>NC_140182.1:48025334-48585334 GCF_963971535.1 Notolepis coatsorum | reverse complement strand
TCTCTCTGGATATCTCTCTAGATGTCTCTCTAGATGTCTCTCTGGATATCTCTCTAGATGTCTCTATAGATATCTCTCTAGATGTCTCTCTAGATGTCTCTATAGATGTCTCTCTAGATGTCTCTATAGATGTCTCTCTAGATGTCTCTCTAGATATCTCTCTAGATGTCTCTCTAGATATATCTCTAGCGGTCTCTCTAGATATATCTCTAGCGGTCTCTCTAGATATATCTCTAGCTGGTCTCTCTAGATGTCTCTCTAGATATATCTCTAGATATCTCTCTATATGTCTCTCTAGATATCTCTCTAGATATCTATCTAGATGTCTCTCTAGCTGTCTTCTCTCTAGATGTCTCTCTAGATGTCTCTCTAGATATCTCTCTAGTTATCTCTCTAGCTGTCTCTCTAGCTGTCTTCTCTCTAGATGTCTCTCTAGCTGTCTCTAGATGTATCTAGCTGTCTCTCTAGATGTCTCTAGCTGTCTCTCTAGATGTCTCTCTAGCTGTCTCTCTAGATATCTCTCTAGATGTCTATCTAGATGTCTCTAGCGGTCTCTCTAGATATATCTCTAGATGTCTCTCTAGATATCTCTCTAGATGTCTATCTAGATATCTCTCTAGATGTCTCTTTAGATGTCTCTCTAGATGTCTGTCTAGATATCTCTCTAGATGTCTCTCTAGATATCTCTCTAGATGTCTCTCTAGATATCTCTCTAGATGTTTCTTTAGCCTTGTGCCCAGTTACTGCTGAACTACTGAACTACTATGGAAACCAAGTTATCTTTTGACAGCAATGGCAGGTGCTGCCCCCCTCAAACAAGGCTAATATATTGGTCACTAGTAACTAGTAAGTCACCCAATGTGACATTTGGATACAGCACATGCTCAGATTGTGCTGGTGGAGTGGGACCAAATTGAATGGAAATGTGGACAACCTTTCACTGAGCGTGTGTTCTACCCCAATTCTCTCCATTTACCATCCTTGCCCTTAAACCAATGCCATCAAGCCTGATTTAATCCTAATTAAATTGAATCTGGATCATGTCAATCGAAATTGAATCGGGTAATCGGTGCCGATACCCAGCCCTGTTCAAGTTCAATATTTCTTGATGTTGTCAAGCTAACTACTGTATTGTTAAATGTACTAATGCACCTCTGATGGGGGACAGTTTTCTGAAGAACTTCTTCTGGTTTCTCACTGAAGGGCGTCCTTTCTGTTGCTACCCTTGTACTGTACATCATAGTCTTTGTACTGTTGCATAGACAGCAGTTCGGTAATGACATTACGGTACAGACCACATACTGACATCTGCTCTCATCTCAAAGTGGGTCACAAAAAGACCAGGACAGTGGACACCAACAGGATGGACTTGATCTTATCTAAATTGTCTTATCCATTGAAGACAAAGTGTCGGGGTGATTGAACTCTTCCTCAACCCTTATCAAGGTGAAGGTGCAGTGTTACATATACATGTGTAACCCTTCACATATTCTCCCAAATACTTGGACACATCCAGTTTGATTTACTCCAGCAGGAACCTTTTACAGAGATAATTGCACTTGTGACAGAAGGGGAACAACTCTTTTTGAATTTCCCTGTTATCACCATGGAACACCGCTCTGATTGAACACTCTCATTTCTCCCATCAGCCCACACACACAGGGAGGGCTTTATAAAACACCTCATCCCTCTCTCACCACCAGCCACAGGTCCAATAACATAACCCCGGAAGTAGATGTAATCCTAGTAATCTTCGGGAGGCCAAGCAGATTGGCTGCCCATTTCTTTTTTTTTAACAATTCTCCCTCCTTTCTCTCTCTCTCTCTCTCTCTCTCTCTCTCTCTCTCTCTCTCTCTCTCTCTCTCTCTCTCTCTCTCTCTCTCTCTCTCTCTCTCTCTCTCTCTCTCTCTCTCTCTCTCTCTCTCTCTCTCTCTCTCCAGTCTCCTAGTGAGGTGGTAATCCTCATCTGAAGTGTGGGGGTGGCACACTGCAGCCAGGGACCTGTCACATCTCTCTCAGCTCCACAGTGGGACCCGGGGCACCTGAATGTGAGACTCAAGCAGGGAAGGAAGAGGGTGAGAGAGGGAGACCCAGACCACGCGGGGGAGACCAGGACACCACCGCCGCCGCAGTAGCACAGCTCAACTTTGGGGGAAACTTTTTTTCTTCTCCTCCCTTGAAGTTCAAGGGGATCACGGTTAGCGCCGCCGGTGGAGAGTTTGGGGGACGTGAGGAGAACGGTGCCCTTGGCTGTTTCACGTCGGGACATTAGATCTGTTTGAAACAGGGACAGGCACAATGGAGGAGGATGCTCAGGACTACGAGTACCCGGTACTGGATCCCTTGCCTCCCAAAATCCCCATCGAGTGAGTACACTCCACAACAGTCCTCTTGCGGTTGTGATTAGCATTGAGTTGGAAACTACAGTACAACCTGAAAGTATATTAGGTTATTGTTAAACTTATCCCCCCCCCCCCCCTCCCTCTCCATGAATGAATATACTACTTGTATGAGTCAGTCTATGGTTTACCAAATGCTGTGTCGCTGCTTGTTGGTGTCTAAACAGGATAATACCGGAGGATAATAGTCTCACAGAGGTGTTAGGTGACAGCTGGCACAATGGTACATTCTTTTAGCATGCTATTGGTTCTGTCCCAAGTATCTGTGTCAGTTAGTTTGGCAATACGACAGTGTTGTCTAGTTCATATGAACCTTTTTATGAATGGAACGTGTTCTGAAGAAGGAAATGTTTACTAATAATGACCCGCGGTGAAACACAATGGAACACAATGGAATACCATGGAATAGCTCAATCAGAGAAAGCATCACAGTTCCCTGGAGAACAGCGCTCCGTGCTCTTGGCCCGTCTCTCATTGCAACAGGTACCCAAGCAGCATTTGGGTGCATTAGTAAAATCCTATTAAGTACTCTTGTTTTAAAAGAAAGAGAAACAGATATTGGGCAAGAAACAGCAGAGGGATTTGAGGATGAGGGAAAGATGGAAAAAAGTTGTCAGATCTTTTGTCAGCCACACATTTCATGCATATGAACTAGGGATGCCCTGATATCGATACTGGTATGGGATATCGGTCCGATACCAGGCTGAAATAGAATATCAGTATCAGAGAATTTTCACTGATACTAAAATCCCATACCAAGAAACACGTCTAACATGTCAGAAATCAAAGAAAAGTGACTTGATTTGCTGCATTTTTGATACGTTAACTCTCTCTAATGGAGAAATCTCTCAGAAATGTTTGTCCAATGACCCCAAAATGACAGTCCAAGTCTATACTGTTCATTAAAAGTAATGGATCGGATTGGTATTCAGTATCGGCCGATTCCCAAAGCCCAGGTATCAGTATCGTTATCGGGACTGAAAAAGTTGTATTGGTGCATCCCTACTATGAACCCTCTGGCTTGGCTATTTATCTATTTATAATTAAAATGACTGGTGAATTGTGGTCTGTGGATAAATTATTTTCACTGTGTCGAGGTCACCAGCTGGCTTTACTGGTTTAGCTCAATACTAACTGTCTTATTGTAAACATTAAAATGCAGTGTTGCGCCTCCTGCTCAGCCAGTGTGCTTTGAATATACAAACAGGAATTCATACAACGGTCCAGTTCGGTGACAGACTGGTTGCCAAGTTACAGATGCACCCAATGTTGGAATGGTGCACAACTGTTTTGAAAGAGACAGGTATGGGAAAATGTAATGACATCCAACTAGGGAGCTGTCAACTTTAGGTCCTTGTTAGTCATGTCCAGTGTTTAAAAGGTTAGGCTGCAAAGTAAAACTCAGCCACCTTGGTGTTGTTTGTGAACACCTTCAGTATCCTCTAGCTTCTGCTCCTAACATCTACCTAAAAGCTGTGGATAGCTACTATCAGGCGTGTGTTACTATTCCAGTGCAAGGGAACATGTGCCACGGCATTTGTCAGTTGTTTTCCTGTGTCACGCTGATACCAACCCATTTAAAATGCAAATCTCTGGTATGTGATTTCAGTGGCAAAGTTTCCAGCCACAAATGGTCCTATGAGGCTGACGTGTGAGAAGCTGTGAGTGTGATCGGTGACTCAACGTGCCTTGGGTTACAAGACTCTAGCAGCTTATGATTATTTTGTTATGGATTTCTTTTTGTCTCCCCCTCTCTTAGAGTAATCCCACCATGTGACCCCACTGCTGATGACAGACTCTACCATATATGCATCTCCGCAATATCTGTGAGTCCCCTCTCATACTGGATTAATGTGACTCTACATTATTTTGACCATTCATTCATTTCATCCATTCATACATGAGGGGTGTATGTCTATCAGAGCTGCTCGTCAGAAGACGATCAACATAATTGTATGATATATTGAGTATTACATGTAAAGTTTGTCCTTTCCATGGATAATATTTTCCTGTGCAGCACTCAATTCTGTTCAAAGACTTGTGTAACCTGGATTGTACGTCAGAGATAGATGTGTAATCACTAGTACGCACACAAGATTTAACTCTGAACACAATGGCCCTCTGTGGAGGAATTGTAAGGCGAAGGAGTCAACCTATACAGGCCTCAATTAAACATGCTGTGAGCGGTATTTTGTTGTTAAAATAAGTTGTCTACATGTTCAAATAATAGCTATACACTCTGACAGCCATCACTGATATAGAGTGTTTTGGTCAGTCCCTCCGCTCTGCAGTAAACAGAAAAGGCATTTCCTGGTATCCCTTTCCCACTTTATCCAATCAGGAGAGAGAACATCACACAATGGTCTGACAAAAAATAAGAAATAAAAACGTCAAATATGTGCTTGAAACAAGTAAAATAAAGATTTCTTGAAATAAGTCAAAGTCAATCTCTCCTGATTGGATAAAGTGGGAAGGGATACCAGAAAATGAATTTTCTGTTTACTACAAAGCGGAGGGACTGGGAGACCCATCAGTGATGGCTGTTGGAATGTAGAGCTATTTAACACTTGCTGTTTCTGTAGCTGTATCTGTCACACTCCATGCTAAGCTACACACACACCCCTTACTGTGTCCATTCTCTCCACCACC
Source organism: Notolepis coatsorum (assembly GCF_963971535.1). Taxonomy (NCBI): domain Eukaryota; kingdom Metazoa; phylum Chordata; class Actinopteri; order Aulopiformes; family Paralepididae; genus Notolepis; species Notolepis coatsorum. Next base: position 48,580,286 of record NC_140182.1, on the reverse strand, counting down.
TTTGATGTCTATTTAGATTCCTAGTAATTGGTCTGTGTCGGCCCAGGACGTAGCCCGGGCGTTTCTCCAGCCTTGTGTTTCCTAAACGTGTCACAGGTCAAGACAGGTCATTGAACCCTGTCACGCTGGTCAGTGATCCTCACTGATGGAGGTTCGCTCAGATCAGAGCCATGGGGAGGCCCTTCCGAGTGACCGAGGTCTGGCCCTTTGTACCACGGTCTCTCTGTGGGCTGAACCCGTGTGAGGGCTAAACCCTCACAGCTGCACAGGGCTCAGGGTTCTGGGTCAGGAGGACCACAGAGAGCAGGCAGATGGGGGCTAACTGAGATGTCTCCTGTCCTCTAGCTTCTTGTCATGCTGCTCCTTGCGATCTTAGCCCGGCGCATGAAGCTGGGAGATGGTCAAAAAGGACTCCCAGGTTTACTCAGGTGAGGCACCCGTTTCAGTCACACCTTTTCTGAATAGAAATGAACACTGTGATTAACCCTTTCACTACCACACTACCAAAGGGTTAACCCTTTCACCGTGACAATACGGAAGGTTAACCCTTTCACTGCCACATGACTAATGGTTAACCCTTTCACTACCACACGTCTGTAGTGCGGTAGTGAAAGGGTTAACCTTCTGTAGTGTGGTGGTGAAAGGGTTAAATGGGTGTTTTTAACAGCTGATTCCTCTTTTAGTTGGATCATTTATACCTTTAGGTGCAACACTTTCTATCAAATCTTGACACAGCTGGTCACATGAAGGCTCTAAATATCTGCTGGTTGAATCCACAGTCCGGTCAACTTCCTGGATCATACCCAACACAAGGGCCTGGCAGTAGCTGTGTTTGGAGTGCTCTTCTGCAAACTTTGTGGCGTGGTGCTATCGCCAAACCCTCTCCCCTTCACTACAGATCCAGGGAACAAACGTGAGGAGGTCTTCTCTGTTCATCTCACACTAAATATAGGAAAACATCAATAGATTAGATTCGATTCAATTGTATTGCCATTATACAGCACAAGTATAGTACAACGAAAAGAGGTTTGGCATCCAACCAGAGTGCAAATGTAACAGTAATTTATGATTATACTGGATATAAATATATAAATGAGTGCTACTGAGTGATAGTGCTAATCAGATGTATGTACAGAGTTGTAGTATTATTATGTACAGTGATACAGGTATAAAGACACTATATAGTATCTACAGGTATGTACAAATTATTATGTGCAGGTATATACAGAGTATTACAGACAGATGTGGATAAATAATTAAATATATACATATACGATACATATAAATATATATATGTATATATACGGTATATACAGAATTATTGTGCATGCTATCATACAGAGTTATATGGGTTATATGCAGGTGTATAAATAAGTATATAGAAATGATCATATGCAATAGATGCAATGTTTTCCTACAATGTGTTTCTTATATTCATTATAGCGCATTTGCTGTTATTTTAAATAGTAATGGTTAGTTTCTGATTTGATATTGTGATTTTTATAATGGACATTATATTTGGAAAGCCCTTGTATCCAAGGCCACCCCAGTCTGGGAAGCACAGCTCATTTTGGAGTCATATCTCTTGAAGACGTATCACATGAATATGATTCACTGACCCTCTTTGAAGAGGTGGGCATGTGTCCAAAAGCAGGGTGAAACTAGACCCTAGATGCTGTTCCAAACTCTCATCCATGGATCTCCACTATACCGTTAAGTCACAACATTGGTCAAATATTTGTTATGTAATTGGATTACATATTATTGTGTCTCTATTATTTTCGACTTAGAGCTTCTATTTTAAGCTTTACAAGAAGCTTTTTTATAAGCTTTTTCTGAAATGCAATTACGCAAGAATTTAAGAAATCAGTCCCCTGCTAGTCTACAGAATGGTAAAACTGCAAGGTTCACTCTTAATATAGTGCTGTCAGGCATTTAAAGAAATTAATCTAATTAATTACAGGATTTGTAATTAATTAATCTAATTAATCACATTTTAATCGCATAACCATTTTAGGCCTGATATTCTATATTCTATAATCATATTTCAAATTGCATGTGTCCGGATGGCAGAATTCAGTACTGTATCTACAAAACCTTCTGTTTAATCATCTTCCATTTATTCATTTGCTTAGATTTTTCAGGTCTGGTAAATTTTAGCATGGTGTTATTCACAGTCAAAGATAAAAACATTTTTTATTGATATTCTCATTTGGTTCATTACAATTTACTCAAGCCTATAACAGACACAGTATTTCTGACACTGCGAATACATTCCCTGAGATCCATAGATGTCCCTAGAATCAAATACCAAGAACATGCAAATTTCAGCAGGTTGCAGGATATGATCTATGAAACCTTTTATTTAGACCCATCAGTGAGGCTCCCATCTCACCTAAAGGGTAGAAGACTAAAGCTTTTTAAAGTCAGTCCTGAATAATATACAATATTGCTACAATCGGACTACTTTAATAAATGGCACGACACACGCAAGAATATTATGGCATACAAATATAAAAGTATGTAAACAAAATAGTTGATATATCTACCGGTATGTATTAAAGAAAATGTTTAATATCAAAGTCCAAATTCATGCCAAATAGTTGTTTTAATGTTTTAAGTTCATAAATCCAGAAGGTCTCCCTCTTAACGCAGGAGAGACTTCCAGTCTCCTCCTCCCAGTCTCCTCTGTGCCATCGCTCAACCTTCTCCCATCCAGTACATCTGAACGTGGATACATTGTGGCCAGCTTGCGTAAAGTGAGTTGCTACTGGACTTCGCGTGTCATTAGATCTGATGTCACTATGATGTCACTACGTCTCTCCTTGCGCCCTGTCTCTTCCACCAGCACTCGACCTCGTTCCCTCCTTCCCACCGCTCCCTTGCCAGGCCCCATCACAGAGCCAGTATTCTAGCCCTCCGGGAATGGATCCTATCAGGCGAGGACTTCCACCTCCCTCCCCTCGCGGCTCCCAGCGACCCCCCTTCCCAGCCTTGCTGCCTCTCATTCCCAGAGTTTGCGGCAGCGTTCTGCAGATGTACACGACGTACTCGACTCCTCCCCTTTCCAAGATGGCAGCAAGGGAATTGTCTCTGCTCAGTGTTTGTTAATATTTTGTCAGTTTTATGTGTTTTTAGTCACTTTTAAGATATGTTACACTCTTTTTAAGAACAAGTATTTTATCCTCCACCCTGCCATTCCTTCAACCCCGAATAAGGATTATTTATTGTGGATTGGTGGACCATCCAGCCCTGCAACAGCTAGCTGCCAGCAGCTAGCCCCAGTCCTGCAGGAGCTAGCTACTAGCAGCTACCCTCCAACCCTGTAGCAGCTAGCTACCAACAACTACCTACCAGCCCTGCATCAGCTAGCTACTAGCAGCTACTCACCAGCCCTGCAGCAGCTAGCTACCAACAGCTACCTACCATCACTGGCCTGTCCAAACTCTGGTTAGGCCTGCACTACCATACTCCTGGTGTGGCCTACACTGCACCCTGGATCCTGTTCAACTGCTACCAGCAGCTACCCACCAGCCCTGCAGCAGCTAGCTACCAGCAGCTACCCACCAGCCCTGCAGCAGCTAGCTGCCAGCAGCCACCCACCAGCCCTGCAGCAGCTAGCTGCCAGCAGCTAGCCCCAGTCCTGCAGGAGCTAGCTACCAGCAGCTACCCTCCAACCCTGTAGCAGCTAGCTACCAACAACTACCTACCAGCCCTGCATCAGCTAGCTACTAGCAGCTACCCACCAGCCCTGCAGCAGCTAGCTACCAACAGCTACCTACCATCACTGGTCTGTTCAAACGCTGGTGAGGCCTGCACTACCATACTGCTGGTGTGGCCTACACTGCACCCTGGATCCTGTTCAACTGCTACCAGCAGCTACCCACCAGCCCTGCAGCAGCTAGCTATCAGCAGCTACCCATCAGCCCTGCAGCAGCTAGCTACCAGCAGCTACCCACCAGCCCAGCAGCAGCTAGCTACCCACCTGCCCTGCAGCAGCTTACTACCAGGAACCTGTGTCTGGCCTGTTGGTCTCCTGCCTGCCTGCCTGCCTGCTTACTACCAGTCTGGGTCAGCCTTCCTGGGACTGCTTCACTGCCTCGGTCCTGTGGACTGCAAGGTAGGGCACTATGCCTACCTCACCTCCCAGATGCGATGGATGCCTCCGCCTGACCCAGAGAGTATCCATGCTGGAAGGGAGAATATCCATGCTCTACAGTATCAAGGAAGATGAGCACCTCTTGGACTCTTTGTTTGAGGCATCAAAAGTCCTTCGACATGACCTGAGTGACTCAATTATCCCTGAGAAACCAGCCCCTGAGGAACCAGCCCCAGGAGACGCAGATCCGACCCCCTCAGCTCCACCCCCTGCAGGTGCCGATTCATCTGACCCAGAGGTTTTTCTGGGTCGTGTAGCTGGTATCTCAGTTATGGAGGAGTTGGGTAAGACAGTACTGTACACACAGCCTGAAGAGTGATGGACCCGAGAAAGAGCTAAGTCCAAGCGGCCCCCCACAAGCTCCACCCCGGACCCATGGTCTTTGGCTGGTCGGGGCCATCCCCGGGGAAACCGTATCCCCCATGCTCACCAGTCTGCCCCTCCGGTATTCACTGCCAATCCCTTCTCTGTCCTGGATGATGACTTCCCCTCGATCACCTCGGCCGTTGCCCAGTCCTCCAGTAAAAGTAGTGAGCGACGTCATCTGTTAAGATTAGCAGTTAAAAAACACTCGTCGTTCTTTCTCTCCCAAGTCAGCTGAGGTCTCTCAGCCAGTTTTGCCATGACCATCCGGTCCCCCAAGGCCTCGCCTGGCCTCAAAACTGTCCCTGTCTCCACCAGTGACAATCATAATAGGCGACTCGATAGTCAGACACGTCTCAGTAAAAAATGCACACACTGTGGTTTTTCCAGGTGCCACAGTGGCGGTCATCACGGATACATTCCAAGAGGTTATGACATCCTTCCCCACTGCTGATTCGCTCATAGTGCACGTAGGTACAAATGACGTTAGGAAACAGCAGTCTGAGCTGTTAAAGCATGATTTTATTCAGCTGTTTGGTGTACTGAAACATCTTCACTACAGCGTCAGTATCTCCGGCCCCACCCCCTCTCCTGGCCGTGGCCTCGGCCGCTTCTCCAGACTGCTAAGCCTAAACACCTGGCTCCAGTCCGCTTGTCGTACCCACAACGTGAACTTTATAAACAACTTTGACCTCTTCTGGCAGCGTAGCAATCTTTTTGCAGTAGATGGTCTCCATTTAAACTTTGCAGGCGTCCGAGCACTTTCCTCCAACCTATCCTACAGCATCCATCACTGTTCTCCTCCCTCAACCTATGTCTCACAGCAGACCCAGACTGTGGCACTACTCGCCCATGCTCTGCCTGGTGCTGACAGGTCCCTCAACCATTGACGTCCCCCTGATCCCAGCCCCTACCACAATAGTTCCTCCATGTACTATAGTATTGCAATTGGGCCAGGATCAGATTCAGATTCAGATTTAGATTACTTTATTCACCATATTGCAGTACAAATGGAATGTGATTTGACGATTACAGTGCATGCGTTTCACAATTTAGAACAATACAACAGTAATAAATAATAAATAATTATAAGTAAATCACATAATAATAGTGTCTATCCGGTACATACAATCAAAACTAGAATATCTCATTACGCTCCGCTTTACCCAGCTCGTCCTTGTGCGATAAACCTTGCCAACTTAATTGCGATTAAACCTACCCGCATGGCTGAAAATCGCGCTGTTAAATATACAGAGTGCGTGAAGGTTGGCCTTATCAACATTCGCTCTCTGCCAACCAAAGCTCTTTTGGTAAATGAACTGATAACAGACCATAGTCTCGATTTATTGGGCCTCACTGAGACATGGCTTAAACCTAATGACTTTCTGCCCTTAAACGAGGCTTCACCCCCTAATTTTAGTAGCTCCCATATCGCACGCACCTCCAAGAAAGGAGGCGGAGTTGCTCTAATTTACGACTCTAAGCACAACTTTACATCCGACGCAAACTGTAAGTTTTCCTCGTTTGAGGTGCTCCTGTTGCGTCCCTCTCCCCCCAACAGAAAGTGTGGCGGTCTGATTCCTACCTCCACTGCATCCTTTGTAATGGCTGTCCTTTACCGCCCCCCAGGCCCTTACACCCTCTTCCTAGATGAGTTTTCCACTTTTATCTCTGAGCTTGTTACGCGCTCAGATAACATTTTAATTGTTGGTGATTTTAACATTCACTCCAACAAAACTCTAGATCCCCTAAATAAGGCTTTTACCGACATCATTGACTCTGTTGGTCTCATTCAAATCATTGACCAACCCACTCACAGTGGTGGGAACACCCTTGACTTAGTCCTAGCCCGCGGTCTCACTGTGTCAGATTTGACCGTTTCTCCCTATGTTCCTGCTCTCTCAGACCACTACCTCATCAAATTTCAAATTGATCTGACGGTTTCTCGACCAGACAGTGTAGAATCCTACATGAGCCGTTGTATTAACGCCTCAACTGTCCCAATTCTAGTTAACTGCCTACCAGACACCCTCTCTCTCCCTTCCTCTCTTACTCTGGCCCCATTGATCTCTTTACAGACAAACTTAACGCCGCCCTTCGTAGCACGCTCGACATTGTCGCTCCCCTTAAGCCTAAAATTAAACGAGCTCCGCAAAAACAAACTCCCTGGTTTACGGAGGAAACTCGCTCCTTTAAAAAGGCATGTCGTAAACTTGAACATAAATGGCGTTTGACCAAACTCGAAGTATTCCACCTTGCCTGGAATGATAGTTTACGTAACTACAAAAAGTGATGACACACGGTTCAGCGGACATGTCACTGGGAGAGTTCAAGGCCAAGTTGCGGAACTTTGAGGCCTCAGAAGACACCCACCCAGTTGCCGCGGAAGCGGGAGAGAGGGTGCTGAAGGCCCGGGCGACACCGAGAGAGAAGACCAGGCCCACGACGGAGCTGGCGTGTTGGCGATGCGGAGAAAAAGGGCATCGGAAAGATAACTGCACAAAGACTGTTTGGTGTAGCTTCTGCAAATCCACGGGGCACACAGACAAAGTGTGCAGAAAGAAACGCGACCAGAGCGCACGGTACACGCATGGACAAGATGGCGGCTGTGGACAAGATGGCGACGACGGTGGACGTGAGACGAGTCGAGACAACGTCCGGAGAGTAGCGGGACGAGAGGACTTCATCTTCGGGGTGCAGACAGCGTACGTCACCCAGCCAACGCAGCAGCAGCAGGCCCAAAGGAAGGGACTGATCGTGGACACAGGTGCGTCGTCCCACGTCATCAACGACAGGAATCGATTCAAGAACTTTGACAACACCTTCGAGCCGGAGAGACACAGCATGGAGCTGGCAGATGGGAAGCACACTTACGGGTTGGCGCAAGGGAGAGGAGACGCACAGGTATGCCTCATAGACAGTGAGGGGCGCCGGTGTACAGTGACGTTAAAGAACGCTCTACTGTACATACCCTCGTTCCCACAAGAACTATTCTCTGTAAAATCTGCTACTGCGAACGGTGCCAAAGTGTTCAATGAAGGTAAAGATGTTCTTGTAGAGCCTGACTGTACGCGATTTAACATAGAGGTGTACAAGAGAATGTATTATCTACAAACATAGTGTAATGACAACGACAAGTGTAATAATAATGATATGTGTAATGTGACTGTCAGTCACAATATTCAGACATGGCATGAGATCATGGGTCATTGTAATTACGAGGATTTACTGAAACTGCAAGCAGTGACAGAAGGCATGCACATTAAAGGTGAAAAGCGTAGCCCTGACAAAGAATGTGTAGTGTGCATAAAGGGGAAGTTCACTCAATCGAGAAACAGAAGTCCCACAGAAAAAGTAAAGGTACCACTTGCACTAGTTAACACAGATCTAGCCGGTCCAGTTAAGCAACGAGTCCATAGGTGGCTTTAGATATGTACAGTCTTTTACAGATGTGTGTACAGGGGCAGTGTTTGTTTACTTTCTCAAAGCAAAGAGTGACACACTCCAGGCCACAAATTCCTGGCAGACGTAGCCCCTTATGGCAACATAAGATGCTTGAGGTCCGACAACGGAACCGAGTTCACAAATAGAGAGTTCCAATCACTGTTGAGAAGGAACAAGATAAGACACGAGACGTCATGTCCGTACTCCCCACACCAGAACGGGGTGGCAGAGAGGGAAGGACGTACTCTTTTCGAAATGGCTAGGTGTAAACTAATAGCTGGTAACTTACCTAAGAGTCTATGGCATTATGCGGTACAAGAAGCCGCTTACACCAGAAACAGGTGTTTTAATAAGCACACGGGCACCACCCCGTATACAGCACTGACAGGAAAGAAATGTAATTTAGGTAGAATGCACAAATTTGGATCAGTGTGTTATGCTTACCAGCAGGACAGAGGAAAGCTCGAGTCCAGATGTGAAAAAGGACTCTTTGTAGGGCACGACAAAGGAAGCCCCGCTTTCCTAGTCTATTATCCCGGTAAAGGGAAAGTGCAAAAACACAGGCTAGTCAAATTTGTCACAAAGACAACATGTGAGAACGAGACACAGACAGAGGAGCCAGAGCTGGACTCCAGAGAAAGGTGTGAAGAAACAGAGACACCTCAGCCTAGTGTACTTAGCACAGTCATGCAGACAGAGGACCCCCAGAGGACGATGACGAGGAGCACCCGAGGGTGACGTCACGTGCCCCATGCAGTGGGAGGTATCCCTCACGGGAACACAAACCCCCAAAGTATCTGAAAGACTATGCCCGGAGAGAAAGTGACGAGGATGACAGTACACTTACCAGCATTGATTACTGCTACAGAGTAGTGAGTGGAGTACCTCAGACCTTTAAAGAGGCCATAGTGTCCCCTGAATCAAGTAAATGGGAGAGAGCAATGGATGAGGAGATGAGGTCCCTAGAGGACAACCACACCTTTACTCTAACCAAGTTACCAGAGGGCAGACAGACAGTGGGAGGAAAATGGGTGTATTCAATCAAGGAGGGTATTGAAGGCCACGACAAGTACAAAGCCAGGTTTGTAGCTAAAGGTTACAGTCAGAGGGAGGGGATAGACTACGGTGAAACATTCTCCCCCACAGCCAATCTGACCAGTGTAAGGGTAGAAATGCAGAAAGCAGCTGAGGACACTTTGATTTTACACCAGATGGATGTGAAGACAGCCTACCTGCACGCACCCATAGATAGGGAGTTATACATGGAACAACCTGAAGGTTACGAGAAGAAAGGAGAGAAGCTAGTGTGTAAGCTAGAGAAATCCATTTACGGCCTGAAACAGTCTGGGCGAAATTGGAACGAGATGCTTCATACATGTCTCATTGAAGATCACTTCCTACAGAACCCAGTAGACCCCTGTGTTTACTCAAGGGAGTCAAAAGAGTCAGGAAAAGGGATAATTGTCATTTGGGTGGATGATTTGATCATCGCAGCGGACAACACTAGAAACCTAGAGCAGGTGAAAAGTATGCTCTCCACCAGATTCAAAATGAAAGACCTAGGCAGGTTAAAGCATTTTCTAGGCATGGACTTTGAACAGTCTGCCAGTTGTGTAAAAATATCCCAGAAGAGATATGTGGAAAAGATCCTGAAACGTTTTGACATGCAAGAATGTAGAACAAGGGAAACACCATGTGATCAAAAACTAGACTACCAAGAGGATGCTCAGAAATTGACAGATGTAAACATGTACAGAGAAGCTGTAGGTAGCCTCATTTATTTGACAACATGTACTCGCCCTGACCTATGTTTTGTAGTGAGTAAATTGTCACAGCATTTTGCTGATCCCACAGAGGAGCACTGGATTACAGCAAAACATGTTTTTCGTTATCTCAAAGGTACAGCAGATAAACAGCTTTGTTTCAGAAAGAGCAGAGAGGGCTTAGGGCTTAAAGCCTACAGTGATGCAGATTGGGCGGCAGACACCACAGACAGAAGAAGTACGACAGGGTATTGTGTGAGTTTTAACACAGACAGCTCACTGGTTTCGTGGAAAACAAAGAAGCAGCCCACAGTGGCACTATCAATTTGTGAAGCCGAATACATGGCTCTAGCTATGACCATACAGTAATGTATTTATCTAGAACAACTGCTCGAAGGAATGGATACCTATGTATATAAGAAAACTGTTGTTTATGAAGACAAACAGGGAACCATTGCAATTGCGAGAAACCCTGTGTGCCGACAGAGGTGTAAACATGTGGATATAAAATATAATTTCATCAGATCTGTCATCAGGGAAGAAAGGATGACACTTGTTTATTGTCCGACAGACGACATGGTAGCAGACGCTATGACGAAGCCTGTTTCCAAACTGAAATTGAGAAGATTTGCAGAGGTCATGTTTGGTGTGTAAATATTGCCTGTTATGTAGTATTGACTGCCATATCCTTTTTGATGCTCTGAACTGTATTCTTTTCTTTTCTGTTCTGTTTTTGAAAAAGTTGTACAGTATACAAGACAGCCGTAAGTGGGAGTGTTAAAGTTATGTGATGTATACGATTGCATGTAACTGTCTAACTGTTTCCACAAGAGGGCGCTATAGGCGGAGCTATTGACGCTGGCGCCAGGTAAGAGGGTATTTAAGGGAATGTTCCCTCCCTCTCTGTCTCTTCCCATCTACCTCTCACAGAGAGAAGGTCTCATGTACTAATGCTCAATGTGATAATAAACCATGCCGATTAAAGGCTGAAGTGAGAGGACCTTGTCGTCATGACCAAGTTATTGTCGCCCCATAAGTGACTCTGTCAACAACACCTTTACACCATATTACACTATCCCACTATTATTACCGATTATCCCACAGTATTACACACTATTACACTATCGGGTGGAATAAACCTTTTAAAAACAATTTGGATGGAATAAACCTTTAGAACTTGTACATTCATTGGCGCCTCCCATAAGTCTCTGCGACAAACGATTCATGAGATATGAAAGGAGGAGGAGGAAACTGGGAGTCTCTCCTGCGTTAACACATTGGACGCCAGACCCGACATATTTCGGGTTAACTCGCCATCGCTTGAGCGCCAAACCCGAGAAAAGTCGGGTTCTAATCGTTATTTCTTTTATTCGCTATATCCATTCATAATTCATCCATCCAGCCTGATGTTATCATTGAGAATGGCTCTGAGATCGCAAACGGCCAATACTGCCGCCTAACGCCTTGCGGCCACTATTGCACTCCATTTGAAACGATGTGGTTTGTTTTCTGGGCCGAGCTGCGGCGGGCGGGGTCTAAATACTCCGGCAAGACACGCGCTTATAGGGATGGCATCGATGAGGGTCCCCGCCCCCCGTTCATGTTCAATGCTGGATTACGTTGGACACACGATCGCGATCAGTATTTGGAATGGCGATCAGATAATTGGATTATTCTTTTTGCAGTACATCATAGACAAGGTCAGGACTATATGTTATCAATCTTGCGTTGATCCGATAATTTTTTCCCCGCGATCGGAGCGTGTGTCTGTAATGTACTGTGTAGCGTATTCCGTTGGTGGCAATCGACGCATAGAAAAACGACCTTCCCCCCCCACCCTTTCTTGCATGCATGATGAAACATAATACCGATAATCTAGCATTGATTTCAGATTGATTATTGATCCAGGTGAGAAATGGCACGATTTATAATGAAATGCAGTAAAACGCTGTTTGGCGTCGTTTCCCGGGATTACACAGAATCACTCTAAAACTATACTCATATTCACCACGGTATAAAACGGAAATGTATGGATGAAAAAAGTATCTGTTTTTTGCATGTTGACCGGAAGAAACTCACTGACAATCGACTATGTTATTATATCCATAGCTATAATATTTAATATAGTTTTAGCACTGCAAACACCGGCATTTATCCCCATTGAACAAAGCGCTGGCACACAACGGCCATACGCCCATAGCAACCTCTGGCGCTGAACCTGTTAAGAGGGAGACCTTCTGGATTCATTAACTTAAAACATTACAACTCTTTGGCATGAATTATGACTTTGATAGTAAAACTTTTCTTTAATATATGCATTGTCTTCTTGTAGATATATTGATTATTTTGTTTACATATTTTGATATTGTTTGAATAGGGGGTAATAAAGCATGGGACAGCAATACACTGTGTGCAAACATCTCCTTTGTTTACTTTGAGTTTTTTATGGTCCAGCACCAGTTTTTATCAATAATTGTGCATAAACTGCATATACAGTACTACATCTTCTCACTTCACTAGTGGACATGCTGTAGCCCTTGATATGAAGCCAAACCTAATCTCACACATAAACATTATTATTTTTATTTTTTTTACACATGAATTAAAAACCCACATATTTTATTTTTTCTAAATCTACATTTCACTGAGCTGTAATTAACACAACACAATGATTCAGTGTCCTCTGATGACACCACCGGAGGAGATATTCAAACGTCTCTCTCTTAACTCTTAAAACTTAACTCTCAATAGCTGTCAAACTAAATTAATTTGTGCAAAATAAGCATTGGTTTTTGGTGCCCCTTTAAGATACCATAATTGTCTTGAGTGAGGAAAAATATGAATTAGTTGCCAAGCTAATGGAATTGTTTGGACAGTCAAGCAGTCTTCCAAACTGTTTTAATATTGGATCTCTCCATGGTACCCTTTTGATGATTTGGTTCTGTTGTACTTGCAGAGAACTGGATGATTCTGGCCCTGTTCTATTACCCCGCTCTATACTACCCTCTCCTGGCATGTGGTACCCTGCATAACCAAGCTGGCTATGTGCTTGGTAGCCTGTTATCATGGACACACTTTGTTGTTCTGGTCTGGCAGAAAATTGACTGCCCCAAGACAGCCCAGGTAAGCACAGATCCTGTGGAATAACCATTTCAACATTTCCATTGTATGTACCTGTTGCACATGATGACTCAGGTACCATGGTCCGCCATGAATGGATGCAGGAAGAATATACTGGTGACAGTTCTTGGATTTGCATTCAGATTCAGATTCAGATTCAGATTCAGATTATTTTATTGTCACAGCTTTTTTAAATGTAGCCTACATACATTCAGAAAAACGCGAGATGCTTGTTTTTCCCAGCTCCTCAACCGTAGTAGATTTGTAAACATAATACACAGCATATATTCTATCTATAGAAACTATAACTATAAACTATAACTATAAATATAAACTTAACTATAAACTAAACATAATCCACAATGTATATTCTATCTATACAAACTATACAATACAAGGTATATGTTAGCAGCAGTGTGTAGTGTACGTGTGCTGTAGTTTTATTTATCGTTCTCTCAAGACTCAAGTGTTGGTATGCTGTGGTCTGCATAGCCATTGATATCAGAACAAAGCTGGTCTGTAGAAGAGTTTGGAGATGTGGTCTGAATAAAGCTGGTCTGAATAGATGAATGGAAGGCTGCATTCAGGGTTACAGCTTCATCCTGAGGCTTCATCTGCTCCTGTCTCATCTGCCTCTGGACTTCATGCAGACACCATATTATGTAGATGTTGGTTTGCGTGGTGAATGGTCATGACTTGAAACAGTTGCTTCTGGGTTTTGTCCATCTTTAAAGGCTTTGTTACAGTTAATCACGTTAGTGTCAGTCATGGAAAGAGACATTTCAGAACGTCTTTGTCTTTATAACAAGGCCCTGACTGCTCCGCCTGGCCTGTGTGCTGGTGCTCGTACTGAGAGGCCTGCAGGGAGTGTGGAACTGATCTGCCCGGCCTAAGCTCTTTGTTCTCTAAATAGTCACAGAGGAGGAATTTGTTTTAATAACAACTATTTTGGTGTTGTACAATGTTTAATACTATGAATCAACATGCATTTAGAATTCCAGGATGAAGGGATTTCTTTCACAAAAGTAATCGGTGCCCACCAGGAATGTTCAGATGGATTTGTCTTTCAATGTATGTACAGTATATAGTGGTATGAAGCGTAGGAGCGTGTGGTCGTCACACCTTCTTCAGGTGTCTTTCATAGTATCTACAGTATATAGTGGTATGAAGCGTAAGAGCATGTGGTCGTCATACCTTCTTCATTTGTCTTTCATAGTATCTACAGTATATAGTGGTATGAAGCGTAAGAGCGAGTGGTCGCTACACCTTCTTCATTTGTCTTTCATAGTATCTACAGTATATAGTGGTATGAAGCGTAAGAGCATGTGATCGTCATACCTTCTTCATTTGTCTTTCATAGTATCTACAGTATATAGTGGTATGAAGCTTAAGAGCATGTGGTCATCACACCTTTTTAATTTGTTTTTCATTGTATCTACAGTATATAGTGGTATGAAGCGTAAGAGCAAGTGGTCGCTACACCTTCTTCATTTGTCTGTCATAGTATCTACAGTATAAAGTGGTATGAAGTGTAAGAGCATGTGGTCGTCATACCTTCTTCAGGTGTCTTTCATTGTATCTACAGTATATAGTGGTATGAAGCGTAAGAGCAAGTGGTCGCTACACCTTCTTCAGGTGTCTTTCATTGTATTTACAGTATATAGTGGTACAGTATGAAGCGTAAGAGCATGTGGTCGTCACACCTTCTTCAGGTGTCTTTCATAGTATCTACAGTATATAGTGGTACAGTATGAAGCGTAAGAGCGAGTGGTCGCTACACCTTCTTCAGGTGTCTTTCATTGTATCTACAGTATATACAGTAGTGGTATGAAGCGTAGTTCTTCAGGGTTGCTCCATGTAAGTGGCTTTGTGATACGGACTGTGAAGAAGTGCTTTGACTTTCCGTTTGAAAGATGCACCAAGAAGGGTTTTTTGATCATTTCAAATGAGGACCGCGTATTCCATTCAATTTCTTTATTCCCCAGCACACATTTATTTTCATTAAACAACAACACAACATCAACAGTAACAACAATAATAATAATAACGACAAAACAATAAGAAATAAGAAATACAGATCTAAACTTAACTAATAAATACAAATATACCAAATAAAAATAAAAACAAAAACACTACAAACAAAAAAGACATTAGACATTAGACAACAGACATTCCTCCCCCCACCCCACCCCCACTCCGCCGCTACATTGAGCTTTTGACCACCTCGGCCGCCGCAGTCAGCACTTTTATATGTGTGTGTGTGTGTGTGTGTGTTGTCTTTTAAATCCATGGTTTAATTTGACTTTCAATTTTGTATTATTTATAAAAAATTATTACTGTGTGTTCTATCGTGATGTAGCTTGAAAATCTGAAATATCTTGAATCTAACTGAGCCATTGCTTTTTATGCAAATGTAGCACTGATTACAACATTGTATTACCTTAAGCCTAGGGAAATAAAAGAATAACAAACAATATAATAATATATTATAAAATATTCATTCTGGCCCAAGTGCTGTATTACAGTAATATCAGAGTGGGAGGTCAGGTCACTGCAAAAAATACCCATCCATACCCATCATAACACACTACAAAGACACCGGTCACCAGTCCGCCCACATACAATGTCTTTTTTCAGATATAAATCTAGTGTGAGACAAAAGCCTTCAACAATTTGTAAGGTGATGTAATTTTCCTTTTTCAGATCTACAAGTATTACTCCCTCTTCTCCAGCCTGCCCCAGATCGCTTGCTTGGCATTCCTCAGCTTCCAGTATCCACTGCTCCTGTTCAAGGGCCTGAGGGGAGAGAAACACAATGCTACCGAGGTACGACTTCCTCTGGCTCGTCTGGGAAAGAGGGTTTTGTGGGTACTTGATAATTCTGGGATCAGTGTTGCCTGATTTTCCTGTATTATGTAAGGTGCTATACTGTAGATAGAGTAATCATTAAAAAAAATATATAATAATAATACATCCACATAGCTTTTAACACTTTGAATGCCCATCACGAGATATCTCAGGTTATCAGCCCGCCCCCTGAATGCCCATCACGAGAATTCTCGTTTTATTTTTTTTATTAGCAATCTGAATTCATATTTCATCAACCGAGTCTACCGTTGGTAAATCTAGGTGTCTGGGTGTTGGCTATCTGAATGCATCTCCCCCTTCATTCTGTGTGACGGCAGTGGAGGTGAATACTAATGTGGCTCGGAATTCGTGATGGGGGTCTACCTGCTTATGATTGAATCAAGCGTCTGCCGTGCTGCGCGCCAGCTTTCCAATTGCTCTCGCGCGCACATTCACACAAATAGAGAGCAAGAAGAGCGTGTATGATAGAAAGATTGCACTTGCGTATATGCGCTTGTGTGTGTGTGTGTGTGTGTGTGTGTGTGTGCGTGTGTGTGTGTGCGTGCGTGTGTGTGTGTGTGTGTGTGTGTGTATAACTGCGCGCGCGAGTGGGTGTGAGCGCACCACAAGGTTCATCACCAAACCTCCCTTGCTGTGCACTAGGAGTCATGCACACACAAACTTCAAGTAAACACAAGTAGTCTGATTATTTTAAGTTTGCTTTTGTGTTTGTGTGTAAAACAATTTCTTTAATTGAATTAACTTAAACTAAAAGTAAATACAAACTAAATTAACAATGTAACTTACATTGTTAATTTAGTTTGTATTTACTTTTCTAGTTTAAGTTGATTCAATTAAAGAAATTGTTTGTTTTTCAACCATATCTGTTGACAATATAATTTCTTTATATATTGAAGGCTACATCCTGCTACCTTTTTCAGCTTCTCTATTTCAAAAAAAAAATAAAAAAATCTGTTCTGTGCGCATGCACGTACCCGCGCGCGCGTGCACGTGGCGTGGCGTGTTACCAGTTCCCATATTACGATTGCACCACTGGGCACCAGCGTGCATACGTACACATATACTATCGATAATCTAGCGTTTATTTGAAAACGATTCATAAATAGGCCGAAAAATGACAACGTTCTAGAATATTACAGTACAGGGCGTTTATCACGGATTTTTTTTCCCCCCTTGAAAACAAGGGCTTTTCAAAATGCTATAAAACGGAAATGAACCGATAAAAAAACAATCCGCTTCGACAATGTTGACTGGAAAATGAGTCATTGATAAGCGACGGGCAGATTAGACACATAGCCATAATTTAAAACATAGATTAGGCGATATTAATGCATTGAAGTGGATGGTGGGCATTCAAGCACTAAATGTGCGCCCCATGCTGGGCACTGAAAGTGTTAAAGTGCAGAATAAAAGTATTGCTTTTACTCCCCAAAAAATATTTATCAATGAAGTTATCATTAAAAAAAAATCGTTGTGGCATCCAAAATGGATGTTGTCGTTTACATGTATCCCCTTCCTACTTCCTATTTTCCCACGTGGAATCCACTTGATTGGATAAATTACATGCTGGTGCTCTAGTGCGACATCTGGTGGCTGAATGTTAGCTATAGCAGCTTTAACTTAACTTACTATTTAGTAATTTAGCTGATGCTTTTAGCCAAAGCGATTTACAGATTGTGAACAACATGTCACCAGGAGGGGCGGGTATATCTCTGGCAGCCTAAGGGTCAGTGGCATTGTTTGTCAATTAATATCAAGCTTGAGTGTTACACTCTGAGTGCATAGTATTATAGACATATTAGCTAGATAGTATAAGAATAGTAGCTTAGTACATTTACATTTAGTAATTTAGCTGACGCTTTTATCCAAAGCAACTTACAAGTTCTGTACAACAAGTCATCAGGAAGGGCACAACTCTATCAGCTGAGTAACAATGTTCATCAAGTGTTGAGTGCTACAGTGTAGGTTAGTTTATTAGGACAAGTGCATGACAGTAAGGTTAGTTAGGGTTAGATTTTATTTAATTTTTTTAATTTCAGATAATGGTTGAAGAAGTGCGTCTTTAGTCTACGGCGAAAGATTGGACGGGTTTCGGCTGTCCTAACTGGGGTGGGTAGTTCATTCCACCATTGTGGGGCAAGGACTGAGAAAAGGCAACTTCTCCTTGATGACCCTCCCGGAGCTCGGATATAGGGTCTGAGACGGCCAGAAGATGCAGAGCGTAGGGGTCTTGAGGGTGTGTAGTTAGAGACCATTGACCGGAGGTAAGCAGGAGCGGTTCCCTTTGCCGCACGGTATGCCAGGTCGAGGGCCTTGAAGCGGATTCGTGCAGCAATGGGGAGCCAGTGCAGGTCCCTAAGAAGTGAGGTGACATGGGCCGACTTCGGTAGGTTTGAGATCAGGCGGGCCGCTGCGTTCTGAATGAGTTGAAGAGGCTTGGTGGCAGTGGCCGGGAGGCCAGCAAGCAGTGCGTTGCAGTAGTCGAGGCGGGAGATGACTGTCGATTGGACGAGGAGTTGGGTGGCTTCTTTTGTCAGTAAGGGGCGGATCCTTCTGATGTTGCTCAGGAGGAATCAGCAGGTTCTGGTTGTCGCTGCGATTTTGAGCAGAGAAGTTCAACTGGTCGTCGAGGACAACACCAAGGTTCTTGGCGGTCGGGGACGCGGTCACAGCTGCATTCTCGACTGTGATGGAAAGGTCAGTCAGGGGGGAGGATTTGGCCGGCAGGTGGAGCAATTCTGTTTTGCTTAGGTTCAGTTTGAGGTGGTTGGTCGTCATCCAGGTGGAGATGTCGGAAAGACAGGCCGAGATCCGCTCAGAGACGTGGATATCTGAGGGAGGGAAGGAGAGGAAGATTTGAGTATCATCGGCATAACAATGTATTAGGGTACATAATAGTCAAAGTTAGTATTAGAATTTTTTTTAACCTAACTTAACTTAACCTATCTTAGCTTAAAGGTTACTATCGATTACTATTGTTTTTTTCTTAGTATTATTTGATTACTAGATATAATATATATAATATATAATCTAGATATAATAAGAAATCTCTGTAACACTTTATAATAACACTCATTTATAAGTTCAAGGATCAGTAGGCGGCTGCCGATTTTTGGCAACATTTGAGATTTCGGTAACGCTTTATAATAACACTCAGTTATAAGACATTTATAAGGTATTTGTAGATAATGAACTAATCATGAACTAATCATGAACAAACCATTTATATACATTCGTAAATTATTATTAAATAATGTATAACTATATTTGTATAACATTTACAAATTAGTTATACATTATTTATAACTCATTATCAACATTGTTTGTACTTGATTTGTTCATCATTAAATAATGTTGTTTAATGTGTAGTAAACACATTTGTAGATGCTTTGAAAAATGGATATGAAAAAACTACTATACTGTACTATCCATTTATTTGTTCATGTTCAACAAATGATTTGTAAAACGTTCTTAAAATATCTATAAATTATTTGCAGATGTTATTGTGTGCCCTAATCTAAAGTGGAGACTATTCATCATTAACAAATGTCTAATAGTTTATTATTTGTGGACATTTATGAATACAGACAAAGCAATTACCAGACTTGTCTTTTCATGTTTAACAAATTATTTGTTAAGACATTCATAAAACATCTATAAATCATTTGCAGATGCTATTGTGCGCCCTAATCTAAAGTGAAGACTATTCATCATTAACAAATGTCTAATAGTTTGTTTATTTGTGGACTTTTATGAATACACATGAAGCAATTACCAGACTTGTCTTTTCATGTTTAACATTAAGACATTCATAAAACATCCTTAAATCATTTACAGATGCTATTGCGTGCCCTAATCTAAAGTGAAGACTATTCATAATTAACAAATGTCTAATACACTTTTTCATCACCTGTTACAAATGTTGTAGACAGCTTTCGGATCCACCCTTCTTTGTGACATCAAACAGTGACAGAATTAGGACTATAGATAAATGCAATTTTATTAACAAATTATAAAATACATGTGCACACATAACAGATATTATAACCTGGGGGACACTACATGTGCACACCTCTATGTAGAGGGAGTATCACGCGAGTGAGACTTCACGTTTGTTCCCATCTGTTTGAATGGAAGCTACATACACATTATACATTAGCAGAGCCATGGAATTTGTGCTGCCCCAACACTTTTAATTAAGGTATGAGCAGGCTAAACACCTTTTTTGTTGGTCAATCTATTCCATCATTTCCGACCTACAACTTAATAGTCCTATATTTTGTGTAGACGTACTTGATGTGGTTGGACCTTTTCTCATTCCTGTGAAGGCAGTTGCTGGCTGGCTAATGTGCGCTCAGTATATGTATGTAGTATGTTGGTCGACGTGTATGCTACATGAGGGTAATAATTATTTGTATTTTCAGGCTGTATAGGCACCGATATAGCCTGAAAATACAAATAATTATTACCCTCATGTCATCATCACATACCGCAATATACTGAGCACACATTAGGAACAAACACATAATTCAAATGTAACGTTAGCGCCCACCACATCAAGTGCGTCTACATAAAATATAGGAGTTGTAGGTCGGAAATGATGGAATAGATTTACCAAGGAAAAAGGTGTTTAGCCTCATACCTTAAAAGCGTGGGGCAGGACAAATTCCTTGGCTCTGCTAATGTATAACGTGTATGTAGCTTCCATTCAAACAAACGTGAACTTTCAACGACACCCTCTACATACTCTGGAAATACCTGGCCATGGAACTCCTGGGTCCTAGTGTCCCACAGGTTACACTATATGTTATGTGTGCACATGTATTTTATATGTTAATAGCATTGCATTTATCTATAGTCCTAATTCTGTCACTGTTTGATGTCACAAAGCAGGGTGGATCCGAAAGCTGTCAACAACATTTGTAACGTGATGAAAAAGTCAACAAATAATTAACTGTATTAGACATTTGTTAATGATGAATAGTCTTCACTTTATATTAGGGTACACAATAACATCTGCAAATGATTTATAGATATTTTAAGAATGTTTTACAAATCATTTGTTGAACATGAACAAATAAATGGAGGTATAGTCGTTTTTTCATATCCATTTTTCCAGCATCTACAAATGTGCTACTACACATTAAATAACATTATTTAATGATGAACAAATCAAGTACAAACAATGTTGATAATGAGTTATAAATAATGTATAACTAATTTGTAAATGTTATACAAATATAGTTATAAATGATTTAATAATCATTCACGAATGTATATAAATGGTTTGTTCATGATTAGTTCATTATCTACAAATACCTTATAAATGTCTTATAACTGAGTGTTATTATAAAGTGTTACCGAAGTCTCAAATGTTGCCAAAAATTGGCAGCTGCCTACTGATCCTTGAACTTAGCCTAAACTCTAAACTATGAATAGGGAAATGTTTTTAGCTGGAATTTGATACTGATACTGTAACAATTTTCAATACCTTAATACTTGCTGAGTGTAAACACATTTTAGTATAAGTTACTCTGTCATCCAGTCCATCCATCCCAAAAATGTCAAAGGTTTGCCATGATATGGCTAGAGAAATTAAATGTTCTACAATGATAGATGTTGGTCTGCCAGGTTTATCACCACAACCAATTGGTCAGATGGTGGTGCTGTAATAAAATGTCAAAATGTACAATTTGAAAAGCCATAACTTCTACATAACTTTTTTTCAAGTTTTTATCAATATAATATTTTTTGGGCTAACAGCCACCCTTTTCCCGCCAATAACGTCGTACGACGGGTTTCAAGTTCACGCGAATTCTGCCAATAACGGCGTACGACGTGATTCTGATCATAATTTCATATTTTCGCCATGGTATTCATATTTCACTCACAGAGCCTTGTCATATGCAGCACAACTCTGCAACTCTGGCTGATCGGCGAGTTGCAACCGGAAGTGGATCTCTTGTGATCCCGGTGCGTCTCCCTATTCCGTCCGGCCACTCGTTTATCGTCCCTGGACTCAAGACACACACCGTGGATATGGATATTTGCCATAACTCAATAATCCACATGATTTGGGCATATATTAGTATTATACAAACCGGAACTGGATCGCATCGATCCACATCACATAACTGGGATCTGTTTGCTCCACTCTCATCGCCCAACGCTACGAGGAAGCTGCCGTGAGTTTCAGCATTTTTCTTTATCATTTTCGATACAAACTGCTCTGATCTATATATCACCCATACTACACAAATCATTTAACGTCGGTCACGGAATTATAAACGACCCCCCCCCCCCCCCCCCCTCCGTTCACCCGCGGATGATCAGTCATAACGTTTAGGACCATGTACAGTTGAAATTGTTAATATAACGTTGATCGGTATCAAACGGCATTTGATAATCTAATATATGCATTTATGTCTATATCTCACGTTCTAGGAAATACTGCAGAAAACGATAAAAACATATTTATACAGTATTTTTGTATGAATGTGTGAATGAAAAAGTAAAACGTTCCTACATACTGAACGATATATAATTGATGTTGAATGGGCCATAGTAATGTCAATTTAGCATTATACAACGGCATGCAAATTTCTCGATTCTGATTGGCCATTTACACGTCTTTATTGGCAACAATCCACGGTCCTGGGCTCAGGACCCGCCCACAACCGAATCACATAATCACTCCGCCGGCTCACTCCGGGAGAATGTTGATAGCGCCAGAATGTTGATAGCGCCATAAGCCCATAACGACTAAATATGAAGCGATTCTGTCAAGGGGAATGTGTTAGTCCTTTAAACAATGTTGGATGATGTAATTGATGGGTCTTGAGTCAATCTAGAACAAAAGAAAAATCGCGGATTGATTGATAGATTAATTGATTGATTTAAATTTCTACTTCCTTCCCACTGACTGCAGCGTTCACTCTCACACTGTCCGACGCTGGCGTACCCACAAACACACACACACACACACACACACACACACACACACACACACACACACACACACACACACACACACACACTCCTGTCTGCAACAGCGGGGGAGTCAGACTGAGAGAGAAGCAGCGCTGTTTTAAGTGAGCATGGTCTATTGAATTGATTGATTGGTTGATTGCTAATTTTATTACTGTACCCCTGGTTTCCAACTGGTTAAGTTTAGGCTAAAAGAAATAAATAAAAAAATAGGGCGAAGAAAACGTTTTTTTTCCTATAGGGCAAAGAAAACCTTTTAATTTGTTTTACCTACTTTATATAGAAGCATCTAAGAATGAAGTTCTATGGAAAGTAGGTCTGCATTCCCTTAACAATTGTGTGTATTGAGCCGTACTGTATTGTACCCATTCTGCATCTGGTAATAAAATTTTCAATCAATCATTCCAATAATACACAGTTGGATGTGTTAGTTGGTTGGATGCACTTCAAGCTGCTTCCACATGAGGCAACTTCTCTCAATCATTCCAATAATACACAGTTGGATGTGTTAGTTTGGTTGGATGCACTTCAAGCTGCTTCCACATGGAGGCAACTTGTCTTTTTTGTAGTTGTGGGAACTACTTTTTCTGGCGGATGGTTTTTTCAATAAATCTTCGATTAATGTGTGTTTATTGTATAGAAATAAGGTTGGATGAATCTGGCAGTTGTATAAAAGCTTTACACCACGTGCAGTCGTGATTTGTGACCAATAAACCATGCCTAGGGGGGTCTAACGACCCTCGGCTGCGCCTCGGGCCTAACGACCACCCCTAGGCATGGTTTATTGGTCACAAACCACTCCTGCGTGTGATGTAATGCTTAAATACAATTTAAAAAGTTATAGCCCTACAAAGAAGGTGAACATCTCCATAGACTTACAGTACTGGCAGAGAATGGTATAAGATGATCAAAGTGGTGGCAGGGAATGGGTTAACCCAAACAACAAAAACAGTATGGAGTGAGGCATGGGGAACACTCAGCAAGTCAGTGAAAGAGAGGAGATGACAGATGAGAACTAGACTAACTGGGCAAATTACCTTTTGATACTTTGATACCCAGTGCTACAGACGTGATTCAGTCGGTGCTCAAAAAGTACCAAGGGTTTGATACCCAGCCCCTTCCTATGATTCCGTGGTGAGTGTGCACGTGGGGGGAACCATCATAAGAAGCCTGATAATGAAGGGGCTTACTGTGCCCAACACAATCTCGGCAGAGGGAAATATGTGAAGTGGCATACCAGAGGCCTAATCATTTTAAGTGGATTTGATGAAATTGGTTTACGTTATGTTCTGATCAGATTATGAAAAGGTTGCCTTGTTTTCTCACCGAGGAGGTACAATGCTGTGTTTATGTGATGCTAAGCTCAGAATTAACTGTGACAAAGCCGGGGTTAAGGAATCATCACCACTATGAATATATATATATATATATTAGGACTGTCAAAGTTAGCGCGTTAATAACATGTTTATGGAAATGCGTATTAATGCCAAAAAAATTGTTGACACATAATATATATATATAATATTATTAATATAACAAATTTTTTGGCATTAATACGCATTTCCATAAACATGTTATTAACGCGCTAACTTATATAATATTCTTTTTTTGTACAGTAAATTGTAAAAATTTACAAACAATACCAGTTCATATATCAAGAAAACGGGGCACCTCACTTCTTCTGAACAATATGTCCCGACAATGAAATAACCTCATGGTACTGTGTGAGAGGGCAGAGTGAGAGAGAACTTCAGTTTTACTGTACAAAAGTATATTCGTTGGAAAAGGGTTGGTAAGAGATAACATTGGACTCCATTCAGTTGGATTTGTAACACTGTTTTGATTCCACATAGTGGAAGCGGATGTTTTTGTGACCCTTTATTTTTCCCCCATGTGAGGTTGGACACAATAACATTGGCTTTAGAAGTGCGAGGGATCCAGGGAATTATCTTTGTCCCTTTAGAGTACATTTTAAACAGATTAAAAATATGTGATTAATATGCAATTAATCACAGTTATTAAATCGCAATTAAATATTTGAATCGATTGACAGCCGTCTTGCATGTGAACAAAATTGTGAATCATCAGTTTGGGGGAGAAAGAAATCAACCCATTTCCCAGATGCCCCACATCCTCTGTCACATCCTCTGTCACATCCTGTCACATCCTCTGTCTCATCCTCTGTCACATCCCCTGTCACATCCTGTCGTATCCTCTGTCACATCCTGTCACATCCTCTGTCTCATCCTCTGTCACATCCCCTGTCACATCCTGTCGTATCCTCTGTCACATCCTGTCACATCCTCTGTCTCATCCTCTGTCACATCCCCTGTCACATCCTGTCGCATCCTCTGTCACATCCTGTCACATCCTCTGTCTCATCCTCTGTCACATCCTCTGTCACATCCTCTGTCACATCCTTTGTCACATCCTCTGTCACATCCTCTGTCACATCCCCTGTCACATCCTGTCACATCCTCTGTCACATCCTCTGTCACATCCTGTCACATCCTCTGTCACATCCTCTGTCACATCCCCTGTCACAGTGACTTTCTCCATGTTTATCAGAGTTCAGAGTTCAGTTTATTAGAGCAAATGAGAGTAAATTAGTTTGAATATGGGAACTTTGAATCCTTATGTTGTGTTAATTACAAATGGACTGCATTTGGACTGTATTTTATATACGATATCATGAAATGATGTAGATGAAAAAATACCGTAGCAATATATAGGGACTGCTATATTATCATTTAATGGTGCTGTAATTAACACAACACAAGGATTCATCACTGGTGGCCATATTCAGACTAATTTACTCTCAATAACTATCAAATTCAGCATTTTTGGGGCTTTACATTTGTAATATACCTCAGTGCTCCATGGTAGACAGTATCCAGCGCATTTAGGCATTGCAAAGATGCATGCATGTATATAACATCACCATAGTCCAGCACAGACATACAAGTGGCAGCAATAAGTAAAGAATTCTCCTTTTTTTGTTTGTTTCATTTAGCTAAATAGTCAATAACAATAACAACTTAAAAAGGATGTTTAATAGTTGAACTCTCAGGGAAATGTAGGCCTATATGAAGTGCATTGCATTGTTTTTTACATGGTCTTTTAATTCAGCTTAGCAGTCTAAATCTCTTAATAGGCTAAACATAACTTAATACAGAGATCATGGGCTACTGTATAACCTAAATAAAATCCATTAAAAACATGATTAACTCTCCAACCCTAACTCCAACCCTGTCCCAGGGTAACTGTGCCAACAGCCCCAGGGTAACTGTCCCAACAGCCCCAAGGTAACTGTCCCAACAGCCCCAGGGTAACTGTCCCAACAGCCCCAAGGTAACTGTCCCAACCGCTCCAGGGTAACTGTCCCAACCACCCCAGGGTAACTGTCCCAACAGCCCCAGGGTAACTGTCCCAACAGCCCCAGGGTAACTGTCCCAACCGCTCCAGGGTACTGTCCCAACCGCTCCAGGGTAACTGTCCCAACCACCCCAGGGTAACTGTCCCAACAGCCCCAGGGTAACTGTCCCAACAGCCCCAGGGTAACTGTCCCAACAGCCCCAGGGTAACTGTCCCAACAGCCCCAGGGTAACTGTCCCAACAGCCCCAAGGTAACTGTCCCAACAGCCCCAGGGTAACTGTCCCAACAGCCCCAGGGTAACTGTCCCAACAGCCCCAGGGTAACTGTCCCAACAGCCCCAGGGTAACTGTCCCAACCACCTCAGGGTAACTGTCCCAACAGCCCCAGGGTAACTGTCCCAACAGCCCCAAGGTAACTGTCCCAACAGCCCCATGGTAACTGTCCCAACAGCCCCAAGGTAACTGGCCCAACAGCCCCAAGGTAACTGGCCCAACCACCCCAAGGTAACTGTCCCAACAGCCCCAGGGTAACTGTCCCAACAGCCCCAAGGTAACTGTCCCAACAGCCCCAGGGTAACTGTCCCAACAGCCCCAAGGTAACTGGCCCAACAGCCCCAAGGTAACTGTCGCAACAGCCCCAGGGTAACTGGCCCAACTGTTCCAGGGGAGAACAGACACACTTTGGACTCCTGTGCTAGCTACCGACAAAGATTCGGACAGCTAACACTAGCATCAACTGATAATAATCTTTTCAACTAGATATATTGTGGATGTGGCATAACTAAAAACAGTATGGTAGAAGAAAAATAACAAAATAACCAAAAATTTAAGATTTCAAAACCGTGGATACAATGTGAGGAATAGTCAGAAGGTATAGAAGGAACGTGAAGATGTGTGAACATGGTGAATGACATACTGTATGCATACTGTAGCTGCTTTCTAAGTCAACTGAAATTGCATAGCCTTTCCGATAGCATTGAGAATTAAATGTCTTCAAGATCTCTGATCTCAGACTGAGATCTCTCAACGTATGCTGATGACATTACATTTAGAAACATACTGTACAAAGCCTATTTACTATGTGGGTAATTTTTCTTCCCTTGAAACTGTTCTACAGACTATTTGTCCCCTTTTTGTGTTTTTAGGATCTAAACAGCAGCTACTACCAAGACTATGTGAAGAGAATCCTCAGGAAGAAGAAACAAGCCAGGTGAGAGCTGAGGCATAGATTAGTCTCGACACCTCTAGTGAATTACGAGTGCATTTCTACCTGTGGTCATAATCTGACCTGTCATAGTACAAGATTGATTTCTGTCAAAAATAGATCAAAAGAATAATTTAACATCATTAAATTAGGTTCTGCTGAATATTTTACACTCTTGACTCCAAAACATATCAAAATAAAGTTTCCCAGAAGGGAATTTCTTGTGTAGAACCTCTCCATGACATCAGCACAGGCAGGGAATTCCAGACCGGGGAACTCTCCTCTGCTCCTATCAGATACATGTGTCAGATCGCTTCACGTTATGCTTATCTAAATAGCATGCAAATGTCACTACCCACCTGGTTTTAACCCCTCACTAGCTGCTTATTCATTCAAATAAAAGTTGTAATCTTACCAGAAATGTCTGCCTAGTTTTAAAACAGGTATTTCTGTTGTAAAGATTAATTGGGAACCCCAATCTGTGCTTTTTAGATTTTCTGGCACTTGTGAAAGACACCAGGTGTTTGCATAAAGATTGTACAGAATGGGAGCACTGATGGAGGATTAGTGGTCAGGTCACATGATCATGCAGCTTTACAATCGGTTTCAAATCACTGGTCAAATCAGTGACTCATTCTAAGATTCATCACACATACGGAAGAACATTTTGCCTTGCATCCGGTGGCCAGAGGCTTGTGAATAGTTTGATGTGATCTTATACAAAAGACGGCTATTCCTGTAATGCAAATTACCTGTCGGTGACGTAAAGGTCATTGGAAATCATTTCCCAACACTCCTACACAGAGCTGTCTCTACGCCTGGACGTGACAGCCTGCTAAACAGTTCTGCCCAAGAGAGACACCATCTGTAATCTGGACATCCGCGACCAAAATAGTTTGAATGGAAATGCAGCTATAACGTTGAATTTGGTGTATACAGATCACTGATAACCAACCATTAAGCTTATCTGAACTTGTATGCAGTTATGCAGTGATGTGGTTGTCAACCATATCTTTTTATAGCTGCGTTCATCATGATTTCCATGGACACAGTGAATAAACAAGGCTGCACTCATTTAAGAATTAATTTTCGGTTCTTACTTATAAAAGAGACTTAAAAAATATGGAAGGAACAATATTATAATACTATTTATTCAATGTGTTAAGGGAAAGTAATATAAGTAAAGGTAGCAGTCTGACAGTGGATTGCCGTCCAACTCTCTGGGAGACTGTATTTCCTCGTGTCATCAAGTGAATGGGTACCAGGAAGGAAAGTATTTCCTCCTCTGTGGAAATGTGTTGGCCTTATCCAGATGGGATCTTTATGAGATTGTACTTTATCAGTGTACATAGAAATACAAACGACGGTTTAGCGTGTGGGGTCGCCGAGTTACTGGAAAACGGAAGGAACACCTTATACTGTCTTGTGTGTAGAATAATGCCTTGTTAAATCAGAAAGATATGGGTATCACATTGTAAATTCCCTGTAATGTGAGGCACAGCATGTGATCTAAACCCCTGGAATATCTCTGCCTGTCTCTTTAGCACATCAAGCACAGAGAAGCCCAAACTCGCAGAGAGGATTGTTGATGCCTTGAAGTCCTATGTTTACACACCAGAAGATGGTAAATATCAGGGTTCTGTTTTCTGTCTGTGCTGGTTACTATGATCACACACATCCACAGTTTATAAAGTCCCATGTTGTGAAATGTAATCATTTGGTTTATTATAAAATAATGCAAATAATTTACGGAGCTAAAACAAAGTTACTCCCGGACTGCGTGCAAAGGTTTTTTATAATACAGGAGAGCAAATATGATTTGAGATGTTTGTAAGTGTACTGTTCAAAAAGCTAAGAAAGGGATTAAAAGGATATGTATTTATATTGTTGGGGTTAACTTGTGGAACTATGATGATATAAGTAAGTGAGTAATTTCAAAGCTTTTGGTTTTCAAAATTATTGGTTTGTGTAACTATTTTTGAGGGTTACAGATGTGAATACATTTTATTTTGTAACCATATTTTTAGTTTTGGAGGCTTAATTTGATAAGAATATAGGAATATAGGATAAGCACTATGCTTCAGCCTGTCAGTATCATGGGCAGAATCAATCAATCAGACCGTTGTCAGTCTGGATTGATTGTGCATTATTGTATTGTGTGCGATGACTGAATAAAACTACAACTACTACTACTACTACTACTACTACTACTACTACTACTACTACTACTACTACTACTACTACTACTACTACTACTACTACTACTACTACTACTACTACTACTACTACTACTACTACTACTACTACAACTACTACTACTACTACTACTACTACAACTACTACTACTACTACTACTACTACTACTACTACTACTACTACTACTACTACAACTACTACTACAACGACTACTACTACTACTACTACTACTACTACTACTACAACTACTACTACTACTACTACTACTACTACTACTACTACTACTACTACTACTACTACTACTACTACTACTACTACTACTACTACTACTACTACTACTACTACTACTACTACTACTACTACTACTACTTCTATCCCCAGGCCATCAGGCTGCTAAACGAACAATAAACACTATGCAACAACCATCAAATGCACACAGCACACACACCCACACGCACACACTCACTTAAACAAACAACACACTGCAGCACCCACTCTCCACACTTTAGATCACACAAACACACTTTATATTGATTGATAAAGGATTTGCACTACAACTCGTACACCTACTGTAAATTGTACCTAAATTGCACCTCATCCCATTTCTGCCTTGCACTATATAGTATTGTATATTAGTACACTGCATAGTATTGTATATTATGGTAACTCAGTTACGTCTATTCTGCATCGAACATTGTACATATGTCTATACTGAACACTGTGACCTCATTTTTTTACTTCTAATTTACATGCTATACTATGTTATTTTATTTCATACTATCTTGTCTTGCACAGTCTCTGGAGCGTAACAGTAAGAAGCATTTTGTATAAAAGTATTCTGTACTTCTGTATGACAACTATTAAAGAAACTTGAAACTTGAAACTACTACTACTACTACTACTACTACTACTACTACTACTACTACTACTACTACTACTACTACTACTACTACTACTACTACTAGTGATGGCTAGATTCAGTGAAGACATGTGGTTCCAGAGGCATGGGTCTCAACCACTGCTGTTCACTACTATTTATTTTAGTAAAATTTGTATTTATTTATTTATTTTGTGAACCAGTTTTCCGTTTCCCAATGAAGTTGGCGATATCTGCAGTGGTTGCCTTCATTGCCTTATACCAGGTAATTATTACTCTTATCATTGTAGAGTATATAGTCCATGTCTAATATGTGTGAATATACCATAACATAATTTCATATTCATAATGAACCACACTTATAATATATATCCTCTTTGCACGATCCTCCCTCAAATGCATAATGTATGAATGAGAGGCGCACACTTTGCCTCGATCTCTCTCTTTGACACATAGTGCCCATAGTGCCCATAGTGCGCATCCAAATCCATGCATCCTTTTAGTGAAGGCCATGCATTATGCGTGGCCTCAAAGCGCCTCATCTACACCAGATACATTTTGCCGTGAGGTCGCTGCTTGACATAATACAGTATATACAGATCTGTTACAAATGTTAACTGGGGTATTCATAAAAGCTGGTACTACGGATGTACCATGTTCAGTTGCAGCAGAGTTCTGTTTCCGGTGTTGACTTGAACTACCTTTTACTTAGATGGCACTGATACTGATCATAGCCGTGGTGCCGCCTCTCCAAACCGCTCGAATGGGAGTCACTGAAGAGATTAGCTACTACCTCCAAGGCTTCCAGATCGTCCTGGCTCCGGACAACGCGGAGGTGGTCAGAATAGTGGTCTACTACATGTGGTGTGTAGAAGGTGAGTTTGGACGCTGGCAAAACGTGCTGCCTTTTTACCCTTCTAATCTGGTGCAGTGTGTTAATACGGTTTGGACCGTGTATACCATCATCACTATTACTATTATTACTACTACATCCAGGGCCGCCTGGGAGAAATGCGAGGCCCTGTGCGAGATTTAAACGCGAGCCCCCCCCCCCCATTTTTTCATACAGTCAACATATTCTTAAATAATAGCGCTGCCCGAGGCTGGGAGAGAGAGAGAGAGAGAGAGACACACATTGGAAAGAAATTTAAATGCTATTTGGCCCTAAACAGAGAGTACACAGTGGCAGAATACCTGAGCACTGTGACTGAAGATCCTTGACTAGGTACAGACTCAGCGAGCACAGCCTAGCCATCGAGAAAGGCCGCCATAGGCAGACTGTGTGTGTTAGAAAGAGAGAGAGAGAGAGAGAGCATGTGTGTTTGTCGTGTGTGTTAGAGAGAGAGCATGTATGAGAGAGATAAGCAAAGATGAGCCCCTAAGGATATTCAACTTTTAATGGAAGAACAAAACAGAAGGAAAAGATAACTTCACAAAGGCAACATGAATATACATAGATCCAAAAGGACAAAGATCAACACTTAAATCCAAAGAGAAGAGGGTCTATACCAGAGAAAACAAAGCAGCAAGGAGCCAATGGCCGACATCAGCTAAATAGGCTAGCCAGGTACTGACACCAGGCCACACACAGCTTTGGCCAACGGCCCAACGCTACCCAAGCTACACAAACGACCAAGACAATTCACACACAGCACATGTCGTATCTCCAAATGTTGTGAAGTAACATATGTTTTGCCTGGAAAAAAACATCGTTATTAACAAAACATTCGGGAGGGGAAGGAAGGAAGAGTGGGGTAATGTCATGACATTTTCATTCATCTTACCTGCACCAAGGAACGCAGGGCGAAAGGCCGCAACACAGGTCTCCACGTTGACGAAAGGCCTCTCGCTGGCGGGACAAAAAGAAGCTATGGCCGGAGCCTTGTCATGGTGCAGGCCCGACTACATCTTCTGTCAAAGATGATGTTGTAGTCAGAGTGCCAGAACCCCCTGCTATTCTCACGGCTAATGTCAATGGTCGTAGCACAAGCTAACAGCTAACTCTAGGCTAACTGATAGCATCAAACTAACGTTCCCAGCCGAGCGCAGCCGGCAGCTAACGTCGTAGCTAAACAGCTAACTGGCTAACAGTTAGCTCAACCCGGCTATCGCTAACCATTAGCTAACGCAGAAGCAAGCTATGCGGCTACCACTGAAAAACTGTACAACGTGAGAAAAGCAATACAGGTGCTGACACCAGGCCACACACCGTTAGCTACTAGTACTACAACAGCTAGTCGGCCAGTTTGGCTCCAGAGAGAGAGAGAGAGAGATATCCACGGCGGGAATAGAATAGAGTGCATTAAAAACTCACCAAACGTCCAAGAGGATGGAGACAACCGCGTGGAGTTGACGAAGTTCATCTGCCGAACGACCATCCTCTTCATCTTGGCTGCACGCGCTGTCTCTAGGTTAGCTAACGCTAGTTAGCCTTTAGCTAAGCTAGCTACTAGCCGACATCATCATGGCTATATCCCGACTGAACCACACTTAATATTATAACGTAGCTAAAGCTAACTAGCTGTCCCTGTCTTTAGCCGGGATGGCTAGCCTGACTGAACTGTCTAACATGCAACAACTTTCATCTTCAGTCCATCTGCCGAACGATGTCCTCTTCATCTTGGCTGGCATAACCTCCAATGCTGCACGCGCGAAATAGTCAGACGCTAGTGATGGGTCGGTCATGAGCGACTCGTTCATAAGAGCCGATTCATTGCCGTGAGCGTGAGTCGAATCGCTCACGTCTGGCAATGAGTCGGTTCACGCCCCCCCGGCACGCACACAGACACACACAATGAACTCAACAGACCTGGCTGTAACCCCTCCCCTCATTGAAACCAATTCTGCTGCCTGCAGAGCCTCAGAGCCATGAACGTGTCTAATGTGAAATATATAAGCTTATAAGCAAAACTAGATTTTAGGTCTGTGATGAAAAAGGGCCTCGCGGGAAGGGGGGCCTCACAAAAAAAATAAAAATAAATAAATAAATAAATAAATAAAAAATATATTTTTTTTATTTTTTTTTATTTTTTTTTGTGCGAGGCCCCCCTTCCCGCGAGGCCCTGTGCAACCGCACTGCTCGCACACACCCTGAGGCGGCCCTGACTACATCACTATAACTACCACTCACTACTGTTCACTACTACTACTGTTATCACTATCATCATTATTACTTTGTTCTATGTTCTATGCTCTATTATTATTACTACCTATCCTACCTGTACCCTCCCATCCATGCTAGGAATTTCCCAGAGGGGATTATTAAAGGAACACTTGACTTGACTTGTGGGTTCATATGGATTCAAAACACTTGTAATGAATGAACTTGGATTACAGCACATTACTTTGATTACATTATATAATCTAGTGTAGCTTCACAAGTCAATTAACACAAGATCCTTTATGGGTAATCATGTACAATCTCCGTAATCCTCCTGTTGTGTACACACCGAGTCACACCACCAAAGGAAAGGAATAGTTGTACTCAGCACTATCCAGCTGCTTAACCATTTAATGTTTTTCCACAAAGACCCAGAAAGGGATGAGAAACTGCTGAATGTCTGCAATGAACGTGACCGCGCCTCAGTAACTGACCTCTGTGTTGTTTTTGGCAGTGTGCTATATCTCTGCAATGACCCTGTCCTGCTTAGTGAACCTGGCCATGCTCATGAGGTCCATGGTTCTGCATCGGTGAGTTTGACAACAGAGCAGAGTACTGTACTTCCTGTCCTCCGGTCGTCCTCGGTCTCCTCCTTCATATCTTGTTTTCTATACTGTGAACCTGCTGAACAGCCTGTTTCCTCTGTTACACAATGATGGCCTGGAATTGGAGTTGCTGTCACTTAATGCAGATCTAATTATCCAGACAGGCAGAGTAGTGTTTCTCCTCTGTGTTAGCATGGATGTTTACTGCCGGCAGAGTAAAAAAAATAATAATACAGCTATTAACGATAAGAAATGAAATACTGTGTCATTACCCGGCCGAGATTATGTCGCATTAAAAGTAATGACTTTCTCAATTGGGCATTTAATTGAATGGTGTTAAACTCATTTAATCTGCCATGTGCTAATTTGCCTATTCTAATTATGATTTGGTTTCCGTATTGCGTGGGGGGCTCCATTGTCTTTCATACATGGTGATTGTCTTGTGTGCTCTCTTCATTAGGTCCAACCTGAGGGGGCTGTACAGAGGAGATATCTATAATGTGTATAACTGCCAGAGGAGTATCAGACCGTCCCGTCCTGCCCTGGTCTGCTGGATGGGTTACACCAGCTTCCAGGCAGCTCACCTCTGCTTAGGTATGGTTTCAGTTTTACACTCCTGTGGGAGTCACGTGTGGGAGTCACGGAAGACAAAAAGGACAAGGAACACTGTAAACCCAGAAAGAGACACAGTTTAGGTGAGAATAGCTGGGCTAACAGAGGGAAGGTCACTTCAAGAGCGTCCACCGCTGATTCATCTTCCACCGCAGAAACTGGTTCAGGGAAGGACTACTGCATAGTTATATAGTAGAGGCAAGAAATCGATGTATCCTACAGTCTAGAACCGAAGTGACTTTTGTAACGTACATGCAATGGACCTATCTCAAACCCTGCCCTTTATTCTTGATCCTCCGAGCACAACTGTTGCTTCAAAAGCAACAGCTTCCGGACGAGAAGCAACAGTTGCGATTGGTGGATCAAGAAAAGAGGGCAGGGTTTGAGATAGGTCCATTGGGTCCGTCGGAACTCTCAAAGGCTATTAAAACCGACGGATTGGGCTGCACTTTATTCCAGTTTAATGTCAGCTTCTGAACAGATTTAGTTTTTTTTCTTTTTCTGAGGCTCTGATCCCTCCCCTCCAGGCATGATCATTCAGACCATGGTGTTCTTCCTCTGTCTTCTGGTCGCCGTCTTCCTCATCGTCATGCCCATCCTGTATGGACAGAACCTCATGCTCTTCAAGGTCCTGTGGAATATGTGGTGAGTCACGTCTCGTGCACACTACCCTCCTCTCCTGCACACTACCCTCCTCTCCTGCCAGTGGTCTGACCCCCTACGTGGGTTCAAGCTAAAAAGTCGGGAAGAACGTGGATGCTCACATTAAATATTTTTGTCTCGCATGAACTACAACTCACAAATACATATACCATATAGCTAATATACTTACAAATGTACTCTTAAAACAGCTAATAACGGGAGGCAGGGTAGCGCAGTGGACTAAGCACTCGCCTACCACTGCAGAGACTCTGGGATCGAATCCAGCTGTCAGCGGTACCTCCGGCTTGGTCAGTCTTCCCTACTAACACAAAACCGGGTGGGAAGCCGGTGTGGTATTTGTCCTGGTCGTTGTAAACTGCGACTCCTACTGGTCGGTCGGGGCGCCTGTTCAACAGGGAGGGGATCTGGGGGAAATAGCGTGAACCTCCGTACACGTTACGTTCCCCTCATAGGCGGCGGGTGAGCTGGACATTAGGGTAGGCTATAGATGGGATGGGACCCCGCAAAATGTTCCCTTTTTCTTTTTTGCTTGCACGCAAACGGTGCTGTCCAGGTTCTGATTTCATACAATACACACACCCACGTCTACTAGGCTACTACAGCGAGCCCCACTCATTTCATATAGTGCAAATTAATTGTTCAAATGAAGGCATCCAATATGATTAACCATTGTCTTACCTTAATGCAACAAAAAAAAATCGACGTTTCGCGCATCAATGATCTTTTCTGCTTTAAGTTGGTCTGTGAGATCACTTTCAATGTGAAGCGGACTCAGAGTTGACCGTCTCTCCTGGCGCATATTGTTGTTCTTTTAGCCAGTTTCGGATGCGCCTCATTGGGAAAGACTGTTCACAAGTTGCGGTGCCGACGGCAATGAAGGAAACGTTTTCCGTAATTTGGATCTCATCATGCTTTGAAAACAATGTACATAGTAGCTCTAAAAAGTTTCCACGGTTTGATTAACTCTGACTCAGTCGCATCATGCCCTCGGCCTCAGGTGATCCGTGTTATGCCCAGGCGGCATGTAACTTGGAATGGAGTTCCAGGTCTTGGCAGCTCTCACGGAGAGGGCTGATTTGCTAAATGTACTTGTCCTTAATGGAACAGCCAAATCACCCGGTACAACAGTTCTGAACCCGAACGCGGAACTGCAAGTTTGTTGGTAAAAAACTACACGCAAACCTAGAGGTGAAAAATCGGAAAGTGGGGGTGGGGCTAGACCATGGAGGGTTTTGAAGACCAGACTGGCATCGGTTAGTTTGATGATGCGGCGTGATTGGTTACTGCCTGCAGTCTGGAATGTTAACGGCCACCACACCTACTGCCATTGACACCTTGGTTGGCCGACCCTTGCGTATTGTCACCACCGGGCTGCAGCAGCCCACACACACACAATATCGTAGCCTAGGCTGCCTATAATAATGCGCAGACTGGGTCGGCATTGCCTCCCCTGGCCTTATATACCCGCCGCCTATGGTTCCCCTATTGAAACTCCTCGCTGTCAGGTGAAAAGAAGTGGCTGGTGACTATCGGAGGAGGTTGTGGTAGTTCTACACCATCCCCAGGCCGACAGTGGGGCAATGCGGCAATGTGCACAACGACCAGGAAGGGGATTGGCATAACAATAAAAAATTGGGATGGGGGGAAAATACAGAAAGCCCAAAAAATAAATAGAATAAAAAAAATTAAAACAGCTAATAACAACATTAGCGTCTATACGATGTGGGTGGCCACATGACGCTGAGGCTTGAACTGGGGGTTGAGAAATCATACCCGAGTTTGTGACTAGGAACTCCAAGTCGAAGCACCGCTTCATTTAATTTCTCCTAGTAGGAATTTGGAATTTACATTAGATGTATAATGGAATGTAGCATAACACATACCTTGCATACTGTACAGTAAAATAGTGGCTCAGGATGTAGAGCAGGTTGTCTGGTAAACAGACGGTTCACGGGTCGATTCCAGCTCCTCCCAGCAGCATGTCCTTGAGCAAGACACTTAACCCCTAACTGCTCCAGATGAGCAGGTCGGCACCTTGCATGGTTGTCTCTGCTGTCGGTGTGTGAATGTGTGAGTGAATGGGTGAATGTACTGTAAGGCATAAGTTGTAAAAGCGCATTGGCATAAAAGCTGCTATATAAATGCAGTCCATTTACCGTTTACTTTGGTCTCCATATCGTCAGTCATGACATTGTATTTGTACCTAGTCTTCTTGTATTCTACATTGTATTTGTACCCAGTCTTCTTGTATCTTTACTAGATGTTGTATTTGTACCCAGTCTTCTTGTATCTTTACTAGATGTTGTATTTGTACCCAGTCTTCTTGTATCTCTACTAGACGTTGTATTTGTACCCAGTCTTCTTGTATCTCTACTAGAGGTTGTATTTGTACCCAGTCTTCTTGTATCTCTACTAGACGTTGTATTTGTACCCAGTCTTCTTGTATCTCTACTAGAGGTTGTATTTGTACCCAGTCTTCTTGTATCTCTACTAGACATTGTATTTGTACCCAGTCTTCTTGTATCTCTACTAGAGGTTGTATTTACATTTACATTTACATTTAGTCATTTAGCTGACGCTTTTATCCAAAGCGACTTACAAGTTCTGTACGTCATCAGGAAGGGTACAACTCTATCAGCTGAGTAACAATGTTCATCAAAGTTTTGCGTGTTACAGTGTAGGTTAGTTTATTAGGACATGTGCATGACAGTAAGGTTAGTTAGGGTTAGATTTTATTAAATTTTTTTCATTATTTCAGATAATGGTTGAAGAAGTGCGTCTTTAGTCGACGGCAAAAGATTGGACGGGATTCGGCTGTCCTAACTGGGGTGGGTAGTTCATTCCACCATTGTGGGGCAAGGACTGAGAATAGGCGGCTTCTCTTTGATGACCCTCCCGGAGCTTGGATAGGAGTAGGTCTGAGGCGGCCAGAAGATGCAGAGCGTAGGGGTCTTGAGGGTGTGTAGTTAGAGACCATTGACCGGAGGTAGGCGGGAGCGGTTCCCTTTGCTGCACGGTATGCCAGGTCGAGGGCCTTGAAGCGGATACGTGCAGCAATGGGGAGCCAGTGCAGGTCCCTATTTGTACCCAGTCTTCTTGTATCTCTACTAGACATTGTATTTGTACCCAGTCTTCTTGTATATCTACTAGACGTTGTATTTGTACCCAGTCTTCTTGTATCTAGACGTTCTTTTGTCATTTCAGGCCCTTCTTCCTGATGCTTCTCGTGGCGGTGCTGGTTCAACACATCACTGCTAGGTTCTGGTTCATCAAGAAAACAGCAGGCACACGAGACCTGGACAATAGGTAGGAGTGCATCTGGACAATAGGTAGGAGTGCATCTGGACAATAGGTAGGAGTGAATCTGGAAAATAGGTAGGAGTGAATCTGGACAATAGGTAGGAGTGCATCTGGACAATAGGTAGGAGTGAATCTGGACAATAGGTAGGAGTGAATCTGGACAATAGGTAGGAGTGCATCTGGACAATATGTAGGAGTGAATCTGGACAATAGGTAGGGGTGAATCTGGACACATGAGGCACATTGTCTACCGCCACAAACTCATGTATTATGTTCTCTGAAGTTATAGTATATGTTTAATGTAGGGCTGTCAAAGTTAGTGCGTTAATAACGTGTTAACACAAATGTGTATTAATGCCACTCATTCTTTTGAGGCATAATACACATTAAAAAAATTAAATAAAGATTGTTTATGCTAAATGCAGTACCTTTGTTTTTCCTGACAATATTTACCATTTTGGTTATTTATTTCATTTAATAATCACACATTTGCATAAAGCAAGCATATCTGTCCACTCCGATGTTGGAAACACTTGCAAAATATCCCTAGGTACATTTTGAACAGGTAAACAAGTTGTGAATAATGCGGGATTAATCACAGTTACTGTAACTATGGACAATCATGCGATTAAATATTTTAATCAATTGACAGCCCTGGTTTAAAGCAGTCCAACGTGTTTCACAGGGGCAGTCTGTTCCTGCTCACCTACCTACTGTTCCCTGTCAACGTTCTGGTTGGGGTGCTGCTGGCAGTGTGGCGGCTGGTCATCACTGCCCTGTTCAACATGGTCCACATGGGTCGCATGGACATCAGTCTTCTCAATCGCAATGTGGAGGCATTTGACCCAGGTGAGCCAGACATGCTGTATACATGCACAGATGGTAACCAGTATAACCAGTATGACCGTCCAGTGTTTCCATATTGCAGTACTAGCTAGTTGTAATTGTTATGTCAGTGCTTTCTTGATCCATACAAGTATTCTCCTCACTGTGTACAGTGTCATATACCGATCAGAGAGGACATAAAATACACTGTTTTAAAGTCAGACGGAGAATGTTATCATACTCATTACTGTTAATATGGAATGGCATGGGACACCTTTTTACACTAATAGCTGTCAGTGTGTGTGTGTGTCTCTCTCTCTCTCTCTCTCTCTCTCTCTCTCTCTCTCTCTCTCTCTCTCTCTCTCTCTCTCTCTCTCTCTCTCACTGCGAACACTCACAGCATAATGTAAGGTGAAGCAATTTCATCTGAATAAATGAATAAAATTTACTTACCCCACTTAGACACCAGAAATGGGTTTCTCGTCCACCTCACCGCGCTAGACGCTCGGCGCATGATACCCTTGTTCCATAGAGGGTGCTATGTAATTGCCAACCGATCTCAGAAAGCAGCCCTACAATATCAGACATCTGTTGTGTAAGAAAAGCCAGATGGTTAAAAAAAAGCTGTGATGGTATAGTTATCATGTGTGATGATGGTCTCCAAGCCAAACGCCTGCGGTGAGATCCTATGTGTTTATTGCTTTTGCCCAGTCGGCCTGACCCCCCTCCCTGTGTCTCCCCGCAGCCTACCGCTGCTATGCTCATTATCTGAAGATCGAGGTGAGCCAGTCTCACCCCGTCATGAAGGCCTTCTGTGGGATGCTGGTCCAGTGCGTGGGACAGGAGGGCCGCGCCGCACAAAAGATACGGGACGCAGAGGAAGGTCAGGGAGCCCAGACACCACAGAACACCCGCGGTAGAACTGACTAACGTACAACACGCACTTTGTATCTCGTCTGTCATACGACTTTTCATGGCACTAAGAAAAAGCAAATCTTCAGATCAATTCCCAGTGTATTTTTTTTACTTATATGCTTGATATTTGAACGGCTTTAATTTACCATATTCACACGGAAGGTGGGAACGGCCTGGAAAGGAACCCAACTTGAGCATGACATGAGAGCAAAATGGCCGTCGTGTGAATATGGTCAATGGGACCCAGGGTCGTGAAACTTGCTCACCACACAGAGAACCATTTTAAAACGTTCAATTCCATTAACAATGTGAAATATTACCGAAATTAGAGATACAAGGTCCCCCCCCCGACTGTAGCGTTGTGATGCAATACATACTATACTGCCGGTATTTTACAAGTCTATTCAGCATATTGGTCTGTACTGTACATAAAAATATAAATCCAGTAGAGCGGTAAAGAAGTGCACAGGGCAGACAGCTTTGTGTCTATTCAACATATTTGTATGTATTGTACATAAATATATAAATTCAGTAGAGCAGTAAAAGGAGTGTGGAATATTGTATTTCTCCTGAGGTCTTAAGAATGCAACTGCAGGCTCTTGGAAGCCGCTCTAAACATAATTAGATCATAACACCATCTTGCACGTACAGTAGGAATGGAAGCTTAGCAGGTCTGATTTAATTTGTCAGTGCAAATTGAGTCTCGATGTGGAATAATTTACAGGCAGGCTGCTGGCCTCAATCAGATCTGTCATAAACTAATCGGCCGTCCTCATGGTGTGACCACACTCTCCTGCCACCACCTGCACAGGGATGCTTCCACCCTAGTGAATGGACAGCCATATTTCATATTATGGAAAAGAAAACAATATATATATATTTTCTTTCTAACAGGAACAGGAACTGAGTGTCATTGTGCTGGATGTGCTGGTCACCGCTGTAAATGAAAATGAGCAATTACTGGCAAATGCACTATGATTCATCCCAGTCGTGACTTTTGGTTAGAATAACAAATTAGTTGGTCTCGTTGCTTGTTTTGGCGTCTAGAGAACAATGCATCACCATCATCGGTGATGATAATCTGCTGTAGATTAGCTGCATAGTATCTGATTACACAGATGAGCTGCTCTAATTGACTGTTTCATATTCATGTGGCCCAAAGGGCTGTGAGGTTCAGTGTGTTTAATAGCGAGGGCCGTGTGCTCCTGCCGCTCAGAGGATTACAATATGATTGCTTTCCATTATTTCTCTTCCTGTAGTGTCGAGCCGGTCCCCCAATCACCTTCCTCCAAAACATTAATGCATTTAAAAAGATTTGTTTTTTAAATGAAAGGAAAAAGGCCCTGTGACTACAGCGTGTGTGTCGCTGTCGGAGCCTCTGTACTGACACAATGTCTGAATGCCCTCAGGGATCCAGCTGGTCCAGCATGAGAAGAAACAGAACAAGGTGTCCAGCGCCAAGCGGGCACGCGGTCACTGGCAGCTCCTCTACACCCTGGTCAACAACCCGTCGCTGGTGGGCTCCAGGAAGCACTTCCAACGGCAGACCACCGAGAGCTTTCTGAACGGAGCCCTGAGTCGCACCGCCAAGGAGGGCAGCAAGAAGGAGGCGGGAACCAAGGAGGCAGAGGCTGCAGCCAGCAACTGAAGAGAATGTGACCCCCCCCCCCCCCCCAACCCACCCGTTAAGGATTGGCATGCCTCCATCTCTGGTTCATGGTTTTTGGGCAAATTGTATTATTTGTCCATACATAGATCTCTATGCATTTATTGACTTAAGTGCACTTATAGCGTGTTGCCTCTCAATAGTGCCATTGACTGAGTGATGTCCTGTTTGTCTAGAGATGTTCGTATGTTTGTATTGTCTAGTGTTGGTTTTGTTGGATGGGCAGAATCTGTAGTGTTGCAGGAAAGCTGTTAGTGTGGCACTTCACTCCACTGTCAAACCATTTATACAATGTTAGCATGTGTGACTATTTATGAATGTACAGAATGTTCTGTTTTGGGAGAATGAGCAAATATAAATTTTCAAATTTGTAAAATGTTTACACATTTTTCAGTGTAATTAACATTCATATTGAACAATGGTATGGAATAAGAATGCCAGACAAAATGACACTGTTTGTATTTCTTGAGTGTTTTATTTGTAGACCCTTACCTCTCTGATGAAAAACGTACCGTCTGCTTGTCATCAGTGGTTATGGTTTGGTTTCCTTTTGTAGGATGGTGAGAATGGAACTCTCCTGGCTCCTCATGATGCTCTTTCTCAATGTTGATGTACATGAAGACTGTTTCTGCATTACATTTCAAAATACCTGCTCTTGACTGCAAATATGAATACTTTTCTTTCTGTGATTTACTATGAAAATAAAACAACTGAGAGAAAAAGAAGAAGAAAAAAGTATTATTTGGACTATCTAGATTTTCATTTTCCATCATTAATTGCTTTTGGTTTCTCAGGTGTGTGAATTTGGTGCTGTTAAACCAAGCGAAATAAATTGGATTAGATCGGAAATAAATGAAGACAAATCTTTTTTTTTGTCTTGATAATGCTTTGATGTTGAGTGTAGCCTACAAGCAGGCGCTTCACGCGCCAGACTTCCCCGGTCCCCCCGTCAATAAATTAATAAATTATTTATAGCCTTAAACCTTTTTTCATTCACAAAGTAAAATTATGTTACTCAAAGGGAAATGAAGTAAAATAAGGCTCCCCATTTGTATCACCCGTTATCAGAATATAAAATAACTTCCATGCAAGGGAGCATGACAAAAAAAACAGGATGATTGTTAAAGCCTATACAGAATCCTTCAAATGGTGTAACTTGACCCGCTGCAATGTAAAGTTATCTGAAACTGGCCGAAACACTTTCGTCATTTTCTTAATGTCTTAAAAGTCTTATTAATGGTCGCAATTATTTTCTGAAGAAAAATACAGAATATTTTTTTGCGTTGGATTACCAGTAGCCAACGCCCACTTCTCCTGAAAAGCTGTTGACCTATAACCAGTGGTCAATGATAAATCCATAAATGCTTTGAGATATTTTATTTATTTCACGTACATAAAATTATATAAAAAAATCTTGAAAGATCACGGATATTTTTTTTTACAACAGTTAATCACAAAAACTCACTATGCATAAAAGTACAGTAAACGCGTTGATACTTCATAGAAACCAATTGTACTTTCGTAAAAAAGAGAATAATTTCAATTCACAGGGCTTACATCACAGTTTGACATTAATATCTAATAGTCCTATACGCTAATAAAAACCACACATGGGAATGCGTGTGACATGCCATGAAGTCTCCCGAAGAGAGAGGACACGTTTAGAATCATTGTAAAAAGCGAGAGTATAGCAAGCACCCGTGAGTAAGAGGTTAAATTCACACATCTTAAAGCCCTACATTACATTTACACAACATCTGTTGAGAAATACTTGGGTCCCCGCCGGTCGCCCCACACCCCCCACCCCGCAACAGCACATGCCTTGACACAGAAAGTGATTTCCCCGTTTGATAACCACACAACAATGGAACGGACGGTGCTACGGGCGCATCAGAGCGCGCTGTCCAGCACTCCGGTCTCCTGAAACTGATATGAGAATGAAATCACAATGTTACAACCTATACGTCCTGCATAAAGGGGACATTGATGTGTGCATTAACTTGTCAGTAACTATGAAGTCTGCTAAATTGTACACTAACCCGTGCTTGCATTGTAAACGCACTTTGAGGAATGTTGTTAGTTTTAATCTATTGTAAAATTGGCTGCCGGTGTTAACATATTTCAGAATCTCAGTCATTGATTGTAGCACTTTCTGAGGTAAAGTTATCTATCCACCTTTATCGGGGCTATCATTTTACGTGTAGTAATGATAGGCGTGTTACCTGCTTCAATGTAGGTTATAGTTAAAAGTAACTATTTTACAAGATCCTTCCCTACACCGAACGGCTCAGCGACTTTGCTGTTTGTAGTTGCCATTGATTTCCTCGGAGATGTTCACCGCTTCAGCTCCGAGTGGTAATCTGTCGCTGTACTCCGAGCCCATTTCGAACTCCTCTTGGTTCGTTTTCGATGAAGAACCGGGGATGGATTCCGTCACCACGCTGCCCTCAACATCCCCCTCCCCGTCGCCGTCTTCCCCGTCGCCATCTCCCTCCCCCTCACCTTCG
Organism: Notolepis coatsorum; assembly: GCF_963971535.1. Taxonomy (NCBI): domain Eukaryota; kingdom Metazoa; phylum Chordata; class Actinopteri; order Aulopiformes; family Paralepididae; genus Notolepis; species Notolepis coatsorum. The sequence continues at coordinate 48,535,737 of NC_140182.1, read as the reverse complement.
CCCAGCTCGCTGGGGTTGAAGGTCTTCTCGGACTCCACAAAAGACGCGCGAGGATCAAAATCTCCAGCCATTTGTTTTTCCATCTGATCCGGATTCTGTGCTTTCATAATCAGCTTGTATGTCTTCCCTTGATACTTATACAGTAAGTGGCAGCAGGTGGCCCCCAGCAAGGGGACGGTGGCCAAAGCCAGTAAAAAGGTGCTGACGATCACGATGATCAGCAGAGAGGGGATTTTCTTCCTGGTTGTAAAGACGACCTGAACTTGGCAGTCCTGCCCCCCATATGTGAGGCAGAGAGTGTAATTGGTACCAGCCTGCAAACCATGGAAACGATAGGCATTGACACCCTCCTCTATTTTGGACCATTGAACCATAGAGTGTCCGTTGCCAGTATTAACGCAGAGATATAACATGTCCAGGGGGGCTTTCTGAGCTGAGGACTGGTAGAGACTGAACACCTCCTTATCCACTGTCTCCAGGTTCTGGCTGAGGTGGAGGTTAGACTTGCTGCTGGGAAGCTGCAGAGGGTTGAGCTGAACTCGGGCCTCCGTCTCCGACACCTCCAGCGCGATGACCCCAAAATCAAACGTATACTGCTTGAGGTCATCCAGGCTCAGGTTGAAGGCGTGGTTGGAGATGTATTCACTCCCGTCACCCACGCCACACTTGCTGGTAAACGCCGGGTCCTTTGAAATGTCACCGGCCAGCTCCGCGTCGCCGCGCTTGGCCGACGACCCCGTGGGGAGGCTCTTGGCCTTCTCTTCAGATTTGGGCCAGTTGATGGCGTTGGTCTTGGAGCTCTTCGGCCCCGCGGGCTTGTTCCCGGACGGGCGGATCTTGTCCACCGTGGCGTCGAGCACAGAGTTGGTGGCGTGCTTCTGGGTGCCGGCCACCGACACTTTAGCGGCGCTCTCCGCCTTGCCTAACTCGTTGACCGCAAGACAGCTGTAGTTCCCGTCTTCCTTTTTACTCACACGGGGGATGATCAGGGTGCCATTTTGAAAGATGAGAAACCGACCGTTGGTGGTCTTGTCGTTGACGGGTAAGTCGTTTCTCTCGGTGGTGGACGACAAGCTGAACCCAAACTGTTCATTTCCCACGGTGACCTCCCAGCTGACCTCTGGTTCCGGGTTCCCTGTAGTCTCACAGTTCAGGGTCACCATGAAGCCCTCGTATACCTCTGTGTTCTGGATGTTGGGCTGGTAGGTTAGAGTGACAGTGGGAGCCTTGCAGTCCAGTTTGGGCATCTTTGTAACCAATGCGCCTTTCAGCTGTTCAGGGGCCTCGCATAAAATGGATTCCTGCTCAGGGACAGTGATCTTGGTGTCTGCCATCCAGTCCCTCAGCCATTCCAGGCTGCAGGAGCAGGTGAACGGGTTGTTATAGATCTGAAGGTGGGACATGGATGAGAGGGCACTGAAGGTGCCCTGCGCGATGGTGGCGAACTTGTTGTTGTTGATGCGCAGTGACCTCAGGTCTTTCAGGGTGGAGAAGGCCTCCTTGGGCATGGTGATCATTTCATTGTTATTCATTTTCAGGAGCTGCAGGGCTGTGAGGTTGTACAGATCCTCCCATGGGAAATTGACAATTTTGTTGAAGCTGAGATCCAGGTTTCGCAGCTGGATCAGCGGGGCCAAGCTGTCGCTCTCCAGGGTGACTATCTCGTTGTGGGCCAGCCAGAGAGAGGTCACCTGAGTGACATTGATGAAGCTTTTGGCCTTCAGTAATGTTATCTTATTGGCAGAAAGACTAACAGTGGTCAGATTGGAAGGCAGACCTACGGGCACCACTAGCAGGTTCTTGTAAGCGCAGTCTGCAAACTGGTGGGCATATTTGGCCAGGCAGCTGCAGGGCTCTGGGCAACACTGCACGATGCCAGTCACAGTAGTCCAGAAGGCAAGGAGCTGCAGGAGCTTCGGCGCCATTTTCAGCATCTGCAAATTCAGTTACCGGATGTTAGCTGGATTATCAGACATATACTATTCATATATGACAAGTTTATACAAAATCCCATAATGTTTCATGCCTCAGTAGTATGTAGCCTAACAGTCTTTTAAATGTCTGTTATTTTAAATGCCTGGGGATGTGGTGAGATGATAAAAACATGATGCAATGTGTTAAACATGACTATAAATACAAGGTATAGCAAAGTGACTCAATAACTATAACAACAATAACCCCGCTGCTACTGCTGTAGATTTGAGTGGAGGCATCAAAGTGATACATTTTCCAATTAATAACAAAACAGCAAAGTTCCTCGTTCTCATGGACTGTTTCACCAAAAGCACTGCACAAACAAGATACACACTTTGTTGTCGCCTTGGACATCTATTTAGGCTACTTTAAATTTTTCGTGTACACCAATACAGTAAGATTGAGGCTCTTTAATTAAATGGAGAGTCGGGCAGACCTGGTTACATCTATGCGCGCGCGTCGACACAGACGCTGCGGACGCTGTCCATTGTCCTGAATTGGTTTTGTTTGTGGTTATACTCTTATAACCGTTGTTTTTCTTTTAAACGACAGTATATGATATTCCCATAAATCATTATCATTGCTGTGTGGCCAACTGCACTTCTGACAAGTGCTTTGTAATTGCTTGCAGAATCTTGATAAACGCAATTAGATTAAACGGGTGGAAATGTCGCCTTGAATTATATGGATTGTCTTTTATTGCGACGATAACTGACATACTTTTCAACTTATTAAATCATCTTACCTGTCCAATGTCAACTTCCACTTCTTGGGGGTTTAATGCTCTCTCGGAGTTCAAATCTTCGGAGGGGGAAATAGAAAAAAAATTAATGGTCAAAGTACATCATGTTTTCGTATATTGTGGATCCGTTCACATGACTTTTGATGTTTTGAAGACAGCGATAGCATTGAGGGTGGGCGATGAAGGCAACATTTTTCTCCCGGTGAGATGCTGTGCAATCCGATGGCCCTGTTTTCCCCTCTCCACTGAATGTGCGCTCCAATGCGCGTGCCCGCAGTAGCGGAGCAAGAGGAGAGGTTGTGAACGCGCAGCCTCTCCCATCTCACTTCTCGGTATTAAAGATACAGAAGCTCCGGGTTCCTCCACCCTCAAAGAAAATTCATAATTTAGACTGTACTGTTTTATTTATTAGACACTCTCGACCTAGACTCATCTTTGACCTCCTTCGGCTTGGTCTATTGTCTGCAGGCTCGCTTATTTATGGGCCCAGCCATACGTTTTCAATGTAAAAATCTTGGTGAACGGTTAGGGATAAATGGTCACTCTCGTGCCCGCGAACACAATCAGCGAGGTCAAATGGGAACATGTTCCATCAGTGATTAAAGAAATAAAGACATCGGATAGCTAGATCATTCCATTGTGCAAATGTTATTCTCTCAAAATGTTATTGGAACCAATCGGTTTAGGTACGATTAGTCTTCTTCACACTATGATGAATTGAAAATGGGGGACCCTGATGTAAACAAGTCGAAAGTCTTTCTCTGGTCTGCATCCCCTTAACAATTGTATGTATTGAGCTGTACTGTACTGTACCCATTCTGCAATCTGTTAATAAACTTTTCAATCAATCAATCAATCACACATTCTGATGCGCCTCGGAACAGGACTAATTTGATAACTATAATATGTATTGTTAGCTTCCCGAAATGGCATAGAAATCTGAAAGAATATATCTGAATGAACAGTTTAGAATAGTACATAATAAATTGGTCTCGTAAAGAAAACCTATTCATAATTTTAATTCTACATTTTGTCATAATTTGATATGTTGTTGTGAATCATATCGTCATGTTTCGCTATTTTGCCTTAACTGTTATGTATTGTAGCCTACAGTAGATTATTTGTGATGGGTGATGGTGTTGGTGTTGGAGCCCGGGGATGCTTCGAGCAGACTCGCTCTTCTTCTCAGACGGGCTACTGCCTACTGCCATCCTCTGGTAAGGCCTGCTTGCGTCACATTGGAGTTTCTTGCTTAGGGTATAGAAAGCCAATTATCTTCTTGATTGCGAGTGCCCCCTACTGTAAATAGCCTGTAATTACACAGAGAGTAATGGCACCTTTCAAGCTTGTCAGCTAATTTTATTCACCGGGCTATTTTGTATAAAGATAAAACTCCTGTCGTGTTCGGTCAAATCTGACCGACTTAAGTTACAACGTTTAACCAGTCATACATGGTTTTGTCAATATTCCAATGTACAGTTTTGCTTGTTTGTACAGTGCCCCCCCCCCCCCAACCCCCTCCAATGCAAATGACCTAGTATGGTTGTCAATATCCCAATGTACAGTTTTGCGTGTACAGTTGTACAGTGTTTCCCCCCCCAACCCCTCCCTACCCCCCCCCCCCCCCCCCCACACACCACAACCCCACCCAACCTCCTCCAATGTACAGTTTTTACTTACAAATGTATATACTCCCTTTTCTGGACTCTTTTTGTATCACAAACAGTACTGTATTTGCAAATCTGGTATGTCATAAATGTATAGATGTAGCAGTACTGTCTATCTGTATGTCATGTATGTCATATATGTCCTGATGAATTGAAAATGGGGGACCCTGATGTAAACAAGACGAAAGTCTTTCTCTGGTCTGCATCCCCTTAACAATTGTGTGTTTTGATCAGTGATGCCACAGATTACTTGTAAAAATAATCTGATTACTGATTACTGATTACTCCTTTAAAAAGTAATCTAGTTACTTTACTGATTACTTGATTATCAAAGTAACTTAGTTACTTTGAAAGTAACTAGGTTACGAAGTCGTCGTCGTCCCCCCTGCTGCTGCCACAAGAATGACAACAGTTTTTTTTTAAATAATGCTTTATTGAAAGTGCATATGTCATAAATCATGATTGGCTGCTCAGACAGGTCATCATGAGACGTCATCAGCCATCAGGCCATACTCCGGTCTAGCTGACTGTACCCCTGGCTCTCTTATCATCAGCATTATGAGATAGTAACTAAATAGTAACTCACAGCCACTTGGAAAAGTAACTGTAATCAGATTACTGGCTTGTAAAAAGTAACAAGTTAGATTACTATTTACTGAAAAAAGTAATCAGATTACAGTAACTAGTTACTTAGTAACTAGTTACTGGCATCACTGGTTTTGATTGATTGAAAACTTTATTAACAGATTGCAGAATGGGTACAATACAGTACAGCTCAATACACACAATTGTTAAGGGGATGCAGACCAGAGAAAGACTTTCATCTTGTTTACATCAGGGTCCCCCATTTGTATTGAGCTGTACTGTATTGTACCCATTCTGCAATCTGTTAATAAAGTTTTCAATCAATCAATCAATCAATCAATCAATCAATCAATCATACATATTGTGTTTTACATTTGATTGCTTCAAGGCCTCATGATATACCCCACACTATAGGCATTTCAATTCATAATTGCTGATCACCACTTTTATTTAATTTTGAGTTATTTAATAAACTTTTTAACACCTATGGTGTTAAATGAATGAGTAACACTAGATTATGTTCATCCATCAGATGGAAAACATCCCCATACCCCCCCCACACACACACACACACACACACACACACACACACACACACACACACACACACACACACACACACACACACACACACACACACACACACACACACACACACACACACACACACACACACACACACACACACACACACACACACACACACACACACACACACAGTATTCCCAACTGAACAATTAGGTGTCATTTATGGGAAGCCATCTCTTTTCCACATGTACTGTATGTGCCCATCCCCCCACCCGAACCACACCCGGCTTCCAGACTAAATATATACCTGTGTCATACCTGTTCACAGACCCTGTATATAAAGTTTTACACATTTCAAACTAAACAACAAGGTGTTTGTTATGAGAACCCATCTCTTCCTCGCACTTATGTGCATGCCCATCTTCATGTTAACCACAAATCTGAGCTTAAAAGGGTGTTACAGACAGTATACAATTGGGTGTTGATTAATTGTTTTTGTGTTAATGTAGGAGCAGTTACAACATACCGTCAAATTTGAGCGGGGAGAAACGAACACGACAGGAGGGTTAAAAGGTAAGTTCTGAATTTTGGACCCATCGCCCTATTTCCTACTTACCATTACAATATGGTGTTGAACGGTAGAGTTGTTTCTCAGCAGTTCTTCCTGCATACCAGCATGAAATAAACAGCATACTTTACAGTGCATCCAAAGCAAAGACATTTGTTTTAGAATATGTTTAAGAGCTTTTTCTACAATGGCCCCAATAAATGTTCAAAAATGTTGAACTTGAATCGGCTGTGATGTATTAAACAGTCAGTGAGTTGTCAAAAAAAAGCATCACATAGGCCTACATGTCCTGGTATTGTTGGCATACCATTCTGAATGTTTGATGAATACATAGTAAGAATAAATAAACAATTTATTTATTGTTGAATGATTTAAATCCTTGTTTTTCTTTGATCCTTTAGATATTACAGGAGATGTTGACTGTTGGCAAGAACCAATATCTCTGAAGAGGAAAACAAATTAAGAATAAAGAAAACAATAGTTTGGTTGGTCACAGTTTTTATTTCAGTATCTTTAGTGAGGGTTTCACTCCCAAGAATCCTTAATCTGAAAACATTATAGTGAAAAGGGATGTGCAGTGTGCACAGACAGAAATTAAGGGCACTTCAAAGGTGAACTGAATTTTATTTTATTTTATTATTATGTGTTTTACTGTACTGTCTGGCAGTTTACCTCTCTCTCTCCCTTACTTACTTAAACAATTTCATCAATAAATTGCCAGGCAGAGAAGTCAACACTCCAACAAGAAACACATATTTATCACCTCTCTGTAATTGCTTCAGTAAAATTTCTTCATCCTTTCCCTTCCTTCCTCCAAAGATTACTGAAAATAGGGCTTGAACTCGAAAAACATTAGAACATCTGTTACTTCCTTTGTTACTAGTTAGTTACTAGTTACTCTTTGTTACTAGTTACTCTTGGCTGCTTTGTGGTGCTCCTTCTCCTTCCTTTTATGAGTTATTGTCTTGTTATTGCGCTGCAGGCCTGATTCAAATGAATCCTGTTTAATTACTTTGTGATGTTTACAACTCAGATAACCTTTCAGCTTCTATCCCATTACATAAGAATGCTGAATTGACTTACTACATTATTAATTTAATTGTATAATGTATTATTACTTTAGTTTTGTAGTTTTATTTGCCTATACTGTTCCACATCTTACTTATAAGCAAGTACGCATTTAATTGCTCTGTACCTGTATTCATATAGCAACTAAAACTACTACTACAACCCCCCCCCCAAGTAAGTCATCATACAAAAGTATAACTATAGAAAATTTGCTGATGACAAGGACTTAGATACACTGATAATTTTTCATGTTTCTATTATGCCTTCTTGTCAGCTGTCACATGTATGTAGGTTGTAATTGATTCATATATATGAGAATACCCTACAATAATCCAGTAAAATGAATGGTTATTAAGTTAGAAGCCTACAATCAAAAGTATGTAGTTACTGTTTACTGTCCATTTGCCTGTATGCCTATACCAGAGAATCCCAGTCATCAGGTGTGATCTTAATAATTGATTATGACATTAGAGAACATTTATTTTCTTTAATATGAGAGAGAGAGAGGGGGGGGGGGTGGGTTCAGTGGATGAGACACAATAACTCAACCATATTCCACTGATTTTTGGCACATTTCAAGCTGCTAAATAGTTCAAGTGTGTAGATAGACCATACAGTACTTGCAAATTGATTGATTGATTGATTGATTGAACATTTTATTAACAGATTGCAGAATGGGTACAATACAGTACGGCTCAACAATTGTTAAGGGGATGCAGACCAGAGAAAGACTTTCGTCTTGTTTACATCAGGGTCCCCCAATTTCAATTCATAATGACATTTATGACATACACAACATACAGATATATATATCATGACATTTATGACATACATGACATACAGATATACAGTACTGTTACATTTATGACATACAAGATATACAAATATACAGTACTGTTTAACAGAGATCCTAACAGAAACATACATTCGAGGGGGACGAAACTGTTCATTAGGAGGGGGTTGGGGGCTTTGGACATTTACGGGGGCCAGTTTCGAATTGCAGCCTCCCGTAGGTGCTCTTTGTGGGCGGTTTTGAAGGTGGGTAGGGATTCACATTCTTTTACGGCTGTGGGTAGGGCGTTCCACATTGTTCTGGCATAATTGCGAAACGTGTTTAGTCCCTTGTTTGAGCCGAATCTGGGTTGAACATGATTTGTGGAACTCCCTCTGGTGTCGTGGTCGTGGAATTCACTGACCTTTGGGAAGTATTTTGACATGTACATGGGTATCTTAGTGGTGTAGTGTATCTTTTAGACCAGGCCCATTGCAAGCTGCTGTACTCTGTCGTCTACTCTAAGCCATCCTAGCAGTGGAGGTTATTCAATGACAACACGTGAAGCACAAATTCACTCATAATTATTATTAATTTTTATTTTATTAATTATTAATAATTAATTATTATTAATTTACACATATATATATATATATATATATTCTTTTTTTAAATTATTATTATTATTTTAATTTTTTTTATTAGAAATGTTTTCCTCTGTAAAAAAAATGCCAGTGAATTTAGTTTTTTCTTCAAAAATGGCCAAGTGACAGCTCTGAGCTCTCTGATCAGGCCTGCTCATCACATAACTGCAGTGATGGCGAGCTGTCAATCACTATAGTGCAACTTATAGTGCATGGGTTGATCTTAGTTGATTATTATCCAATCAAAATAGGCTATTTGAGTCATCTAAGCCCCGCCCGTGCATTATTGCGCACGCCACTCGCGAACGGGGATTGAATGATTGACAGCCCTCAAAGTTCTGACACTCAAATCAGAGAAGAGCTCCGTGACTGTGATGATGTCATCAAGTTCTCCGGCTGTTTGATTGATTGATTGATTGAACATTTTATTAACAGATTGCAGAATGGGTACAATACAGTACAGCTGTAACAACACAGTAGGCTAAATTAAACTATGCGCCAACATTAGGACTGCAGCGTGACTGTGATGATGTCATCACCAGTGATCTCCAGTAATCGGAGATAGTATAAGGAGTTTGGGGGAGGATTCGCGAAACATGTGTTTACCTGTGGCCAGGGAGAACCGGGAGTTGCATTGAAACCTACCAAGATAGACCCCCACGACCAAGGTTATCGGACTACCAGGTCAGACGGGCCGACTTAGTCTCGCTCTGAGTGGGCTAGCTGGGGAAGACGAATGGAGACCTTTTTCATCAGAAAATATCGAAGGATGGATTTAATTTACAAGTGATCAGATGGGAAAGAGTCTATTTACGAGGGACACTATTTCCTGTAACGTCGTCAATGGTGAGTGAATTTTTTTTTTTTAATATTTAGTAGCTGTGTGTTGATTATGAATTAATTGGCTGTATTTTACTGCATGCGTTCACTGCGTTGGTATGCTTTATGCCTTTCTGTGGGTAACGAGCGATTTATTTTGGTCCGCTGTGGCCTGGCCTCTGTGTGTGCGTGTGTGTGTGTGTGTGCACACAGGGCACGAAATTGGAGCCCGCCACCCGCCATTGGCGGGCAGATTTTCGGTTTGGCGAGTGACACTGAGAGGTCTGTCCGTCACATGGCGGGTAGGGATGGGGATCGAAAACCGGTTCCCGTTTTTGCGCATAACGTTAGTGCCACGCATGTAGCCATATCAGACTATTTGATTCCTTAAGGGCTCAAAATTGCCTGAGTTTTGGTCATATGCTCCCGAAATGCTCCCGCTGTTTGGCTGCTTCTATGTGCAGTGAAAACTACTCCAATGTTTTAGAACCTAGTCATTGATTTAATTCAGCGTAACCTAAGATTAGCCGCGGAGCTAACGCTAGCTAACACTAGCTAACGCTAGCTAACGCTAGATAATCAAGCTCACAGAGAGAGATAACAGCTGACAGCAGGTACAAATAAAATAAAAAAGGGTGTGGGGGCTGTTGTGTAAACCTTGTACTCTTTAGTTCACATATAATAAGAGACGGAGAGCGTGTGATCACGTTGACTGTTTGTTTACTAGTAAGTCAGGTAATGTATCTTCTCAATGATTCTATGTTATAGCTATATGCTCATTCTCTAATGTATAGTGGAATAGCTTACTCTGCTCGTTGTATTTTCCGTTAAAGTAACAGTTCATTCAAATATGGTCCGTTGGAAATCACGTGGAGGCGGAGACAGCGCTGCGGGTGAAAACGGTTCTGACCGTTGTTTTATTGGAATATCCAACAGCTTAAATTATCTGGTTCACAGCATCAATTATTTTCTATCTCTAATCAGCTTTTCCCAGAGGGCTTCTTAGTGGCGTCTCTTATTCTCGAACTGGTGGGGTGGATTCTCCGTCTCTGCTTCTCCGTTCTCTCTGCGTGTCTCTCTGCGTCTCGGTGTCTCCGTGTCTCTGTCTCACCTCCATCATTCAACCTGTAGGTTTTATAGAGAAGAGAGAACCCCCCCCGCCCTTGCGCCATCCAGTGCCGTCACCCCAGAGAGCCTGCTTTCCTATTGGCTAGAAGGTCTCCCCTCTCAGTGATTTGGGTCTTGCGAAACAGCGTTACAAGGTGACCTTACAGAGGGGATATGAACTAGTTTCCTTTTAGAATGATTTACCCAAGTGTCCCTGAATGCGACCCTCATACAGATGGAAATATAGTACCCACTCAACCTAACAGTGGGTATCACAGAATGGCCTGTTTGGTCTGCTTAGCTAAAGTAAACAGAACTCGGGTGTTGGCCTTAAAGTTAAGTATTGGGCCCTCCATCCCACTTTGTTGTGTGGGGAAAGAGGTTTCATCTGTTTGCCATTTGGTCTGTTTTTTTTTTATCTTTATGGCACTCTGGGCCTTTCCTATAACTGCTAAGTGAAGGCTGAAGGGGTGCACTGTTAGCTTTTTGACTGAGTTCTCCTGTGGCTTTTTCCATCAACCGCTAGATGATTTTAATCCTTCCTGTAATGCTTATATGGGTCATTTTGATCCATTTCGACTGAGGCCAGTTAACAGCCTTCTTGTTGACTCAAATGTATGGTTAACCTAACAGGTGATTTGGCATGGCTGTGAGTCTCTATTTTTCTAAGAGAAAATAACCTAGTTCTTTGCTATTTCATATATGTGCATAATTTCTATTGTTAAATTTACAGGTTTTATTTAGATAAATATACGACAATCCACCCTTAGTGGGTTTCATAACCCACTATATAGCACCAATATGTTCTAAATTAAACATGTTAAACCATAATTATCATTTTTGCTAATATTTTCAAAAAATTCAAAAAATCCAAAATTTACACAAATCGAACTACCAAACCCATTTCCGTCTGTACAGTTACAAAATTATCATTCACTCTTTCCGTTGGCTTCTTCCCCAGTCACACACAATATCAGTTATTACTATGACTTTAGACTAAGAAAGCTGTTCCTGTTTTTACAAGGAAACACTCTTTCAATAACAGCTTTTTTGTTTAGACTATTTTATCCATGTTTACTTAGCTTCAATGTGTCTGTTTTGTGTAATTGACTCTGCAAGAAAAGATTAATACATCCTACCCAAAAGATTAACACTCTAAACATCTAGGGAGATTCAAACAAGCAAACATAAATCATCTCTTCTCCTTGAAAAGACCACTGAGGCCTCAATTATTCTTCGCTTTCATCCCTGTCAGTTATCCCTGTTTAAACCTCCTGAGGTCTTTACGGCTACCTCGTTTTGACTGTTTTCTTCTTGTTGTATTTTGTGCTAACCACAGCCTCTTCTTTGTTGTATGCAGTTTTTGGTACTGCTCCGATTTTCCACAGAAGGAAACGATTTTCCCTCTGTCCTTTTTTGCATTTTGGATTGTTATTTGCAAACACACAATGGATTGGAAGGTCTCATTTTCTCACAGATACATTTTTACTGTTCTGTATTTGACAACACTCTTTTTCCAAATTCGTTATCTATATATTCCACAGCTTCAATTGTTAATATTCAATCAAATCACCTTTGTCTCATTCCTTTTTGTGCTGTACTATCTTACTAGATCAAATATCTCAAGTTCAACACAATCACCACTCCACCCTTGAAAGTGGAATAACCATTTATTACACTATCAATACCTTGTTTCCAGACAGCCTCCTCGGTCCGGACAGCCAGCTCTAGACGAGGCCAACCACCAACAGAACCTATGCGCATGGTAACAAACCACAGTCCCTTTAAACACACATCCCACACACTCTGCCAGCCTTCAACAAGCCGGTGCAGAGTCTCCCATAAGCCAATTATCAATTTCACACGTCTGCACCCTATTTGCAAACTATTTGGCCAATGGCGACCAAAATCTACAGAGCTTACCTACAAACAGAGAAACACGTTCGCCCAACACTTACCAAACCCAAAAACGTGACACAACTCCCCAGAATCTACTCCTGGACTCTCAATGAGTGGAAAACCAAATCATGAACCAGCTCCCGTCCACCCTTAGTTTCCAGCCCATTATATTAGACATTCCTACCAGTCCCGCTGTGTCACCACCACCTGCTATCCCTGACCGGCGAGAGATCCCTCCCAGCCAGTCAGTTCCTAAAAAAAATAGAGTGTCAAACAAAAACAAAGAAAATTGCAAACAAACATAAACAAAAATTCGTGAGTGCCTTCATGCAACACACCCATCAACAGAACTATACTATCAGCTAGAGGCATAAATACCCCCGCATAATCACTAAGAAATAAAAATTAAAAATTAAAAAGAAATGAAGTAAAGAAATTAAATTAATTTTTTTTTTTTTTTTTTTTAAAGTCTCCTTGACCACCCTTGGATCAAGTATGTATAATCACTACTAAAATAGTCCTTTGTTATTAACTCTGTTTAATATTATGTCTAATATCAACTGTTTAACCCTTCTCTGACACCGTCTGGGTCAGAGTTCACATGACCACAAGAGCCATTGCGGTGACCATTTTTCTCTCTCTCTCCAATCTGTGCAGCCGGGCCAGGCTGCACAGGTGGGAGATACCAAAAATCGTCCACCATACCATTCTCCCTTACGTTTTCCTCACTGCCACAGCAAGAGTTGATCAGACACACTGTAGCAAAAAGGAAAACCCATGATTGGTCTATTAATTAACTGTTAGTACGATTGGCTCATGCATCTGTCAGTCATTTCATCTCTCCCTGTTAGTTGCACATCCATCTTAGTCGCTTCCACTCATAATCTAATGTACCAACGCTTCTATATATTTTTTATTCTATTTTTATTCCAATCAGTCCTTTTTCCCATTTTAACTTATTAATAACTCTATTTTCCCGAGCACTATTAGCTTCGCTTGTGCATTCCTGCCTCGTTCTTATTCAACCTATGGCCTTTGCAGACACACCCTCTTTACACCCCTTCTGAAAATGTCCCAACATTCCACATGTCCAGCAACTCTGTGTTCTGATGGACTCTTGCTGTCTATTGGACTCTTGCTGAGCCCGCCACCCTTTGCCACATGATCGAGCGAGATGGCCGATTTCTCCACATTTCCAGCACTCAGTCGATGCCAGCCATCCAAGCGGTCCCCCTCTTTGTCGTCCATTTCCTCCTTGGGGCTGCCAGTTCTGTTGTCTGGATGAGAGAGGGACATACCTGTTCTTCCCAGCCGCCGCACCTTGGGCCTTTTGTTGTTGGGAGGGGCCTGGAAACTCACCCCCCCTGCGGCTGTCATCATTCCCTCGCTGCTCCGCTCCCTGTTCAGGTAACAGGGCAAATGACTTCTCTTGTTCACTGAGTCCTTGTTCTGCAGTACGAAACATGATTTCCAAAATTACATCACTCATGATCACAGTCTGTTTCGCCAGCTCTTGTTCTAGCACCTCCCTCTCGCGTGTGACTTGGTCAACCGCCAGCTGCTTCTCCACCAGTTTTCTACGGACTGTCTCATGTCTTTCGGACGCTTCCGTGAATGCTCTCTGTCTTTCTGGAGAGAGGTACGTCATCCTCTCTACCTCCACCCTGGCCCCCGCTGTCTGGCTCCTCGTCACCGGCCCACGCCTCTCATCCCGGCTTTGGTCTCGAGGGACGACTGGACATGGGAAACGGGTGGGCTGTAGAAACTGTTCATGTATAGTTCCATACCTGCTGTCGGTCTCTGTACCAGCCGTACGGCCAGAATAGACTTCGTGGGACTGCTGTAACAACGCCGCTCTTCTCAGTCTCTTTCTCTGTCCCTTGGTTAAACTGCAGTCGCCTGCAATGGACACCCCAGTGTGGCTCGGTTCTGGTTGGAGTAAAACCGTTGTCTCTGGTTCTCTCTCCTGTAAGACCTCCTGTATTGGAATCAAAGTCATTATTTCCAGTCCCTCTGTTATACTGGTCACCTGAGGAAATTCCATCACATCCCACTCAATCAGATTAACTTCAGATATCAATCTTTCTACGGGAGTGTCTGCAAAGGTTGTCAGCCTATTGCTATTGTCGGCATTACTTCTTTTCATCGCTCTTCGTGCTCTCTTTTTCTGTTTTTTATTTTTGTTTCTCAATCTATAACAGCCTCCTTTTTTATACTTAAATACAAGGTTTTGTAAAGGCCTGAATCTCTTTGGCCATGGCTTCTTCACTTCTATTGTGATATTTCCAGTCTTTGACATAGACAGATTGTCTACTTTTGCTATTGTTATTGCCTCTAAACCTTCAGTTGTTCCTATCAATGTTCCACTAAGGTGAACTTCCTATGTACCCGACATTCTCACCACTTCCAAACACACCTGCAATCACCGTTTGGAAGAACAAGTTTCTCTGTGTCCAAACCTATTTTTCGCTACTTGAGTTAAAATTCACCCACACTATCAGATTTATACCGGTGCAGACAGGGATTGACAATTTTCTTATCATTCATACTATACCAAGGCTCATATAGCCATTTCCCCAATTGGTATTGAAATCGTCAGAGCCCCAGTCCTCGCCGAGCCTGTGCAAAAAGAAAGCAAAAACATAACACTTAATACAGTGGCATTTCCCTTGTCATTTCCTCAATATTTATGCATTGGAAATGTCGGGCATTCCTATACTAATTCTTCTAGAGAGATTCGGTGTGATCTACTTGAATATAACGATACGGCTTTACTTGTTTTTGTCCGTTTGTCCAACCGGAAACTGGAGGTTCCAATCCTTTGTGTGTTCCTTTCACCTTTGGTTCTCTGGGGAACATAATCATTAAGTTCCACACAACCTATCAATTCTAACAAATGGTAAACTTGGTTAGCCATCTGTTCCAATTTCTTTTTGCTTTGTTGAAATTGTCATAATTTATACTTTAAATGACTGCTCCGCGTATTAACTATGTATAAATGTAATATTAACTTCCCTACTTGCTTTCTACTATGAAAATCAAAAACTATACTTCCTCCTACATTTCTCACCACATTTACATCTCACGCCTTCATCACATTCTTCATACAACACCATTCTACATTATTTTTCCACACATACCCCCCCACACCACCAAAAAAAACCTTTTGGTGGCGTCACTGCTTCCAACCACTATCACGGGAAAAAATTCATCTTTAGCAACTTAGGTCACTAAACCCCTGACCGTTACATAGCCCAGTTGTCCACGTTATTAAATTCATGAACCCCAGTACTATACCCACCGCAACATTTCCCATGATCCCTGAATCCACAGGGACCCGTCATTCCACAGCCCAAAGCATCTTCCCTCAGTTTCGAACCTGAACGAAAACACCCCAAGCCCCCTTCCAAGGAATATCACAACTCGTCCAACCATCACCTGTACCGGCACCTATTTCACATACATAACAGCTACGTAGTTCAAAACAACCACCCAACCAATAACACACAACAAGACGCAAAGCCAACCCTGCCTCCAAGGACCCCAACCGAAGGGGGAAACCAGGGGACTGGCACCTTCCCTAAAATGAAAAACAAAAAACACGCCACAACCGTCTCTAACCAAAACCAACCTAATGTAAAACCCATCTCCCTTATAACAAATGCTCCAACTCCTTGCCCCCAGCCCAAACACACACGCCACACTCAAGAGGGCCAGTCTGGGGGTTGGAGGGACCCCAACTAGAAACGGTCCGTAACGTACCCACAATCCATTTGAAGGCAAGGCATCGAGGGGGGGCGCACGTGGAGAAATGAAGGGAGGGAGAGAAGGAGAGACACAGGGGGGGAGAGACATACATACGGAAGAGGAGTTCCCAAACGACCATGAATATTACCCTATCCTTCCGTAAAGTAAACACTATTTTAAATACAACCACTGCCTCAAGCCCACCATAAGGGCAACCTAACTCGAATACTCTAACTAACTGCATGTCATGTATGTCCTGATGAACCGAAAATGGGGGACCCTGATGTAAACAAGAAGAAAGTCTTTCCCTGGTCTGCATCCCCTTAACAATCGTGTGCATTGAGCCGTACTGTATTGCACCCATTCTGATAAAGTTTTCAATCAACCAATCAATCAACAGAGTCCATCTGGGAGAGAGGGATAGACAGAGGGAAGGGGAGATACCGGGAGGGAGGGAGGGAGAGAGAGCGGGAGGAAGACAGGGAGGGAGAGAGGGAGGACAGATGAAGGGAAGGGGGGCACAGACAGATGAAGGGAGGGGGGAGCTATGACGGGAGGGGGGGGGGCACAGAGAGGGAAGGAGGGGGGGATGCTATGAAGGGAGATTTATTTATTTTCTTTCTATTCCCAGAATCAACCAGCAGACTTCACCGTACAGCCTGGTCCAGTTAACCCACAGCTTAATACAACTAATGGTCTTTGCATGGAGTTCCTAAAAGCCACCACTATACCCCAAGGGACGGAGGGAGGGAGAAGGGAATGGGGGAGGGAGGGATGCAGGGAGAGAGGGAGGGAGGGAGGGAGAGGGGGAGAGAGGGAAAGAAAAAGAGAGACGGCAAGACGAAGGGAGGAGGGGGGGACGGGGGAGGGAGAAGGCAGGCCGAAACCCCACCTGTTCAAAAAGGCCTTCGACTGTCAGCCTCCCATTTTAACTTCATCGCCCTCGTTTTTCTAAATCCTCCGTTTTCTCTATGTTTCTAATTAACCATGTTCTATTTCTTCCCTATAACTGTTTCAAACCTGTAGCGTAGCACTCTGGGATCCCATCGAACAAAAAGCGCATCACAAATCCAATCCATTATTATCACTATCATGTGTGGCTGCCGTCCTGGCGGTCATCTGTGCTCTACTGAGTGCACCCTTCTAGCCCAGCGAGAGCGCTGACGCTCCGTATTTGAGCAGGGTTGTCTGCCAACACAAGTTGGAACCCTGGAAGAAGCGATATAAGGAAACAAATCGCCAATAACTGTGAAGTTATCTTCGAACCCGTATCAGGAAATAAGCCTCCACACATCTGGTTAAATTAAATGCGAAACAAGACCTCCTGTGCGTCTCATGTTACAAACTTGTCCTCGTGAGCAGAGCGCATCACAACTACATCTAAAGGTGCATTGTTTGCAAACATTAGAACAGACACGTGACTCATACGCACACAGGAACGGGAGAGAGGGAGGGAGGGAGAGAGGGAGGGAGAGAGGGTGGCAGGGAGGGAGGGAGGGAGGGAGGGAGAGAGAGGAGAGGGAGGGAGGGAGGGAGGGAGGGAGGGAGGGAGGGAGGGAGGGAGGGAGGGAGTGGGAGGGAGGGAGGGAGGGAGGGAGTGAGGGAGGGAGGGAGGGAGGGAGGGAAAAGAGTACTATATCTGCATGGGGGGGCACACACTATGGTATAGAGGGAGATGATATCTCATCTCTACAGTGGGGCGGGGGGGGGGCACACACCATAGAAACTATGAAGGGAGAAAGGAAGCATTCCAGGGAAGGAGCTGTACCATAGGGAGCTCACACCATATAATAAATGGAAGGATGGAATGGACCCACTATGATAGTGCAGGATGGATGGAAGGGGGGAGGGGAAGGGGGCACACACTATGATAATGCAGGATGGCACCCATTATAATAGTGCAGGATGGCACCCATTATAATAGTGCAGGATGGCACCCATTATAATAGTGCAGGAGGGGGCACACCCTATAGGGAAGGCTACAGTGGGGAGGGGGGGGGCCTGATGAAACTTCTAGTATCCTCTCATATACTGTACCATTTTAGCCATAAAAGGGGAAAAAAGGAGGGAGGGAGTGGAAAAGGGAGGGAGGGATGGAGGAAGAAAAGGAGGTGAGGGAGGGAGAGAGAGAGAGGAGAGGAGAGGAGAAGGAGGGAGGGAGAGAGAGAGAGAGGGAGGGAGGGAGGGAGGGAGGGAGGGAGGGAGGGAGGGAGGGAGAAGCAACAGCAGAGGTGTATCCATTTCAAAGACAACACCGCCCCCTGCTGTCTCTATTCGACAAGTGCGTCATCACGCAGCCACTTTTCCCATGACGTCAGCCGACGTGCTCACACAACATGAACCCCAATTCCCAGAATTCCCTGTACCGAATCGTAGTCCGCCCTTAAGGATGGCTTCCCGCGAGACGTCGCCACAGGCTTACGTCACGTTCACACACACAAGGTCCCGCTGCCAGCCAAAATAGCATCACGCGATATTCCCCGAGACTCCCAGCATGCAACATTGTTAGCACAGGTAGCTTTAGCATGTTAGCATAGTTAGCTTAGCATTTTTAGCATAGTTAGCTGTCCACTGCTAACACCATTAGCTTAATACCGTTTGCCCCATTAGCTTAGCTCAATGTTGCTATCGCTCGATCAGCCTAGCACGGCTAGTTAGCTTAGCCTAGCCCCTTACAACAGCGTTTCCTATACGGCCCACTATCCTGTTGATTTGAGCAGCACAACACATCGCGACGTTTTGCACAACCCAGTCATACTTTATAACATAATTTTAAATGTATTAAGCATTCGTTCATAAACCTTACAGTATCATTTTCTCGTTTGCACGCCCGTCCGGCCCCGGCCGGCTCCGTATTTTAAATCTAACGCTCCCGATCCAGCCCCGTATTTCAAATCCAACGCACCCCCTCTAGGCCCCCACCAAGCAGATGCTCCTAGTGACGTCATCAGTGGTGGCCGCGATCTGCCATTTATACATCGAAGCAGAAGAAGAACCCTGCTTTCTTTGATCTTTACCACATTAAACCACGACCTCATTACCACTGATTCAAAAAAAATCAAATAACGTGACACATCCTTTTGGTTCCATCTCACTCGCCATTCACTCAATTCATTCGATATCGCAACGCAGCGTCCATACGGTATGTACGACGTTCTCGCGGACAGTGTTATGGTGTCCCCGCGGCCGTACCCGTCCCTAGAGTTATCATAATGATACAAAAAATACCGGCATCCACTCCATAACCTCTAGCAGACTCATTCACACACATCCTCTCTCATCCACACAGTTACACTCATACTTTCATTCAGCAACATAATCATTCTTAGCACTGGTTAACCTTGTACATCATGCAGCATCATTTGGTAGCCTTTCAGCCACCATGGATGAAGCTATAAGTTCCGTCATCTCAACACATCAGTCGTACTAAACATTATTAGCCCCAAGCATTCCCCGTTAGCTTGCAACGTAGCTTAGCATGTATTAGCCCTGCTTTGTATAGCAGTAGCTTCCCGGGTATATAACGGCTTTATTCCGTATTGGTTGTAATATAGTAATCCGCGACGTTTAGCGTTATGATGACGTACGTTTGATCATAGCTATGATACCATGCATGTGTCATCCTATTTCATCTAAACAACATATATACATTGTTACATACCAAAGTCCTTATATAATGCCTCATCGCTTCTAAGTGCAGTTTTTTAGTTCGAACATAAGCGCAGATCTTTATAACCCCCCAGTGCACAAGTGCTAATTTTTCCGAGGTTTAAGAGGACTACCTTACGCGCTCCAGATCTCTTGTTCCGTAAGAATTAAACGGATTCGTACGACGTCGATTTGTCTTTAGCAACGTACAAACCAGACGTCTCTAGTTATTGTCATTGCATTTGAACCTACGATTCTAAACAAGAGTCTCTGTCGCCTAACCTGGCGCAATCCTCCCGCCCCTCAGCAGTGCGCGACCTGAACTATATTATTGTCCAACCCGATCGCGCCAATCCCCTTCATTTCATTAGTGCCGATACGGCTGTGCGCTCAATCGTTTAACTCGATCGCGCCAATCCCCTTCATTTCATTAGTGCCGATACGGCTGTGCGCTCAATCGTTTAACTCGATCGCGCCAATGCAACCATTCCCTACCCCTGTTCGAAATCTGCCCAAACAAACCCAGACAATACAGACACATCTTCAACTCACCGTTTGACCTCTGCTGGTTGTTGTCGCTCGAGGGTGGTGTAGTCAGGCGTCGTTGCTCTGCTCTGAGAGTTTTTGAAGTTCTGTTGTGTCCTTGTCCTGGGTTCCGTTCGGATGTACAGACCGGCAGTCACGGCGCCAGATTAATGTATCTTCTCAATGATTCTATGTTATAGCTATATGCTCATTCTCTAATGTATAGTGGAATAGCTTACTCTGCTCGTTGTATTTTCCGTTAAAGTAACAGTTCATTCAAATATGGTCCGTTGGAAATCACGTGGAGGCGGAGACAGCGCTGCGGGTGAAAACGGTTCTGACCGTTGTTTTATTGGAATATCCAACAGCTTAAATTATCTGGTTCACAGCATCAATTATTTTCTATCTCTAATCAGCTTTTCCCAGAGGGCTTCTTAGTGGCGTCTCTTATTCTCGAACTGGTGGGGTGGATTCTCCGTCTCTGCTTCTCCGTTCTCTCTGCGTGTCTCTCTGCGTCTCGGTGTCTCCGTGTCTCTGTCTCACCTCCATCATTCAACCTGTAGGTTTTATAGAGAAGAGAGAACCCCCCCCCGCCCTTGCGCCATCCAGTGCCGTCACCCCAGAGAGCCTGCTTTCCTATTGGCTAGAAGGTCTCCCCTCTCAGTGATTTGGGTCTTGCGAAACAGCGTTACAAGGTGACCTTACAGAGGGGATATGAACTAGTTTCCTTTTAGAATGATTTACCCAAGTGTCCCTGAATGCGACCCTCATACAGATGGAAATATAGTACCCACTCAACCTAACAGTGGGTATCACAGAATGGCCTGTTTGGTCTGCTTAGCTAAAGTAAACAGAACTCGGGTGTTGGCCTTAAAGTTAAGTATTGGGCCCTCCATCCCACTTTGTTGTGTGGGGAAAGAGGTTTCATCTGTTTGCCATTTGGTCTGTTTTTTTTTTAATCTTTATGGCACTCTGGGCCTTTCCTATAACTGCTAAGTGAAGGCTGAAGGGGTGCACTGTTAGCTTTTTGACTGAGTTCTCCTGTGGCTTTTTCCATCAACCGCTAGATGATTTTAATCCTTCCTGTAATGCTTATATGGGTCATTTTGATCCATTTCGACTGAGGCCAGTTAACAGCCTTCTTGTTGACTCAAATGTATGGTTAACCTAACAGGTGATTTGGCATGGCTGTGAGTCTCTATTTTTCTAAGAGAAAATAACCTAGTTCTTTGCTATTTCATATATGTGCATAATTTCTATTGTTAAATTTACAGGTTTTATTTAGATAAATATACGACACAGGAAGTACCGTGCAACATACAAACATGTCCGTGTAGCAACACGAGCCAATACCTTACAGGACAGGGGCCCGGGGAGGGAGCTCTGTGTGTGTGTGTGTGTGTGTGTGTGTGTGTGTGTGTGTGTGTGTGTGTGTGTGTGTGTGTGCGCGCGGAAAAGACCAGATGACATGAGTTTGATAGTATTTACTGAGGATTGCCAGATAATGTTGATATTTAAATGTTAAAAAAATAATACAAAATAAATGTACATGATCATGCAACATAAAACAATTGTTGTAGGAACGGTTTGGGAGAGGGAGGTAGGGAGGGGTTTTAGATTGTGTGTTGTGACGTTTAGACTTCAGAGAGAGAGAGAGAGTACAAATTTAACTCTGGCCTTTTTAAGTGTGTATTCTTCAACGTAATAGCTTATCTACTTGAAATGTACTGAAAAAAATATGTGACACAAAAATGCGTATTTCTTTTGGCCGGTAAGAAATATGCTTAGCGGGTAGAATTTTCCCATCTACCCGCCACTGGCCGGTGAGTCAAAAAGTTAATTTCGTGCCCTGTGTGCACACGCGTGTGTGTGTCGTTCAGTTCTATATAGTGCTGAGTGATGTGCATCTGAGATTGATCTGGTGATGTGTTCTGTACAACATCTCCTCTCCCTCCTCCTCCTCCTCCTCCTCTTCCTCTCTCTCCTCCCTCCCCTCCCCCCCTCCTCCTCCTCTCCCCTCCTCTCCTCCTCCTCCTCTCCCCCTCCTCTCCTCCTCCTCTCCCTCTCCTCTCCCCTCCTCCTCCTCCTCCCCTCTCCTCCTCCCTCTCCTCCTCCTCTCCCCTCCTCCTCCTCTCTCGTGATGTTTGTAAGTGAGGCGTGTGTGTCAAGAGTTACTCCAAGGTATTTATTACTAGTGCCTGTTGTCTTTAACTGTAGTGTCTGTCTGCTGTCTTCATAACCACACTGTGTGTCTGTACTTCTTTATTAATTTTTTTTTATCTCTCCCGTCCTCCCCCCACACACATTGGGGGATGTTTTAAAAATATAATTGAACATATAATATAATAATTTGTGCTTCACCAAAAAATTTGGTCAGCAGCCGCCACTGCATCCTAGGATGTCAAAATGGGCTCGGTGAGGTGGGTTTTAAGAGTAAGGTCAAGCAGTAGTCTGACCAGTTTGTTTTGTGATGTTTGTAGTCTTGTCTTTAATGCCTTTGAGGTGCTTTGGTACCATGAGGTGCAAGCATAGTCGTAGTACCCTCCTGTTAGAGTCTTCGGGGTATTCTTGCTTACCAGAGAGGAGATCCGGTACAATAATCTTGTTCGTTGGTTGACTTTTTTGATTACATTGGTTGCCATTTTGTCACAGGAAAGATTTGTCTCTAGGATGGAGCCCAGGTATGTAATTTCTTCTTTCCTTGTGACAATATTGTCACCCACTGTAACAGAGAAGCCGTTGGCCTTGCTGAGTTTGTTATTTGATCCAAAGAGAATGGACTCTGTTTTACCCAGGTGTAATGATAGTTTGTTATCAGCGAGCCAGGTGCAGATTCTGCCGAGTTCAGAGCTGAGGGCTTTTTCAACCTGCAACTTGTCCCTGTCAGAGACCAGCAGGGCTGAGTCGTCCGCGAACAGAAACAAGTTGCAGTCACAAGCTGATGACATGTCATTTGCATAAGTTAGGAACAGTAACAGTCCTAGTATGTAGTATGTAGTATTCTCTTCGGTTCAAATAACAAACTCAGCAAGACCGACGGCTTCTCAGTTACAGTGGGTGACAATATTGTCACAAGGAAAGACGAAATTACCTACCTGGGTTCCATCCTAGAGGCAAATCTTTCCAGTGACAAAATGGCATCCAATGTAATAAAAAAAAGTCAACCAACAAACTAGATTCTTGTACCGGATCTCCTCTCTGGTAAACAAGAATACCCTGAAGACTCTGGCAGGAGCACTCATTCAAGGGTACTATGACTATGCATGCACCTCATGGTACCAAAGCACCTCAAAGGCGCTTAAAACAAAATTACAAACATCACAAAACAAACTGGTCAGACTACTACTTGACCTGAACCCCAGAACCCACCTCACCCCTGCCCACTTTGACAACCTAGGATGGCTTAGAGTAGACGACAGAGTACAGCAACTTGCAATGGGCCTGGTCTACAAGATACACTATACGACCGGGGTGCCCATGTACATGTTAAAATACTTCCCAAAGGTCAGTGAATACCACAACCACTACACCAGAGGAAGCTCAACAAATCATGTTAAACCCAGATTCGGATCAAACAAGGGACTAAACACGTTTCGCAATTATGCCACAACAATGTGGAACGCCCTACCCAAAGCTGTAAAGGAATGTGAATCCCTGCCCACATTCAAAACCGCTCTTAAAGAGCACCTACGGGAGGCTGCAATTCGAAACTGGCCACCGTAAATGCCCAAAACCCCCACCACCTCCTAATAGACAGTCTCCTCCCCACCGCATGTATATATTCCCTCCCCGCCGTATGTATATTTCTCTCCCACCCACCCACCCCCTCCTAATGTACAGTCCCCTCCCCATCATATGTATATACTCTGTCAGGATCTAGGGGTAACAGTACTGTATATTTGAATACCGTTTATGTCACAAATGTATCAGTACTAAATACCTATATGTCCCTATGCCATAAATGTCATGCATGTTGTGTATGTCATAAATGTCTATATGAATTGAAAATGGGGGACCCTGATGGATACAAGACAAACGTCTTTCTCAGGTCTGCATCCCCTTAACAATTGTATGTATTGAGCCGTACTGTATTGTACCCATTCTGCAATCTGTTAAATAAAGTTTTCATTCATTCATTCATTCATGCTTCCCTGTGGAACACCAAAGCTCACTGGGAAGGCTGACAGCAGCGAGACCTGGCTCTCCCAGTCAAGTGAGGACGCCCAGGAAATGACTCTGGGTCTCCTCTGGCGTTTTAAGTCTGACACCCTGTATTACCGGCAAAAGAAGATCGAAACTCGCCATTACCAGGAGGTCAATCTACAGTACTCTGGCGAGTCAATATGACACGTTGGGTTACATCAACCCCTACACGACTCGTGCCAAGGCTCTGGTCAGCGAGCTGTGGACTGAGGCGAAGGGATGGGATGACCCCCTACCAGAGACACTCGGGGCGAAGTGGAAGAAGTGGAAAGAAGAGCTCCCCACCCTCCAACAGATCGAGTTCCCCAGGAGCTACTTTCCCTCGAGCGTCAGTCTGACCGGCAGCCAGCTCTCCCTTCATGTTTCAAGTTCAAGTTTCTTTAATAGTTGTCATACAGAAGTACAGAATACTTTTATACAAAATGCTTCTTACTGTTGCGCTCCAGAGACTGTGCAAGACAAGATAAGTATGAAATAAAATAACATAGTAAAATTAGAAGTAAAAAAAATGAGGTCACAGTGTTCAGTTTAGACATATGTACAATGTTCGATGCAGAATAGACGTAGTTACCATACAATATACAATACTGTGCAGTGTACTAATATACAATACTATATAGTGCAAGGCAGAAATGGAGAAATGGGACGAGGTGCAATTTAGGTACAATTCACAGTAGGTGTACGAGTTGTAGTGCAAATCCTTTATCAATAAATATAAAGTGTAAGTGTGTTTGTGTGATCTAAAGTGTGGAGAGTGGGTGCTGCAGTGTGTTGTTTGTTTGAGTGAGTGTGTGCGTGTGGGTGTGTGTGCTGTGTGCATTTGATGGTTGTTGCATAGTGATTATTGTTCGTTTAGCAGCCTGATGGCCTGGGGATAGAAGCTTCTTCTGAGTCTTTCTGTGCTCGCCTTAAGACTCCGGTATCGCTTGCCTGACCGCAGCAGTTCAAAGAGGCAGTTGTTCGGGTGGCTCGAGTCCTTAATAATTCTCTTAGCCTTCCCCTTGCACCGCTTGTTGTAAATGTTCTGGAGGGTGGGAAGCCCCCCTCCAATTGTGCGTTCGGCTGAACGTGTCACTCTTTGTAGTCTGCTACGGTCTTGTGCAGTGCTATTCCCAAACCAGGAGGTGATGTTGCCGGTCAGGATGCTCTCTATTGTACATGAGTAGAAGTTCCTAAGGATCTTCTGACTGACTTGGAACTTCCTTAGGCGCCTGAGGAAGTAGAGGCGTTGTCGTGCCTTCTTCACAACACTGTCAATGTGTGTGGTCCATGTCAAGTCCTCGGATATGTGGGCTCCGAGGTACTTGAAACTGTTCACTCTCTCAACCGGTGCCCCGTCGATGCTGAGGGGGCTGTAGTCCTTGACCCCCGACCTCCTGAAGTCCACAATCATCTCTTTTGTTTTGCTGACGTTCAGGGAGAGGCAGTTCTCCTGACACCACTGTGACAGGTTCTCTACCTCTTCCAGGTAGGCCCTTTCGTCGTTGGCAGAGATCAGGCCCACCACTACTGTGTCATCAGCAAATTTGATGATGGTGTTGTTGTTCCGCTGTGACACGTCTGACGCTGTGATGCGTCTGAGAAGGCATATGGTGCGGTAGCGTACCTGCGCGCGGTAGAGCCCGACGACACAGTCCACGTTTCCTTCATTCTTGCACGCTCAAGAGTTGCACCCAAGAAGCAGCAATCCATTCCCCGGCTGGAGCTCTGCGTGGCTCTAAGTGGAGCCCAGTTGGGAAAGATGCTGAAGGAAGAGCTGCGCCTCCCCCTTTACGCGGTGTCGATGTGGTCGGACTCCACAACAGTCATCCAGTGGATCCAGTCGACTTCGTGCAGATATAAAGTCTTTGTGGGAACAAGGGTGACAGAGATCCAAGAGCTTGTGGGGACCAGCTGCTGGCGATACGTTTCGACAGATGTCAACCCGGCGGACGTGATCACCAGAGGTGCGACCCTCGAGGAATTGGCACGTCCCAACCTCTACCACGAGGACCCGACTACCTACGCAAGCCAGAAGAAGAGTGGCCTTCTCCTCCGAACTTGGAGAACGCAGAGGTGGAGGTGGAACTTAAGAAGTCCATCTTCTGCGGCCTCACCGGACTCTAAGACCCTTCAACCACCGACGGTCCCAAGGTTGAGGATTGCCAGACCCTAGAAGAGCTCCAGGTATTTTTTATAGCTTTAACAAGTTGTAGTATTAATATGTAGCCTACAGTGATGAAGGTATAAAGACACTATGGTAATACATTGATTGATTGCTAACTTTAACAGATTGCAGAATGGGCACAATACAGTATGGCGCAATACACAATTGTTAAGGGGATGCAGACCAGAGAAGGACTTCTTCCCCCATTTTCAATTCATAACATTTACAGTAAAATCAAATACATTTACAGATTACAACCTTTATTTAATGGTTAATATTTTGATAAAATGTAATTTACTGTATTTTTATAGCATTTACACTTAAAGTAGGAACACAAAAGTAATCTGTAAAATAATACAGTGCATTTCCTGTGAAAAAACATTTACAGTTTACCCTTAAACGAATGGCTGGGTACATACAGGTTTTGACCAGCAGATGGCAAGCGACGAGGCAGCTCCATTGGGAGGGGGCGGGGCCGAGTGGGAGGGGGCGGTGCCAAGGGGGCGGTGCCGGGGGAAGGGGCGGGGCTAAAATGTACACGTTTTGTCTCCTGCCTATGTTGACAGCTATGGTGGGAGTTCAGTTATTACCCCCCCCCCCCACCACATAATGTTTACACTGTCCGCCTACTGTTGGCATCTCATGTTATGTGACAGTGCTGCCATCTACTGGGCCAGAGGTGGAATTGTTTAGTAATCGTGCGTCACTTCCTGTAGTAGACTTTGAACTCACGTTGAACTTGCCTGGACTTGTTTAGAGACGGAGAATTGCATCCAATGTGAAAGTCACGTATAGTTTGACCAGGGATGTAAAGTTGCTTACCAAGCGGACATTATTCCACCAAGAGAGTGTGAGTTTTAGTAATCAGCTAATTAGATGTTTAGTAAACGTCAGGGATTAGCGGATTACAGCTAACTATAGTATTTCCTATTATCGTTAGCAGTTAGCATAAGCTAGCTAGCTCGGAGCTAATATCTAACGTAGCCCGATGCTCATGCGTTGCTAGCTGCTCTGTACTGGACATATCAGACGATATATAGCACAGACCGGAGGACATTTAGTTAGGGTCTGTGCCAAAGGGATTCTGTAAAAGGCACACAACCAGTCATTTGCTAGCACAGTAGCCACTAGCACTAGCCTGTTGAACAGAGGCGACCAGCGTGTCTTTAGTCTGGCTATCTGCGTGCTCACTACTGAGCGGAGGGAGACACTCGGATACACCACAGCGGAGCATGGTAGCGCTATCGGACCGGGCAGCGTCTTCCCGCCTTCATCACCACGCAGCGGTCGACTACTCCTCACTACAGAATCAAATCAAATCAAATCAAATTTATTTATAAGGCCCGACAACACACGTTAATGTCCCCATGGGCCGTACAAGTCTTCTTTAAACAAGTCAAGAAGAAAACATAACAATAAGTCAAGAACAGAACAAGAACACCATAAGGTCCAACAAATTTAAAATAAATGCAAATAAATTAAATAATGCAAGCACTCCCAGACATACCCCACACGAAGGTAAGGAAAAACTCACTAAAACCTAACAATAGGGAAAAATGCTCCACAGGCAGTGTGGAGGAGAGAAACCTTAGAAGGGCCATTCAAGGGGGGATCTCCCTTCTTAGATGTCGGTGATAGTAGTGTTGCAGACTAACAGTTGGTAAGCATGCACTCAAGTGTGTAATGAAACACAGATGAGTGCATGCAATAGCAACTGAACATTTTGAAAGATTAAAGATAGAGCTGATAGCGATAGCAACTGAACATTTTGAAAGATTGAAGATAGAGCTGATAGCGAATCTATTTGAGGCACAGGGGCGGCGCAAAGAGGGTCGCGTCCTCCCCGTCTTAATCACGGGACATTCACCACCAGGATTACGACTCTCTCCACCTCTCTCGTCACTTTAATAGAACCATTTGGGCGCCCATCTAAATTTAGCTATAGTATTTTAATTAGGAATTGTATAAAGTAATAATAATATTTGTATGTATGTTTTCCCCCTTTGTTTATAAAAATGGCATTATGATTCAACAGTTTCCTTGCTCTTTCTAGTCTAGGTGACTCCATTTTAAGTTAGTTACTCAGTTGTGTAATTTGGTACAATTAGTTTAGCAGTTAATGCATCCGACCAACCCCCTAAGGTGAAATTTATATACAGTCCTTTAAGCTCCAGCACACCAGGTATCTCTCTAAATATAACAGGTATCTCTAAATATACCAGGTATCTCTAAATGATACAGTAGGGTGTAGAGCTGCATTGTGCTTCTTCCAATTCCTCAATCAGATTATAACGTTTACCTTCCATGGATAGCGAGACCTCAAGAATTCGAACCATGACATTCCATGTGATGAGGATTAACAAGATTTAACTGAAGCCTCTGAAGTAAAATTCTTCAGTTTTTTTTAGGGAAATGTGAGTTTTTGGGCTGTTGGGACTGAGCCTTCAGAATGCCTGCCACCGATCAGGGAGGCCTGTGACTCTTAGCAGTCCATATAGACACCTAAACTCCTATTAACACAATGAGAGGATTTTAATTCATCCTGTTTATTGATTAGCATATTGATGCATTTCTGTGTGTGCATACAGTATTACATGTATGATGGAATGTCATTGTTCTTGTCACTTTATATTACTAGCATC
This sequence comes from Notolepis coatsorum, assembly GCF_963971535.1. Classification (NCBI taxonomy): domain Eukaryota; kingdom Metazoa; phylum Chordata; class Actinopteri; order Aulopiformes; family Paralepididae; genus Notolepis; species Notolepis coatsorum. The sequence continues at coordinate 48,506,453 of NC_140182.1, read as the reverse complement.
ATGTGTTCCTTAAAAGCTAGTTGTGTAGTCCACAGTAGATACATTTGAGCAGACTCATTCTTCTTTTCTCATTCTCTCCTCTGACCATCCTCTGGTCCAGGGTATGAAAATTCCTCTTCTCTAATTTGGTGAGGGCGACCCCTATTGTAAAGAGTCTGTAATTACATAGATAATCTGTAAGCACTCTCCTGAATCTAGTTCAAGTTTATGAACAAGGAAAAACTGTTGCCTCACAGCTACAGTAGAAAGTCCTGGGTTCGATTCCTGCTTGGGGACCATTTACAATTTAATTTAGCTGACGCTTTTATCCAAAGCAACTCACAAGTTCTGTACGACAAGTCATACAGGAAGGTACGAGTGACGACTCTTACAACTGAGTAACAATGTTCATAAAACAGTGCTGAAACTTGGGTGCTGCAGTGATGAGTGCATAGTAGTAAAGACATATTAGTATAGTAGATATACATGCATGATAGTATAAGACAATAAGAATGTTATTTTTCTTATTTAAAAAAAAATTCAGATATTGATTGACCAGGTTGCCGACCAGGGGGGGTATCTCCCGGGCCATTCTGTGTGGAGTTTGCATGTTCTCCCCGTGCTCACAAGGGTTTCCCCTCCCAATAAGATAAACCCAATGGAAAAACATGCAGAATAGATCGTTAACGCTGTTGCGTCCCTGACGAAGATGGACAGGGGCACTTGGATTGGTCCCCGGGCGCGGCCCACGCCGCAACCCATGTCTGCTCCCAGCTGCAGCCCTTGGGGGGAAGGACGACGGGATGGGTCAAGTGCAGAGAGACATTTCATCTGTGACTGTGAGTCAATGCATGCATGACAATGAAAACAACGTTTTGAGGTTAAAGGCACTATAGACAACATTGAGCCACTAGATGTCCCACTAGAGTACCGGCATGTCAGCATGTCTCAACTAGCAGCACGTTTATCCAATTTCTTGAGTAGCCTCCAGCTGCAGCCGTGGAGATTGGGGGACACTGTACAACTGTACAAGCAAAACTGTACATTGGAATATTGACAAAACCATACTTGGTCATTTACTGTACATTGGAGGGGGTTGGGTTACAACACAGGAGCAGAGTATAAACAACAGTACAGGAATGAGAAGCAGTCTAAATGGGTTTTAACATTTTAGTTTATTTCATGCGGATATGATCTGTAATACCTGATCGGTACAATATCGACTAACCTGATCAATACAAGCCCCCCCCCCCCCCCCCCCCCCCTCTCATCAGCGCAGACGTACTTGCTTTTGATTTTGACGTTCATTTTGACGTTCAACGTCAGACGTACTTCGAGATACTTCCGTACTTTCCGCCAATCAGCGCACATTGTCCTGTCCCGGGAGAAATGTCGTGGGACCGGGCGGAAGTTGCTCAATCTGGAACAATCTCCGCGGCTGCAGCTGGAGGCTATTGAATTTCTTTCATCTGAAGACAATAGTGGAGTCAAAAAGGAAAACAACAGGAAACCTTTTCTAAGGCTGGTGTTACACACCCAACCCCATGGGTCAGTCCCACTCATAGTACAGTGCTCTACCACTTACAGTAAATCTATGAAACTGAGGTGAAGTCGTGCTTTCTTAAGAATATGCTTTGTTTGTTTGTTTGTTGGTGTGTTTGTGTTTTTCCGAGTCCTCTCATTCCCAATGTTCAAATGTGTACTGTGACTTGATCTTTGTGGTACAGCACCCAGTCAGGAGGCAGCGTTGGGAAGTAATTTCACTAAATTAACCTCTCAGTTAGTCGGGCAAATCTGGCATAAAACACCTGTCGATTGCATTCTGAAAGTAAATCGGTCACTATTCTGGAACCATTTGTAGCACAATGCACAAGTCTGGCCTCTTTTGAAAGGAAACATTCAGAATTTTCTCTGAGTGCTACTGTAATAGAGTTACAGAGGTTTGAACACACTGAAATATATATATATATATGTATATTTTTTACTTATGTCAGAATAATTTTGCAAACAGATGCCTGCAAAAGAGTTCCAGCTGAGAGGTATGTTCTGGAAAACACAATGGGTCCATAGCCTGAAGTCTCATCTATTATACAATGACATGCACATTTCTTGATTCTGATTGGCTGAAACACTTCTTTCAGACGTTGTTATTTCTCATAACACACTCCACGTGATCCCAGAACCCGCCCACAACCGAATTACTTTGTTTCCGAATCACTCCGCTGTTTGTGTTTTTAGGAATGAAACCAAGATGGCGGACAATAATCTTTATGAATGGATGTATTGATATCGTCATAACGACTCACTCAAAAACGATAAAGTCACGTGGAATATGTTAGTTGCTTACACAATGTTGGATTATGTAATTGGTTGGTCATGACTCATTGTGAAACAAAATATAAATCACAGGAAGTGTGTTGTTAGATGCCATTCATTGTAGAACCTCCCTCTCCTTCAAAAGGACACTGTCATTTCACTGTTAATACAATTTTCAATCAATCAAATAACAACTGCTAACTTCACTGTTAGATGGCATGCTTTGTAGCAACCTATGTATAGATGTAGCACTGTCTATCTGTATGTCATATATGTTATGATGCATTGAAAATGGGGGGCCCTGATGTAAACAAGACGAAAGTCTTTCTCTGGTCTGCATCCCCTTAACAATTGTGTGTATTGAGCTGTACTGTATTGTACCCATTCTGCAATCTGTTAATAAAATGTTCAATCAATCAATCAATCAAATAACAACCGGTAACTTCACTGTTAGATGGCATGCTTTGAAGCACCGCACCTCCCAGCTGCTTCTAGACACGGAGGCAACTTTTTATTTTATTTTTTGGACCTACCTTTTCTGCGGATGGTTTTGTGAATAAATCTCCATTCTGCTTCAATTACTGTGTGTTTATTGTATAGCAATAAGGTTGGATGAATTCGGCCATTGTATAAAAGCATTACATCACGCGACAGAGTGTGTTATAGAAATTAGATCACGCCTATGGGGGTCTAACGACCCTCGGCTGCGCCTCGGGCCTAACAACCACCCATAGGCGTGATATAATTTCTATAACACACTCTGTCGCGTGAACAATACCACGGAAAATGAGTGGTTTACACATGTGTGTATCGGTATATTGATCCAAAATGGCCATTGGCACCAATGCATTCGCACGTGCAGGAGAGGATTCTCGAGTAGTCTTCTTTCACCAGAGAAAAGGATGTATATATCTGTGGAAATATCACTCACGTCATATATACTCGTTTCCAGAATTTCATTGGCTACAAAAATGGTCAATAATTTTCACCATCAGAGGTGACACGTCGTTGGCTGTTTGGTCTTATAACCCAAAATTGGAAGCACGTAATACGGTAACGTTTGGGGTTTTGCTCTCCTCAGGGAGCAAAGCCCTAGCGTTACCTGGTGGTAATTAACCTGTCTATCTTCCCTGATTGCATTCATTAGCACCTGGTGTGTCTAGGTAGGGTGGCTTCATGCTCTTCCGTGTCACTACTGAAACCGTGAGTCGATCGCCAGACTTTCCGTGAGTACATCCATGTGAGTAACACTTATCGCTCCTGCCATGGAGAATAAGTTAGTTTGCCATTTATAGTATTTGCCGTGCCTTTGCATTATCGATTGTATAACCTTTTTGTTTGCTTATGTAGCACCGTCGCTCGACGTGTTTCTTTTTGTGATGTGTTTTGGAGACAGCGTTTTCTCGCCTTTGCTTTCCCCATTTGCTATATAGTTCAGTTTATGTGTTTGTGCTATAACGTGATTTGGAGACTTGATTTCTCCCCTTTACTTTCCCTCTTTTGGAGACAAAGGATTCTCCCATTTTGTTTGTGCACCGTTGTCGGCGTTGATAGAAGCACTTGTTTTTCATATGTGTATATAATGTAAATATCTGTAGATGACAGCAGACAGCTACTCTGACAGATCTATAGATCTTAAATGAGGAGACAGCCAGTGTGTGTTTCCAAGTTAGACGGTGGGAGAGCCACAGACAGGCCCTGAGAGTGATAGCAGCCAAGGTCATCATCCACAGCAGCGCTGTGGCAGTCTGGTCATCACTTATAAGTGATGGGGGCAGGGTAGAGAGAGAGAGAGAGAGAGCCGTTGCTATGGCTAACAGCCGTTGCTAGGGAAATACACTTTTATAGCTGGGGGTTCTTCCAGGTTGAGTCAGATTAGGATACGAAGCTGACACGTATACGAGGTTGACAGAGAGACTGCGATAGCTGGAGGGTGGTGGAGGGGAGGCCTCTCCACCCTCCTGAGCCACGAGGTAGCTAGCTTCGGCTAACAGGGAAGGCTTTTGGCTAACCACTAGGCCTCAACCATCATCGTTACCTCACCAAAGTGCCCTATTGTGCTAGGTCACCCTTGGTTGGTGGCTAATAACCCCAGCATTAACTGGTCGACAGGTAGGCTCTCGCTAGAGAAGGTTTCCTTAACAGTCTCCATTGAGGGCTCACCCACCATACTCCCATTTCCCTCAGAGCCCAAGCTAGCAGTTGAGTCTGCGGGTCCCTCTTCCCTTCCCAGTCCCGACCTGTCAGGGGTGCCCAGCATGTATTGGGACCTGGGGGAGGTCTTTAGTAAAGCCTGTGCTAAAGCATTGCCTCCCTATAGATCATGTGACTGCCCTATTGATCTATTACCTGGTACCTCACCACTTCTGGGGCGTCTGTTCTCCCTCTCTCGCCCAGAGACACTGTCTATGAATAGCTACATTGAGGAAGCACTAGCCGCGGGTCATATACGTCCCTCCACCTCACCCACTAACGCAGGCTTCTTCTTTGTAGCTAAGAAAGACGGAGGACAGCGCCCCTGCATAGATTATCGCAGTTTAAATAACGCTTCCGTTAAGAACCGCTACCCCCTTCCCCTCATGGACACTGCCTTTGAGTCTCTGCAGGGGGCTCAAGTGTTCTCCAAACTGGACCTGCGTAACGCGTACAATTTGGTCAGGATTAGGGAGGGGGATGAGTGGAAGACTGCCTTTAACACACCCAATGGCCATTACGAGTATCTGGTCATGCCCTTTGGCCTGGCCATTGGCCAATGCACCGGCAGTCTTCCAGGCGCTGGTGAATGACATGCTGCGGGACTTGATATGGGTGTCAGTCTTCGTTTATCTGGACGACATCCTTATTTTTTCCAAAGATATGTCACAACACCAACAACATGTTCGTCAGGTTCTCCAGCGCCTCCTCCAACACCAGCTTTTTGTCAAAGCGGAGAAATGTGTGTTTCACACTGACACTGTCATTTCTAGGGTTCGTGTTAACCCTTTGGGTGCCGTTAACGTAGAACTACGTTTCTGTCGCCCGACGGTTGAGTGCCAGAAATGTAGATCTACGTTTTTCTCACGGTATTTATTTTATTCGCTATTGCCATTCATAATTCAGCGGGGTACCTTATGCATACTGTTCTGAATGTGTCTGAGCTGGCAGACGGTCTTATACCACCCTCTAACGCCTTCGGCCGCTATTGCACTCTGTATAGTTTCTTTTCTCTACCTAGCTGCGGCGTGGGGGCAGGTCCTAAACACTCCGGCAAAACACGCGCTTGTAGGGATGGCTTGGACAACTGACCCCGCCTGCCCGGTCATGTGCAATGCCCAATAATGTCGGAGACAGGATCGCTGTGGATAACTGGAATGGCGATCAGATAATTGGATTATTTTTTTTGCGTTACATCAGGTAAGGACTCTATATATCCAATCTTGTGTTGATCTGATATTTTTTTCTACTGCAATTGAAGCTGTCTGTGTGTGCAGTGTGTGGCTGTTTACCGTTGGGTGCAGGAAGGGGGGGGGGGGGGGGGGGGGCGCCGCATTCCAGGGCATTTCATGTATGCACGAGGAGACATGATAATGATAATCTAGCGTCGATTTCAGGAAGATTCGATAATCAGGCGAAAAATTACGACGTGATAAGTGCATTCCACTAAAACGCAATTTTCGCGTCTTTTTCCTGGAATTACTCAGAAGCACCCAGACTATATTCATATTCAAAACGGTATAAAACGGAAATGTACGGATGAAAAAATAATCAGTTTTTTGCACGTTGACTGGAAGCAACTCACTGATAATCGACGGCGTTATTAGACCCATAGCTATAATATAAAATATAGGTTTAGCTCTACAAACAAGGTGAGCGTTTACATGGGGTTAATGGATGGCAAGGCCAGATGCACTTCCCGGAAGGGGCATGGCACTCAATGTGTTAACAAGGGGTGATTTGCGCATGGATCCGGCCAATGTGAGTGCAGTTTTAGACTGGCCTTGCCCGTCCTCGCTCAAACAGTTACAACGCTTCCTAGGTTTCGCAAATTTTTATAGTCGGTTTATACGCAATTTTAGCGCCCTAGCTGCCCCTCTAACAGCCCTCACTAAGGCTTTGCTGCCAGGTTTTGACTGGTCACCACGGGCAGAGAACGTGACCTTAAACACCGATTCACCTCCGCCCCTGTCTTAGTCCACCCAGATTCGGAGGTTCCATTTCTGGTAAAAGTGGATGCCTCTGATGTCGCGGTGGGGGGGGGGTGCTCTCTCAGAGATGCTTAACTCATTGGACGCCAGTCACGATGATAGTCGGGTTAACTCGCTGACGCTTGAGCGCCAATCACGACGATAGTCGGGTTTTAATCGCTATTTCTTTTATTAGCGATATCCATTCATTTTCATCCATCCAACCTGATGTTATCGTTGGGAATGGGTCTGAGCTCGCAAAAGGGCAAATACCGCCGCCTATCGTCTCCCGGATGGTATTGCACATCATTGGATTGGATTGGCTGGGGATGTGCATCAAAAAAAAAGTCCGGTCCATGTTGGTTTTCCTTCTCGGGCATGCAGTATCGTTATACCACATTGATTGGGGAGACTGGGAGCAACGTGGATTATGTGTTTTGGATATATAACGTTGGATCAATAAACGCAATCAATATTTGGAATGGCGATCAGGAATTGGATTCATCTTTTTGCAGGACATCAGATGTGAGGTAAGGAATTTATGTTTTACGAATCTTGGGTTAATCAGATGTTCCTTTCACCGCCATCGGAGTGTGTGTGTGTGTGTGTGAGTGTGTGTGTGTGTGCCGTTGGCGCAGACCAATGCACGGATAAGCGATTTTTCAGCCCGCTTCTGTATCGTGCATGAGGACACATATATTATCGATAATCTAGCGTTTATTTGAAAACGATTAATAAATCAGCCGAAAAATTACAACGTGTTTTGTGTATTCCACTAAAGGACTATTATCACGTCTTTCTCTGGAATGACTAGAAATCACCAAAACTATACTCGTATTCAAAACGGTATAAAACGGAAATGTACCGATGAAAAAACAATCCATTTTATACATGTTGACTGCAAGCAACTCAAGCGACGGGTGTATTAGACCCATAGCCATAATTTGAGATATATTTTAAGCACTCGCAAATCTCCCCGTCCTCCCATTGATTAAAGCAGCGACCATCTAGCCATAATTTACCGGAAGGGGCGTTGCACTCAATGAGTTAAAGGACGGGAAAGTGCATCCTTGTGCTTTTTTTTGTGTGCCGCCTGTCCCTGGACGAACGCAACTACGACGTGGGGAATCGTGAGTTGTTGGCCATTAAATTAGCATTGGAGGAGTGGAGGCAATGGTTGGAGGGGGCTGCGCAACCCTTTATAGTATGGACGGACCACAAGAACCTAGCGTATAACGTGAATTTGGCACGCTTGATTCAGGATACATTCAGTGGAGAAGAAAAGGCTGGAAACAAGTGGTTGCGGATCAATGGTCCAAAAGTGGTAGTTTGTTTTATTGGCAAACAGCAGCAAGGCAGTTTCCACAGCAGTACACAGGATATCAAAATCTCCCTGACACACAGCTCGGGTCTGTAGTGTGTCTTACTGTTCAATACAAGTGGCTTATAAGTCCCCAAACTGAGTCTAATTCTCTGCTGTGATTGGCTATCACTACCTGGGTAGACCGGTTAGGTCTCTGTCTAAGTGGGTTTCTAATGGGTGAAAGTGTGTGAGTCCTAATGTCTGTCACATGAACGTGTGTGTGTGTGTGTGTGTGTGTGTGTGTGTGTGTGTGTGTGTGTGTGTGTGTGTGTGTGTGTGTGTGTGTGTGTGTGTGTGTGTGTGTGTGTGTGTGTGTGTGTGTGTGTGTGTGTGTGTGTGTGTGTGTGTGTGTGTGTGATCACTCAGTTGGTAACAAAAGGTCATTTAGTCACACCCTACTCAACAGGTTTCAACCTACATGGGGGGGGGGGGGGGGGGCTCTAGCTCTCTCTCTGAGAAACCTGTATTATGAGTGAGCTTTGATTCCGGCCGTGGGGGACAGATGGCTCAATCCATTATGGTCTGCTCTCAACTAGCCATTCTGAATAATGTTGAATAACCATTAATAATCAATTAAAAATACACTACAATATCAAATCAATTGGCCATATGAATTAAATGTTACTTCACGTACATTCAGGGGGCTAAGCGACTTAACGCACGCCAAGCCAGGTGGGCCTTATTTTTTACACGTTTCCACTTCTCCATCTCCTTTCGGCCAGGGTCCAAGAACGTCAAACCGGACGCTCTTTCCCGACAGTTCGACCCAACTGACAGAGAGGAGAAACCCCACCCGATCATCCCAGAGGCCCTTATTGTTGCTCCCGTGTGGTGGGGGATAGATAGAGTGGTGAGATCAGCGCTGGGACGGGAACCTGATCCTGGGGGAGGGCCCCCGGGGAGGCTGTATGTACCCAAGGCTGCGAGCTCATGGCTGTTGCAATGGGCGCATGCGTCATCTCTCACCGGTAACCCTGGGGTCGCCAGGACCCTGGATTTCATCCACAGGAGGTTCTGGTGGCCCACAGCGGAGGGGGATACACGTACCTTTGTGGCAGCCTGCCCTGTGTGTGCGCGCAGTAAGACCTCTCGCCGCCCCGCAGCAGGGCTTCTTCGGCCCCTTCCCATCCCCAAACAGCCTTGGTCTCACATCTCCCTAGACTTCATCTCAGGTCTCCCGCCCTCCAATGGTCTTACTACCATTTTGTTGGTGGTGGACCGGTTTTCTAAAGCGGCCCATTTCATCGCCCTCCCCAAACTCCCCTCGGCCCGGGAGACAGCTGACCTTATGGTGCAGCACGTTTTCCGGGTGCACGGGCTCCCGCAGGACATGGTCTCTGATTGGGGTCCCCAGTTCGCCTCCAGGTTCTGGAAGGCCTTTGCGACGCAGTCTCTGCGCCTCCGTCAGCCTGTCGTCCAGGTTCCATCCGCAATCCAACTGGCAGACGGGTGCGACGTGGAGTCGGCGACTGGCATGGGCAGAGTATGCCCACAACACCCTCCTATGCCGTTTTGCGCTCTGATTGGCCGAGCTCGCGCATGCGCAGCGACTTTACACTCTCGCGCTGTGAAGCGCCAGCGGGGCGATGCGGTGGTTTCTCCCCGGCTTCCGTGCGCCGCGCTGCCGCCGGCTTGACTCGGTCCAGCTCCAGCAGCAGCGGCCGTCTTCCGCCTGCGTAATCTCGTTCTTATTATTATCCATTTATCCCCCATTGTTCAGGTCGACATGGTCGCACAAACACCCTTTGGAAGAGTAGTGGGGGAGAATTGATTGATTGATTGAAAACTTTATTAACAGATTGCAGAATGGGTACAGTACAGTACAGCTCAATACATACAATTGTTAAGGGGATGCAGACCAGAGAAAGACTTTCGTCTTGTTTACATCAGGGTCCCCCATTTTCAATTCATCGTAACATATATGACATACATGACATACAGATAGACAGTACTGCTACATCTATATATTTATGACATACCAGATTTGTAAATACAGTACTGTTTGTGATACAAAGAGAGTCCAGAAAAAAAAAAAGTATATACATTTGATATAGAAACTGTACATTGGATTGGGTAGGTGGGGGGGGGGGGGGGGGGGCTGTACATTGAAGGTGGTTGGGTGGGGGGGGGTTGGGTAGGAGTGGGGGGGGGGAGGTTGGGTAGGAGGGGTGGGTGGGGGACACTGTACAACTGTACAAACAAAACTGTACATTGGAATATTGACAAGACCATACTTGGTAATTTACTGTACATTGGAGGGGGTTGTGTTAGGACATTTACAGGGGCCAGTTTCGAATTGCAGTCTCCCGTAGGTGTTTTTTGAGAGTGTTTTTGAAAGTGGGTAGTGATTCACATTCCTTTACAGCTTTGGGTAGGGCGTTCCACATTGATGTGGCATAATTGCGAAACGTGTTTAGTCCCTTGTTTGAGCCGAATATGGGTTTAACATGATTTGTGGAGCTCCCTCTGGTGTTGTGATCGTGGTATTCACTGACCTTTGGGAAGTATTTTGACATGTACATGGGTACCTTGGTCGTGTAGTGTATCTTGTAGACCAGGCCCATTGCAAGTTGCTGTACTCTGTCGTCTACTCTAAGCCATCCTAAGTTGTCAAAGTGGGCAGGGGTGAGGTGGGTTCTAGGAGTAAGGTCAAGCAGTAGTCTGACCAGTTTGTTTTGAGATGTTTGTAATTTTGTTTTTAGCGCCTTTGAGGTGCTTTGGTACCATGAGGTGCAAGCAAGAGGAATATTTTTAAATAGAAAGAATTATCGCTCGTCAGACCTGCAGTTGCTGGTACTGTATGGAGAGAGAGGCACACAACAACAGACAGACTGTCTGTTGTTGTGTGCCTCTCTCTCCATACAGTACCAGCAGCTGCAGGTCTGATGAGCACAGTTGCCAGTCGATAATTCTTGCTATTTAAAAATATTCCTCTGGGAGGATACCGCAGGCGGAAGACGGCCGCTGCTGCTGGAGCTGGACCGAGTCAAGCCGGCGGCAGCGCGGCGCGCGGAAGCCGGAGAGAAACCACCGCATCACCCCGCTTGGCTCTTGACCTGGGACCCCCGGTTTGTGGGTCCATTTAAGGTGGTGCGGCAGGTGAATCCAGTGGCGTACAGGCTGCTACTCCTGACCTCCATGCCGGTTCACCCAACGTTCCACGTATCACTACTAAAACCCTTCCTTACCTCGCCCATGTCCCTGCCAGTTCCTGCTGTCCCTCCGCCTGCATCATTGATGGACAAACAGTCTACACAGTGCGGAGGATCGTGGGTTGCTGGCGGAGGGGTAGGGGGTTTACATTTTTAGTGGACTGGGAGGGTTACGGACTGGAGGAACGATCCTGGGTGCCTCAGAGGGACATTTTAGACCATAGTCTTATTAGAGACTTCCGTCAACTACAGCCTGAGGGAGCAAAGCCCTAGCGTTACCTGGTGGTAATTAACCTGTCTATCTGCCCTGATTGGATTCATTGGCACCTGGTGTCTAATTAGGGTGGCTTTATATGCTCTTCTGTGTTACTACTGACACCGTGAGTCGATTGCCAGACTTTCCGTGAGTACACCCATGTGAGTAACACTTATCGCTCCTGCCATAGAGAATAAGTTAGTTAGCCGTTTATAGTATTAGCCGTGCCTTTGCATTATCGATTGTATAACCTTTTTGTGTGCTTATGTGGCACCGTAGCCCGATGTTCAGTTTATGTGTTTGTGCTATAACGTGTTTTGGAGACTTGATTTCTCCCCTTTACTTTCCCTCTTCTGTAGACAAAGGATTCTCCCTTTTTTTTTTGCGCTGTTGGCGTGTATGCCTTACAAACAATAAATAAGTAGCCTTTTGTTTGAGAATCAACACCTGCCTCTCGCCTATCCGTTCTGTACTGCACCTGGGTCCAACACACCTACCAAACGCTAACATAATACTATCGTAATAGGCCAAGTAGGGTGTTTAGCTTTCAAACGATGTGTTGGTTCATAGACAATAACACAGCGTGACGGTGACAGACAAGGGCAAAATGTGCTACGACGTGCGACGGCCCGCAACAACACTGCCACGAGGCCTGAGGAGCTGCCTGCACCTGTTATCCATTCACACCAATCAGATACCAATACAGAAAGAAAACACTCCATATCATTGTATCATAATATAGCTTATAGGTGCTACAGGGGTTCTCAACCTTTCTGCTGCCAAGGCTCCCCTGTGTCCAATAAAATATTCCAGGGCCCCCCTACATACGATAAAGACTTTTCCCCTCCTGTCTTTTTTGCTACAATGATGACAAAAGTGCTTGCTTTCAAAATAACGTTTATTTAAGTGCTTAGTACTGTTGACATTACACTGCTTGTGTAGTAGTATCAAATACTAAACATATTTGGATAAGTTTGACCATTTCTCAAAAACAGAAAATCATTATTTAAAAAACAGAAAAGGATCACCAAGTTACCATTTCTCAAGAAATATAAATAAATACAGAAAATAAGCATTTGTTCACTCAGTGGACATTTCTAGCTCAATGCGAGGTCTGCTGCTGCTGCTGGCTAATAATACGGTCAATACATGGGGAAATATTTGACAAGGCAACACGCATGTCATCCTCAAGGCTCAATTTGTCCCTATATTTTGTTTTTCAGAGCTGTCATGGATGAAAAGCCAGCTTCACACAGATATGTGGTGCTGAATGGTATCAACACCTTAACTGCTGCATCATGAGATAGATGGTGTTCTTTATCCAGAGTAACTTGGTGATCCTTTTCTGTATTTTTTTTAAATAATGATTTTCTGTTTTTGAGAAATGGTCAAACTTATCCAAATAGCTATTTTCATGGAAAACAGTGCAGCTGCAACAGATAGCACTTTAGTGATCATTTTCTGTAATTATATTTTATTTAAATATATATTTTGTTATAAATCTCAAGGCTCCCCTGGCAGCTCTCTGAGGCCCCCGTTGAGAACCGCTCCTATAGATAACATTCAGCCACCAGATGTTGCACTAGAGCACCAGCATGTAATTGATCCAATCAGGTGCATTCTACGTGAGGAAATGGGAAGTAGGACGTAGGTATAATTTCTTTTATGATAAATTCATTAATAAAAAATTCTTTGAGGGGGAAAGCAATACTTTTATTCTGCACCTTTCTAAAAGCTCTGTGGATGTATTGTAAAAAACTGTAATAAAAAAATTATCAATAGCACATTTAAAGCTCTTTCTGCTCCAAAAACGACTATACTCGTGTTTCGTCGCCAACGCTTGAGCACCAAAAACGAGTATACTTGTTTTTGGATCCTTTGATCTTTTCCCTTTGATCCCGGCCGGAGCTCCCTGGGTCTCCTTGCACCGCTGCCTACGTTAAAATTGCAATGCCGATCAAATCCTGCCAGGTGGCAGTATCGCCTACCTTTTGAACTGGGATAGTTTAGTGTGGGGGCACTTTATTTTTTTGTCTGCAAGAACTCCTCCCCCTCAGAGGACAGAGCAACAGAGCGATCACTTGTAGATTTTATCACCTCAAACCTATTTCCTGTATACACGAGTATACACAAATACACAAGTAATCGCGAGGGCGATGGGATCACTGGGGATTATTCTTTTTGGAGTACCTCCTGGCTAAGGTAAGGTCTATTCTATGTCTATTTTACCGAACCTGGAACATGTTTTTGTACCGATCACAGTGTCGTATTTTACCGGACAGGTACACATGCTTTTGGTAACGATCGCAGTTTTGAGTTAAAATGACCCCCCCCCCCCCTTGATGATTTTGTGAAGACACATATGTACATTGTATATACCTTTGATTTGGAAGTATTTGGGGTTTCAGGCGAGCAACCAGAATGATTTGGGAATATTGCATATAACGCGTCATATCTCGCAATCTATGAAAAAATACTGGATTATTTTGGAAAGGGGCGATGTTTAGTGTGTAATAGTGCACAAACTACAGTATGTGGAAATTAACTGGTTAGTCCGTGATGGACTATGAACAATGCCTGTCAAATGAGCCATACTATTGTCTCCATAGCTATAATACAGAACACACGATGGGTCTGCAAACATCGCTAAAATGGTCAATAACGCTGGCGCCATTGAGTAAAGATGGGAAAAGAGCGTGGCGGTCAATGAGTTAAGTTGTAAGCTTATTTACTAACACAATCAAAACAGAGTTGTCAGGGCCGCTGTTGGTAAGGAAGTGTGAGTTTCTGAAACAAAAACAGTGCTTCTTAAACCAAAGAAAATGCTGTTGGTGCTGGGTGACATCATGGGGGTATTATAGGACCACAAGGTTACCACAAAACCAGTCAACATCTCATGTTTGTATCATATAACAGCACTCTTTTCCCTGGGTGTTTGAGCAGACAGGGCGTGGTCCCAATTTGACTCTCGGGTGACTAACCACTGGTGTCACTGGAGCAAACAGCTCATCAAGAGAGTACACGTCACCACAGCCCCCCCCCCCCCATTTTGCCAGCTTAGTAGGCCCTGACAGCACGCTCCCCGGTTAGAGGGAGAAGAAGCCTCACAGGGGGGTTTCACACAGAAGAGGACTTTATTGAGGACCAGTGCAGTGGACAGAGAACAGACAAGCATTATATTATAATTATATATATTATAGCGTGTGTGGTTTCTTTGCTCACGCACACTGTCTCAGAGTCTGCTGTCCATGCAGACCAACGTCCAGAGGAGACCTGACCCTGAGCTGTTGTTTTCCACTCTCTAAAGTAGAAGTGCTGGGGGGATGGTAACCCCCCCCCCCCCCCTCTCTACCACCTAAATAGGATGGGGGAGGTTTGGAGCTGTCACCCTTTTTATCTGGCCACGGAGGAGGAGATACATGTAGCCAGTATGGAGCTGGTAATTAACCCTTTCATGTGTCTCTGTAGGGAATCCCAAACACGTACAATCATCCATCTTTATCACTAGCCGAACCGTAGGTGACTGACTGTTAACCATCTCAGTGTGCCACATAATCAGACCAATTTTAGACACGCAATCAGCAGGCTATATCCTCAGGAAACCTAAGTGCTTGTGTTGTGCTGTGTCAGCTCCAGCTTGAGGCGACCATTATCCTTATTAAAGTGCCCCTGGGGAGTGGGGACTGAAGGGTACGTCGAAGGGCCACCTGCGCGTTTGACATGACGCGCCTTGCTCTGCTGAGCGACACGAGGGAGAGAGGCACAGATTGCGAAATGCCCCAGTCCATGATGGATGCCGCACCGATGCCCCTTCACTAGCTTACATTGTGATACAACATATCGACTTTGAGTCTTTGATACTGACTGACCATACAGTATGTCATGACTAAACATAACTTTTTAGGCTTTAAAAGGTTTGTTTAGATTTGTCATAATAATAATAATAATAATAATAATAATAATAATAATAATAATAATAATAATAATAATAATAATAATAATAATAATAATAATAACAATACATCAGACTCATATAGCATTTTTCTAAATACTCAAAGACGCTTTACATAGCAGAATCAACACGCAAAACTGGAGAAAACCAGTCTGAAGAGGTGGGTTAGCAGGAGAAAATCAGTATCAGTGTTACATCTGTTAGTGTGGCTGCTTGTTTCATTTTCCTCATTATATACCGTTAATGTTATTCTCCTCATTTGCCCTCTTGCACTAAAAAAATAAAAAATAAAAAAAGATTGTTCTTGTTACTGACTCGTGTCAATCTTCCATGTTTTCGCTATAGTGTCTGCCTTATGTCTCTGATCCTGTTTTGTAGTTTATTTTGTACACCATGCTTGCATGTATTTCGTTCATATTGTTTATGGACAATGAGATGGGAGTGGAACTTTGTACAAGCCCTTTGGGCTTCGTTCCCTCCTAGCACTGTTTTTTTTTTTTTTTTTAATAATGTGCTAAATAAATAAACTAAAACTAAACTAAAACCGGTCTGAAGAGGTGGGTTAGCAGGAGAAACCCAGTCTGAAGAGGTGGCTCGAGGGCCTTTTTGAATAATGACAGGGTAGGGAGCGTCTGTGATGTGGTTTGGAAGTGACTTCCATAGAGAGTAGGGAGGGTTCTTAGCTGGGTCACAGCTGAACTGCAAAAACAGCATTATGTAAATACAAAAAGTTCTCAGTGTTGAGACAACCCTTAATTGTGGAAACTAAAAACAATGCAAAACACAGGATGGTAGCAGTGGCGGCTCGCCACTAGGGGCGCACGGGCGCCGCCCCCCCTTCAGGCCCCTGGTTATATGAGAGTAGAACAAGAAAATTATCTTTTTGTTTTTTGTTTTATAGCCCTATAAATAATATAAACATGTTTAAAATGAATAATATTTACTCATTTTAAGTGTTTGTGTTTCCAATGCACAATATAACGTTACTATATAAAATAAAAAAATACTCGTTTTCAGGAACAGGAAGTGACTCACTTTTTTTTATTTTTTTATTTGTTTATTTCTCGGCCCGGGCTAGACGCGATAGCGCTCTGAGTGCGCGTCACTGTTCGATCGCTGTATCCGTCACAGCCAATCAGTGCGTAACGCGTTGTGCGTTGAAATATGACTATTATGTTGGAATCCGGGCGCGATTTGAAGCGGTCTAGTCAAGCGTTTAGAATTTCCGTCTAGAATTTCCATAGCCGCATTTCGCGGAGACGCTCTCTGATTGGCCGACGCGGCGATGCCAGTTTTTTCCTTAGCCACAGTTTGCAACATGTTCGAAGCTGTGTTTTGTGAACTTGTGATTCAGTCTGGAGTCTGGACAGTGGGCAGTGAGTGGAATGGATATACATCGACAACAGTCTGGGGGACAGTCAGTGGACATACACTTTATTAAGCCCTCCGGCTGGACCACGTTTCAATTAAACAAAGTGAGTTAATTCTCTCTCTCTCTCTCTCTTAGCCAACTCAGCTAACTTTAGCTGCTGTTAGCCACTCAGCTAATGCTTAACTAACGCTCTCTCTCTCTCTCTCTCTCTCTCTCTTTCTTCTGTTATGCTGCACCCGCCGTGGTCTCTCGCTCTCGCTCTCGCTCTCGCTCTCTCTCTCTCGCTCTCGCTCTCGCTCTCTCTCTCTCTCTCTCTCTAATTTCGCCGTGTGTGGGGCATAACCACTCAGACAATGAATGGTAACTTGTTTAAAATGACGAGATATACAAATGTGATTATTATTGAATGGATCTGACATCATCTGAGAGAGAGAGAGAGAGAGAGAGCGAGAGAGCGAGAGAGCAAGAGAGAGAGAGAGAGAGAGAGAGAGAGATGTGTGTGTTTGTGTTGGGCTATTGGAAACGTGGTTGCATTTGACTGACTGTGATATTGATCGATGGCAATGGTGATAATATTCGCCAATGCGTGCCTTGTACATGTTTGCAAAATGTTTGGTATAGCGCCCCTAGTGGCGAAGCATCCACGAGCCGCTACTGGATGGTAGGCTATAATTTGTATAGATTGTTGTGTATTATGTTTACAAATCTACTACGGTGAGGAGTCGGGAAAAACAAGCATCTCACGTATGTATGTACATACATTCAAAAACAATACAATTATCTGAATCGGAATCTTATGTTCCAGTTGCTAGTTGTAGATCATTGGCTAAATGATTATCCAGTTTGACTATTGTCTACTACGAGCCACCGTACCGGTAGTGCTACTACTTACAAACTGCCTCGCTACTGTGAACCTGCTCTTGTCGTCACGTCACAACTAGATGTTAAATAAACCTACGGTTTGGTAAACCCAAGTGTGTTCATTGACCCACACGCAACTGAGGTACATATTAACACAGTTTACATGGTGTCAGAAGTAGTGTTGTCAAAAATATCGAAGTATCGATACATATCGATACTGAATATTTAAAACGGCTTCAATACTCATTTCCCGAAGTACCGATACTTTCTGCAGTATCGGTACCAGCTGGCCGGAGCATTTATTAACGTTACGCGTGTACTGGTGTAGGATGGGCTCCGGCTCCGCTCGACCGAACGTTGGCAACGGGGTAGTTGTGTCGAGTTCATGCGTGTACTGGTGTAGTGGGCTCGGCTTGACGTTACTCCGTTTCCATGAAGTAATAGGTGGCCAGCTAGCTAGCATTAAGCTAACGGAGGAACGACAGCTAACGTTAGCTAATAATAGCGTTGTTTACAAACTGAAGACAGGGCTGCCTGCCCGGCTGTGAGGGGGAGGAGGAAGAGAGAGAGAGAGAGAGATTTCTCCGGAGCTATGCTATGCTATGTAACGTTAATAAATGCTCCGAGCATAGCCATAGCTCCGGAGAAATCTCTCTCTCTCTCTCTCTTCCTCCTCCCCCTCACAGCCGGGCAGGCAGCCCTGTCTTCAGTTTGTAAACAACGCTATTATTAGCTAACGTTAGCTGTCGTTCCTCCGTTAGCTTAATGCTAGCTAGCTGGCCACCTATTACTTCATGGAAACGGAGTAACGTCAAGCCGAGCCCACTACACCAGTACACGCATGAACTCGACACAACTACCCCGTTGCCAACGTTCGGTCGAGCGGAGCCGGAGCCCATCCTACACCAGTACACGCGTAACGTTAATAAATGCTCCGGAGAAATCTCTCTCTCGCTCTCGCTCTCTCTCTCTCTCTCTCTCTCTCTCTCTCTCTCTCTCTCTCTCTCTCTCTCGTCATAACTAGGAAGGTGCGCTCAGTAGACCTAAAATCTCCAGCAGCCACTCTCTCTTTCTCTCTCTCTCTCTCTGATCTAAAGATAAACAAAGGGTTTAAAAGTGTATTTATCTTCTCGTATAGTACCAGAGAGAAGCTGAGGAGAATCAACCAGCAACAAAAGCAAAATTTGTTAAAAAAAAAAAAAAATTATAATAAAAAAAGAATTATTATAATATTTTTTTTTTGGTATTGAAAGTATCGAAAGTATCGATACTTTTCAAGGTATCGTATCGAAGTCGAAATTCCAGTATCGTGACAACACTAGTCAGAAGACAGTACGGACTTTTCGCCCGTGAGTAACGTGTTTTTCGTCATGTTTTTTTACTAGCCTGTGATAGCCTAGCCTAGCTAACCTAGCCACAGACGCGCTAGTAGACAGACACTATGGCGGATGGATTTCGCAGACCCGACCCTGTTGTGTTTGATGAACATGTCGCAGAGAATTGGCAGATTTTTGAAGAGGAATATGACATTTTTTTTTTTTTTAACTTAAATTTTTTATTAACAGTTATTTAGACAGACAGCACTTACAAAAAATAAATAATAAAAAATGAAGAAACTAGCATCACAATAAAAACAAAAAGAAAAAACAGTGCACATAAATATTTACATGGGTATCACATGGTTAGTTGTCTGGTTCCCCTACTGTTGTTTTCTAGGTATTTGATATAAAGGTTGATTGTGTATCTCCCTTAAACAGGCATAAACAGGTAATTCCTACTCAAAGACGATAAATGCTGACTAAGGTTTGTATGTGTGATCTGGGTCCAGAGACCCTCCTTGAGCTTCTTTCTTCCCTTCTCCTTCGTCCTTTCTTTTTTTTCTCTTGTTTATTAACTTTCACATTGCCTTTTGGTTCACCCATACACAAACCACCTCATCCCTGAATATTTAATATCACACCGTTAAACAGACATAAATAATAAGGTATAAAAGCATTCAGCACTTGTAATATCCCAAAAACAAAATAGAAAATATTAACTAAAGTACAGGTGTGTGACATGGGTTCATAGACCCTGCTTGAACATCTTTCCTCCTTTACCCTTCGCTCTCTTGTGTTGCATTTGGTTCTTCCTCTGTGATGTCGTTCTCGTTCCTTTTATAATCCTCCCACTTTCCCCATCTTTCCCCAAATTTCTCTTCCTGTAACCTCAGCATGTGTGTTATCCTTTCCATATCCTGTATTTCTTCCACTATTCCTACCCATTTTGCTATTGTCGGTGGGTCTTCCTTGTACCACAGTCTCGTTATTGCTTTTCTGGCCGCTATCAACATTATCTTTATTAAATATTTGTCCCCCCCTTGTATTCCCTCGTGTGTCAGCCAGGTCTCCTAAGTAAAGCACCAGTCCTGTTTGTGGTAGCCCGTATCCTAATATTCTGATCATTGCTTCCCCTATCTCCTCCCAATACCCCTTCAGCTTCTGACATCCCCAGAATATGTGCGTGTGATTTGCCCCCTCCTTCCCACACATCCTCCAGCATGCTTTTTGTGTTGGTGCATATTTTCCCTTCAGCTCTGGGGTTATAAAGAATCTGATTATGTTTTTCCATCCAAATTCTTTCCATATTCTCGATCCTGTTGTTGAATGTTGTACCTCACATATGTTCCCCCATTCCTTCCCTGTTATTCCTATCTCTAGTTCTCTCTCCCATTTCTCCCTTATATAATCGGTCGTGTGTCCCTTGCTGGTCATTATAGCCCGGTATATTGCTGATATTACTCTTCCTTGCCCCCCTTCGTATGCCCATACTATCATCTTTATTATTCCATTCTGTTCCTCGTCTTTGGCCCCCCTTATTTCTTTGTTGTAGTAGTCTCTAACCTGTAGATATCTGAAGTGGTCCCTGTTTTCTAGTCCAAATTTCTCCTTTAATTTTTGTAGTGTCTGCATTTCTCCCTTCTCTATCATTTTGCATATTGCTGTTGCCCCCCCCCTCTCCCACCTTCTGAATCCATGGTCTAACCTCCCTGGTTTGAATCTCTTGTCATGTGCTACCCATCTCAGGACCCCTGACTGCTTCTCCAATTTGTGTGTTTTTACTACTCTGTTCCATATGGTCAAGGTGCATTTGGTGATTGGATCTAATAGTCCCTCTTTTTCTTTAAATAGTTCCCTATCCCCCACCAGAGCTTGTACCTTGTATCCCTCCCCTTCTTTTTCAATGTCTTTCCATCTTGCCTCATATCTGTCGTTACACCAGCACGTCACTGCTCTCAGTTGTGCTGCATAGTAATAATCTTGTAGGCTGGGTACTGCCATCCCTCCCTCTTCCTTTGGTAGTTGTAGTGTTTTATATCTGACCCGTGGTCTTCTCCCCGCCCATATGAACCTCGATATCAGTCTGTCCCACTCCCTGAATTGATTCTGTGGTATTTGTATGGGTAGTGACTGGAATAGGTACAGTAACCTTGATAGTATGTTCATTTTAATTACCTCTATTCTTGAATTGAAGTCCAAGGGCATTACTGTCCATCTCTCTAGGTCTCTCTTTATGTTCTGATTTATCTGTGTATAATTCGCCTCAAACAGTTTCTCCACCCCTCTCGTGATGTTCACCCCTAAGTATTTAATCTTGTCCATGTCCCATCTTATCCCGTACTGTTCTCTAATTTCCGTCGTTGGAGAATAGTTCCATGCTAAGGTCTGTGTCTTTGTCACGTTTAGTTTGTATCCTGAGTAGTGGCCATATTCCTTCAGTAGATCCATCAGTGCCGGGAAGCTCTTTTCTGGTTGCCTCATGTATACTATCACGTCGTCTGCAAATAGGCCTAGTTTATATTCCGTTCCCTTTATCCTTACTCCCTTGATGTCCTCGGTCTGTCTGATCAGTTGTGCCAGTGGTTCTATGAAAACGGCGAAGAGCGTCGGTGAGAGACAACATCCCTGTCTGGTAGCCCTCTCTAATCTGATTCTATCCGTCAAGCTGCCATTCACCTTAACCCTCGCTGTCGGTTCTTGATATAGTGCCTTGATCATCTTCATCGCCCTCTCGTTCAGTCCGAACCTCATCAATGTTTTATATAAAAATGTCCAGCTCACACTGTCGAACGCTTTTTCTGCATCTAGGCTAATCAGTACCGCGCTACCCCCTTGTTTTTGTATCTCCTCTACTATGTGTAATGTCTTTCTCACGTTGTCCTGTGTCTGTCTCCCTTTAATAAATCCAGTTTGATCTTCATCTATAATGTCTGGCATAAACGTCTCAAATCTTTTTGATATTATCGATGTATACATCTTGTAATCTACGTTGAGTATGGACACAGGTCTGAAACTACTACATAATTCCCTATCCTTCCCTTCCTTCGGTATCGTGGTGATTATGGCTTCCTTCCACGAGGGGGGCATTTTCCCCTCTTCCATCGTGTGTCTGAACGCCGCCCCTAACATGGGTGCTAATTCAGTTCTAAATGTCTTGTAGAATTCCGATGGGAATCCGTCGCTCCCCGGAGACTTGTTGTTTTTAGCTCTACTAATTGCATCTTCCAGTTCTTGTTCCGTAATTATTTTATTTAATTCTTCATTCTGTTCTTTCCCTATCGATGGTAACTCTAGCTTCTCCAGATATGTTTCTATTTCCTCTTCTCCCGCTGCTTTTGGCTGTGTGTATAATTTCTCATAGTATTCTCTAAATGTCCTCTCTATTTCAGCTGGGTCCCTCAATATTTCATTAGTCTTTGTATCCCTTATTGTGTGTATCGTGTTCAACTTCTGTTGTGTTCTAATTCTCCTAGCCAACAGTCTGGTCGCTTTTGGTCCCCCTTCATAGTACGTTTGTTTCATGAACCTCGCTTTCTTTTCTATTTCCGTCAATAATTCCCTATTTATCCTGGCCTTTACTTCTTTGATTTCTCCGAGCGTTTCCTGTTCTTTTGATATCTGGTGTCTCCCCTCTAGCTTCTTCAGCTTCCCTATTAGATTGTGATATGTCTCCGTTCTGGCCTTCTTCAGCATTGCTGTTTTTTCCATCAATTTCCCCCTTATCACTACCTTCAGTGTGTCCCATAGAATGTTCGGGTCTACCGCCCCGTTGTCATTTTCTTCCTTATATCTGGCTATCTCCTCCTTGATCTGACTCACCACCTCTTTGTTATTTAATATTCCTACATTTAGTCTCCAAATCGTGTTCCTCCGTCTCCCTTCTAGATCTACTGTCAGATATATGGCACTGTGATCCGATATGTCCGCTACTCCTATACTGCTCTCCCGTGCCCTGTAACTGTCCCCCGTCGTCATCAAAAAGTAGTCTATTCTCGCATATGTCACGTGTGGGTGTGAGTAATGTGTGTATTCCCTGTCCATGGCGTGCATCTCCCTCCAAACGTCTGTAATTCCCATTTCCGTCATCTGAATATTCATATATCTACTGATGGGCGCCCGTCCTTTTCTAGTACTCGTGGTGTCTAGGTCGTGATTCAGTACTACGTTAAAATCTCCCGTACATATCAATATCCCTTCTAGTTCCACCACTATCATGTCAAAAATGGTCTCATATAAATCCCTCTCACTCTCTGGGGGTGCATAAACATTTACTAACGTAACCATTTGGCCCTCCATTTTCCCCTTCACCAGAACAAACCTTCCCTCCTTGTCTCTTACTTCCTTGATCAATTCAAATTTGACTGTGTTTTTGATTAACGTGATTACTCCTCTCCTCGGGTTTTGTTCAAAGGAACTATAGTATGCATTTTCATATCCAAATCTCTTCAGTTTCTCATGACCCTGTGCTACCAAATGTGTCTCCTGCAGAAAAATCACTTCCATCTCACTTTTTTTACATTTCAACATCACTTTGCCCCTTTTTATCGCATTATTCATTCCATTAACGTTTAACGACATCATTTTTATACCTTTAACCCTTGTCATCTTTCTTCTTCTTTCGTCTGTCAGTCCCCCCCCATGTCACACTCATTCCCCCCTCCGGTTGGAGCCTCCGCTCTCTTCACCGAATACATATAGTGATTAACATAAATAAAAAACATAAACTTTACATAAAGTGCTCCCAAGGCGTTCGGGGGGTCCCTGTGTCCCCCCCTGTCCCCTGCTGGTGGGTGAGGGGTAATTGCCCTCCTAACGAGGGGCCCCCTCCTGACGGCTTGGGGGTTTGAAACCCTTGCCCCCAATCGCTCGTCATATTTGTCCAGCTTTCTTACTGTTTTTTTTTTGCTTTCGAGCTCCTGGTCAAAAGCGCTCTGTCCTTCCTTTTGATCAAAGACCCTCTTTTCTTGGTCCCTCTCAATGTGACTCATATGTTTCATTGTCCCTCCTTCCTCCCATATCCGTGTGCGGTGTCTCCCGTGTACCCCTTATTATTTTCTTTTCCTCTCCTCTATTTTCTATGTGATGTCCATTTATCCCCTTAATCCCTCCCAACTGTGTTACTCACAGCATGTGTCTATATATCTGTTTCAGTATGTTCTGTGTCTCGCCTATCAAACCTAGTTATATTTCCATTTATTTCCTCCATCAGCTTGTGTATTATGTGTCCATGTATACGTTACGTTCATTTCTATATCCTGCCTCTACCTGGGAATGTGTGCTTATGCATATGTTATTTCAGTTTCTATACTTTGTCTCTATTTGAATAGTTTTTTCAATCTCTTGTGCGTGTACTCATCCGTTCGCCTCCTCCCGCCTCCTCTCCGTCTGGCCTCCTCATCCGTCTTCGTCCTCGCTCCGTCACGTTTCACCTCCGCCTCCTCCTCTCTCCTCCCTCCTGTTTCGGTCTCCCACTCTGATCCACCTGCGGGCTCCCTCCAATCTCTGCTGCAGGCTCCGCGTCTGTTCCTCCCGCCTCCTTCCTTCTCCGTCCTCCGACATCCTCATCCCTCGCCGTCTCATCTCTCGCTCCGCTTCTCGTGCCGTCGCGTACATCGCCGCCCCTTCCTCCCAGTGAATCCTTAGCGAGGTCATGGGTGACTGGAATCTCATTCCGTTTTCTTTCAGGGTTTTCTTCAGTCCCGCGTAGGACCTGCGTGTTATCGCTACCACTGTCGAGTAGTCGTGATCAAATGATAGTCTTTTCCCTTCGATTTCAACCTTCTTGGTCCACGCAGTTCTGAGTACCAATTCCTTAACCTCGAATCTCAGAAAGTTAATAATCACCGCCCTCGGAGGTCTGTCCGGTTGTGGTCTCGGAGCCAACGCCCTGTGGGCCCTCTGTATCTCCATTTTTTCCAGTCCCGTTTCCTTCATTTGTTCTTTGACAAGCTTTTCCACATATAGGGTCACCGATTCCCCTTCGACTCCTTCTTTCAGTCCCCATATTCTGATGTTATTTCTCCGTGACCTCCCCTCCATGTCCGACATCTTTGTCTCCATCTGTTCTTGTTTCTGAATCACACATGTTAATACCTCGTGTATCTCCGTGTTCCATTCCTCCGCGTGTGACGTCCTAGTCTGTAACTCGGTCACGTTTCTGTCCTGTTCCGTCATCTTCTCCTCCACCCTTTTGATTTCTGTATTCATTTCACCTCTGAAGTCCTCCTGTTCCTTCTTCAATTCCTCCCGTAGCTTCCCAATATCATTCCTTATCGTGTCCGTGTTCAGTTTTATCGCCGCTGTTATGTTCTCCAGTATCCCGGCCTGCATGATCACGGCCCATCCTGGCATTCCCGTGTCTGCCTCAGCGGTACCTCCCCCTTCTTTCGCCTGGCTTTTCTCGGCTTCGCTTCGGGGATTCTGTTTCTTCAAATTCTCTCCTTCTCGTATGTTCTCCATTTCTATTTCCTTCACAATCGTTGTCTCTTCCTTACTTCTCGTGAGCATTTTCCTTTTTAATTACTTTTCGGGTCTTTTTGTATCCGTTTTTTCACTCATTTGACCAGGAGCTCTCTCGCACGTGTGTTACCCGTCTGCTCTCATACCAGAAGTCGGAATATGACATTTTTATTGCCGCAGCCCACTCAGAGAAACCTACACGGACAAAGGCTTACATACTCCTCAACATTGCTGGACCCGGGAGGGGGGGGTTCGAGCTGAGCATATGTATGTAGGTTTTTTTTTTTAGATAACAGGTATTATGGGTATATCTTATATAAAACAACTAACCAAAAGGTGATCCCATTGGATGTGCCCTGACAATTAATGCTTGTATATCTTATCGTGTGTTGTCATGTTTGTTTATATGTTTGTTTTAAAAAAGAATAAAAAAATAAAATACAAAAAAAAAAGAACGGGAGCGTTCGTTTGTGTATGCAGCTGTGGTGCACGCGCCCGGTGACAACAGAGCAGTAATTACACCGGCGGAGTCCAGAGAGGACCCGAACTGCCTGAAAAGAAAATCCCCAAAGCAACAGGACAATGGACAGACACAAATTTCATTCGAGAAACCAGAAACAAGGTGAGAGCATTGAATCCTTCATCAGTGACTTGAAGATCAAAGCTAAAAATTGCCAGTTTGGAACTTTGACTGAAGAGCTTATCTGTGATCGTATCGTGTGTGGCATCACACGGGACGCTTTGAGAAAATCTCTGTTGAGAGATAGTGAATTAACACTTGCCAAAGCTATCACAATCTGTCGTATTCACGAAATGACAGAAGAAAACAGCAAAACACTAGCCACACAGGCTACCAGTGTTTACAACAGAAAGCACCAGTCTAAACCCCAGGTATTTTCAAATAATGCCATAACAAAGTGCAACAAACAATCATGAGGCTAAAAGGGAAAAATGCCCAGCCTTCGGACAGCAGTGCCATAACTGCAAGAAGGTAAACCACTACAAAAGCTGTTGCAAGTCTAAGCCACAGAGTCAAAGATATCCACAGAGAAAATCTTACAGACCGTCTGTGCATGATGTGTCAGTGGACCAGTCTACACATGAAGACGACACGTTCTATGTGGATGGTGTCAATGTTGACAGTGTCAATTCTCAAGTCAATGAGAAAGATGAAGGATTTGTCACAATGCACATAAACAGCAAATCTACAGAGTTTAAAGTTGACACAGGAGCTAAATGTAATGTTATGTCAATAGAGACTTTCAAAAGAGTGACTAACGGAGAGCAACTGGTGCAGCAGAAGAAAACTGCAAACCTTGTTGCTTACGGAGGCACTAGAATTGAGACCAAAGGTCTGGTCACACTGTCGTGCTGTTTAAAGGAGCAGCAACACACAATGCCTTTCTTCATAGTGGACAGAGATGTGCAACCACTACTAGGTTTTCCTGCATGTATGGACATGGGGATTGTTCAAATGAGCCTAGACGTCCACCAAGTCACCATGGAGAATAACACAGATTTCAATACACAGATTCTAACACATTATAAAGATGTGTTCAGTGATGAGCTTGGAGAACTCCCAGTTACATATTCCATGACGCTGGATCCCAGCATACAGCCTGTGGTCCGACCAGCCCACCGCATCCCTGCAGCAATGCAAGAGAGGGTTAAAGCGGAATTGGACCGCATGCAAAGCAGGGGCGGGGCTAGGGGGTGGCTACTTGGGCTCAAGCTCCGAATGTTTTCTGAAAAGCCCCGAATCTATTTTCCAATTTTTTTTTTTTTTTTTTTTTTTTACAATTAATCATTGTTACATGAAAATATGTTTGCACCAGATTTAGCAGAAGCTAATTTCCATCTGTAGTCTATCCAGCTGCTAACTGTATTTGAGTGAGTTAAGTCTTGGTGTTATGGTAGACTCAGACCTAAGCTTTAAATCACAATCAACAAGTTGACAAAAACATAATTCTTCCACCTTAGAAACATAGCTAAAGTACGGCCATTTATAAATCAAAAGGACGCTAAAAACCAGATCCATGCCTTTATCTCAAGCCGACTCGACTACTGTAATGCACTCCTTACCGGCCTCCCGAAAAAATACGATGATAACTATTTTATTGCAATGCACTATTGCATTATTTTATTCTATTTTACTAACTATTTTATTGCACTGCACTATTTTACTTTGTATCAGTGATAATCAAACCGTAAACAAAGACGCATATTAACACTTTCAGCGCCAGATGGCGCTGTTTACTGTTACTGTTGAAAGGCCAGCGCCTTTTAACATGGGGATACGTGGCTGTGTTTGCAGGCCTAAAGCTATATTATATATTATAGCTATGGATCTAATAATATAGTCGATTGTCATTGAGTTTCTTCCGGTCAAGATGCAAAAAACAGATCATTTTTCCATCCATACATTTCCATTTTATACCGTCGTGAATATGAGTGTAGTTTCAGGGTGGTCTGGTGTCATTTCCAAAATGACAGACACCAAGCCACATCGTTTCAAATGGAGTGCAATAGCGGCCGCAAGGTGTTAGGCGGCGGTATTGGACTTTTGAGATCTCAGACCCATCCCCAGTGATAACACAGGCTGCCGGCATGTCTTTATGAATGGAAATATCGAATAAAAGAAACAACGATGAGGTCCTGGCGCTCAACGTTCGGCGAGTTAAGATCAGCGGTTCCCAAACTTTTTTGGCCGTGCACCCCCTGTCACCTCCCGACCTAGCTGACGCACCCCCCAATGGGTTTCTGTTAGAAAGAATTGTTGCTGGTCTCCGTGCACAGATTTTATTTTTTATTGTATCTCTTCCCACGGCGACTATGGATAGGGAATTTCTTTATTTAATTAAAATGTTCACCACAACATGGATGCATGTACTCTGCCAGCATGTTTAATATCCATAATACTAAAGGTTTTACTAAGATTTGTATGACATTTTATTGTAAATCTTTTTTTTTTTAACCACCATAAGCCTTTTCATGTCACGCACCACCTAGAGGGCGCTCGCGCACCACAAGGGGTGTGTGCACCACAGTTTGGGAACCACTGCCCTAGATCTTAGATCCTAATATGAAAAACGATGTGATTACCTTGACTTTGTCTATTTTACTGCTATCTATTTTATGCTTTATGTCTGCACTTTATGCATTGCTCTTGATCTGCCAATGTTGTGCTCATTTTATGCCTGTCTTTTTGTACTGCTGTGAAGCACTTTGAGCTGCAATTCTTGTATGAAAGGTGCTATACAAACATAGTGTATTATTATTATTATTATTATTATTATTATTATTATTATTATTATTATTATTATTATTATTATTATTATTATTATTATTATTATTATTATTATTATTATTATTATTATAGTTTGCTTCATTAATTAAAGGGTGTGAATTTAAGTGTTCTCTAGTGCCTTTTGTCCGCTTTAAGGTGGTGGTATAAGTTAAAGGTTGTGGTGTCGAAGTAAAAAAAATCCATGGGCTAAGCCCCTATCTGGGCTAAGCCCCGGATCTCCTACAATCCTAAATCCGCCCCTGATGCAAAGCATAGGTGTCATAACACCTGTCTCTGAGCCCACAGACTGGGTTTCATCTATGGTGCAATTTGCATACCGCCCCAACAGGTCCACGGAGGACGCCATATCCCATGTGCTGCACACAGCAGCATCACACCTGGACAAGAGGCAGGGGAACTATGTGAGAATGCTATTCATCGACTACAGCTCGGCATTCAATACCATAGTCCCCTCCATACTCATAGCCAAGCTCAGGGACCTGGGCTTGGGCTATGACCTCTGCCAGTGGGTCTTGGACTTCCTGACTGGCAGACCCCAGGTGGTGAGAGCAGGCAACTGCACCTCCTCATCCATCACCCTCAACATAGGGGCCCCCCAGGGCTGTGTTCTGAGTCCCCTCCTCTACTCCCTGTACACACACGACTGTGTGGCTCAGCGGAGTAGCAATACAATCGTCAAATTTGCTGACGACACAGTGGTGGTGGGCCTGATCTCTGCCAACGACGAGAGGGCCTACCTGGAAGAGGTCAAGGTCCTGGCGGGATGGTGCCAGGAAAACAGCCTCTCCCTGAACGTCAGCAAAACAAAGGAGATGATTGTGGACTTCAGGAGGTCGGGGGTCAAGGACTACAGCCCCCTCAGCATCGACGGGGCACCGGTTGAGAGAGTCAACAGCTTCAAGTACCTCGGAGCCCACATATCCGAGGACTTGAAATGGACCATACACATTAACAGTGTGGTGAAGAAGGCACGACAACGCCTCTACTTCCTCAGGCGCCTAAGGAAGTTCCAAGTCAGCCAGAAGATCCTTAAGAACTTCTACTCATGTACAATAGAGAGCATCTTGACCGGCAACATCACCTCCTGGTTTGGGAATAGCACTGCAAAAGACCAAAGCAGACTACAAAGAGTGACACGTTCAGCCGAACGCACAATCGGAGGGGGGCTCCCCACCCTCCAGAACATTTACTACAAGCGTTGCAAGGGGAAGGCTAAGAGAATTATTAAGGACTCGAGCCACCCGAACAACTGCCTCTTTGAACTGCTGCCGTCAGGCAAGCGATACAGGAGTCTCAAGGCGAGCACAGAAAGACTCAGAAGTAGCTTCTATCCCCAGGCCATCAGGCTGCTAAACGAACAATGAATGAACACTACACAACAACAACCACCAAACACACATAGCACACACATCCACACGCACACACTCACTTTAAACAAACACACTGCAGCACCCACTACACACACTTTATAGCACACACCCACTTTAAACAAACACACTGTAGCACCCACTCCCCACACTTTATATTTATGGATGAAGGATTGCACTACAACTCGTACACCTTACTGTAAATTGTACCTAAAATTGTACCTCATCCCATTTCTGCTTTGCACTAGATAGTACTGTACATTAGTACACTGCATAGTAGTGTATTGTATATTATATGGTAACTCAGAACATTGTACATATGTCTATACCGAACAACTGTGACCTCATTTTCTTCTTCTAAATTCATGCTATATTATGTTATTATGTTATTTGATACTATCTTGTCTAGCACAGTCTCTGGAGCGTAACAGTAAGAAGCATTTTGTATGAAAGTATTCTGTACTTCTGTATGACAACTATTAAAGAACTTGAACTTGAACTTGATGGTGGCAGCACACAAGAAAGACAAACAAGAAATCCAAAGGACCTCAACACAGCGTTGAAAAGGCCCCATCACCCCATGCGTAGTGTTGAAGAGGTAGCAGCACAGATGTCGGGAGCAACAGTGTTTTCCGTCCTGGATGCCAAGAACTCATTCTGGCAGATACGTCTGGACGAGAAATCCTCAGTGCTGACCACATTCAGCACGCCGTTCGGGCGCTACAAATTTCAAAGAATGCCTTTCGGCATCAACTCCGCAAGCGAGGTGTTTCAGCGCTCCATGGAACAGCTGTTCACAGGCTTACCATGCTCCGTGATAGTAGATGACATCATCATCGGAGGCCGCGGAGTGGCTGGACACGATGCCAACCTGAGAAAAGTGCTTGATCGGGTGAGAGAGGTCAACCTTAGGCTAAACTCAGCAAAGTGCAAGTTTCGCCTAGACCAAGTAGGTTATGTAGGCCACATCTTCACGAGCGAAGGCCTGTAAGCAGACCCCTCTAAAACTGCAGCTATAACTGAGATGCCAGTCCCCACAGATGTCACTTCACTACAGCGTTTCCTAGGGATGGTAAACTACCTGG
The DNA here is from genome assembly GCF_963971535.1 of Notolepis coatsorum. Lineage (NCBI taxonomy): Eukaryota > Metazoa > Chordata > Actinopteri > Aulopiformes > Paralepididae > Notolepis > Notolepis coatsorum. Next base: position 48,475,502 of record NC_140182.1, on the reverse strand, counting down.
CAAAGTACATCCCCAGCTTCAGTGACATAGCAGTGCCACTGAGGAAGCTGACCCACAAGGAGACGGCGTGGTGCTGGTACCAACAGCACCAGGAGGCATTTGAGCCCACCAGTGTTGGTATACTACAACGTCAAGGAGCCAGTCACACTCACATGTGACGCGTCATGCTATGGACTCGGAGCAGCATGCATGCAAAGTGGCAGGCCAGTAGCATTTGCGTCACGTACCCTCACAGATACAGAGACAATGTACGCCCAAATAGAAAGAGAGCTTCTAGCTGTCGTGTTTGCCTGCACAAAATTCAAGGACTATGTATATGGAAAGCCCACAATCGTGGAAACAGACCACCAACCGACGATGTGACGATCCTGAAAAAGCCCATTCACACAGCCCCAGCCCGTCTCCAGAGAATGCTACTCCGTCTACAGAGTTACGACATCAGCCTAGTGTACAAAAAGGGCAAGTACATGTACCTGGCTGACACCCTCTCCAGAGCTCCAAACAAACATGTCACCCAGAGCCCTGCTGAAAACGGTGCTTATGAGGTCATGTCGGTGAGTTGCATCTCCACCGCTCGCCTAGAAGAACTCAGAAAGCACACAGCAGAGGATGAGATGTTACAGACCCTCAGAGCGGTCATTCAGAGAGGATGGCCCAACAGAGAAAGCCAGCTCCAGCCTGCTGTCATTCCCTTATAGAGACGAACTCGCAGTGGAGGATGGAATCATCATGAAAGGCCACAAGACAGTCATCCCCCAGTCTCTGGACAGAGAGTACATCAACATCGTGCACAAAGGTCACCCAGGTGTTGAAGCCACAAAGCGCAGAGCCAGAGGCATCATATTCTGGCCGGCAATGTCAACTGACATCGCTGAAGAGCTGCTCTCATGTGCAACGTGCAACAGCACCAAGTCCCACAAGCAAAAGGAACCTCTGAAACTTCAATCAGTTCCAGACCTCCCATGGTCTACAGTTGCCACGGACATGTTTGAATGGCATGCAAGCTAAAAACCCACCTGTTCACACTTGCCTTCACGCAACACGGCCCCGCTCCCAAGTAGCCCACCCCTGACTTTTTTCTTAAGCCACAGATTCCGTTTTGTTTTGTTGTTTGTTTGTTTGTTAATTTCAACCACTTCATCCAATTGGACAGAACTTGCCTCCTTTTTATTTTATTTTTTATCTCTTTTATCTTATTTGTTTTTTCTTGTTGTTACTATACACAGATCTTTTATGTATTTTATTATATTTTTTCAATTTTATTTCTTATTTTTTCCATCCTTTCCTTGTACAGTGTCATTGAGTCTGAGAAAGGCGCTTCTCTCTTAAAATCCAATCTATTATTATTATTATTATTATTATGGTAAACACTACCAAGTGCTAGTAGATTTGTATTCTGGCTGGTACGAAATCGACCTTCTCCACAGCCTGACATCATCGGCTGTGATATCTAAGTTGAAAAGAAATGTTTCAGTCCACGGCTCACCGCACACCCTCTTCTGTGACAATGCTAGACAATATACCAGTCAGAGTTTCAAGGACTTTGCCAAACAATGGGATTTTGTCCATACCACCAGCAGCCCAGAGTTCCCACAGTCTAATGGGCTCGCAGAGAGGGTGGTCAGAAGTGCCAAGCATCTGATGGAGAAATAAATATGAACCGATGTTTTTTTCAATCTCCTAAACCTCAGAAACGTTCCAGTTGCTAGTTGTAGATCATTGGCTAAATGATTATCCAGTTTGACTATTGTCTACTACAAGCCACCGTACCGGTAGTGCTACTACTTACAAACTGCCTCGCTACTGTGAACCTGCTCTTGTCGTCACGTCACAACTAGATGTTAAATAAACCTACGGTTTGGTAAACCCAAGTGTGTTCATTGACCCACACGCAACTGAGGTACATATTAACACAGTTTACACTAGTGTTAGTGTTTATTCTGTTACCTGTTTAGTTTAGCCAGTTACTCGTCCCCCGCTGTTTTGTCCACTTTTCCGTTTCCCCGGTTACCTGCCTCTGCCTCCTTCATCTCTGCACTTGGTTCCTCTACTACCACAACTATTATACAGTATCTAGCCACAGTGCAACTCAGGCCAAACTACTGGGACATATCTATTTCTTATTATTCGTTCTCTGAATTTGTATCACCGTTGGCAATGGTTTGAGAACAGAAAATAACACTGAGCCAAAAAAATATATAATACAAAATAAATAAAAGGCACAAACAGTAGGGCCAGAAGGTCAGTCGTTAGATGTTTGTTGTAGTTAGACCCTGGAGTGAGTTAATATGGTTTGATCCTACTGCCCTGTCTTCCCTGTTAGTGATGTTCTGACTTCTGAAAAATATCAAATAAAAATAATGAGCGAACTAAGCCAGTACTCTATATGAATTCCTTCTGAAATGTATGACCATGGGCTGGAATGGTTAGAAGATGAATGCATTTGTCTGACAGGCTATAGGTAAAGTTCAGTGACTGAACAGGGTTAAATTATTCTGTACATGGGTCAGAGAAATGTGTATATTGCACTATTGAAACAATTGAAACGTGGTATTGTTGTAATAACTGAAATCGGTTCCCCATCACAAGAGTCTGTCTAAAGGAACAGACATCACAAACTGAAAATCACCCAAGAACCCCTCACATTGGCGACATATTTATCCTAGCTCATATCAGCAAAAGTTAGTTATGCTCTGAGGTCATAGTTAGTTGTTCCAAGATGCATCATCTACTTTGAGAAGAGAGGTCATGAAGGCAGTGTTGAGACACCCCATCCAGGATTAAACCAGATTAAGCTGATTAAGATCTTTCCACACTGTCCTCACTCTGTGGTCAACAACTAGATTAGCACCATGTCTGTAAAGCCCTGTGTTTGACGGGAAAGGACCTAAAGCTGAATGAAACGCAGAGGAGTTAGTCCTATGACACCCAGCACCTGTGTAATGCTGACATCGTGGCTGGTGTTTCCAGGATCAACAACAAGGTGATTCAACAACATTCTTTGGTGATCACACGGAATCCTCACTTACCACCTACCTCATCTCCCTTTGATGTCCTTTCTGTCATTCATTGTACAACACAGTATGAGATCTAGTAACAGTAGGCCTATGAGAGTTAGGCTTTAAAATGTTATTTTAAACGTTATTATAAATGTAAAGTATCAAACAAATTAATCAGATAATACAACACAATTGTTTATTCCTTGATGTACATACATGTATTATAGGCCGTGAGCCAGTAGGGTTGGTCGTTACCAACTTGGGGGACAAACTTTCATAGTGATTTTTGGGAAGGTATACACCCCTGCTGCTAGAAAAGATGTGATAGCAAGTTGCCTCCAAATGTGTGCTATCACATCTTTTATAACACTACCAAGCATATTTTTCAGGCCTCCTGTCCGAAATGACATGCCCCAAATGAATCATGATAGCAAGTAAACCCACATATATTACCATTCCAGAGTAAATGGAGATACAATGAAGGAAAACATCATATTTTTACCCTCACCTGGTACATAATCTTAATTTAAAAGGCAATATGACCATTATAACCAATATCCCAGGGATAATAATGCAACTGAATGTGTTCTCCTACTCCTTGACTACAAATGTAACTGTAAATGTGATGACAATACATTAGAAATACAACATTTATGATACCATTTAAAAAGGTATACTCAGGGCGGTTGAGTGGCGCAGTGGGCAAGGCAGCCCTGCCCCCTCCCATCAAAGCAGCCCTGCCCCCTCCCATCATACTGGGAGGCACTCAGGTGGCCTCCGTGGAGTCATGCCGATTCCTTGGCATGACCATCTCCCGGGATTGGAAATGGGAGCTCAACATCACGGGCCTGCTCAAAAAGGCCCAGGGGAGGATGTTCTTCCTTCGGCAGTTGAACAAATACAAACTGCAGAGGACCATGATGGCCCAATTCTACACGGCCATCATTGAGTCCATCCTCACCCACTCCATCATCTCCTGGTTCCCCGCTGCAGCGGCAAAAGATCTCGCCAAGCTGCAGCGGGTGATTCGCTCCGCGGAGAGGATGATCGGCTGTCCCCTGCCCTCCCTCAGGTCCCTGCATGACTCCAGGGCGCTGAAGAGGGCGAGGAAGATCATGGCCGACCCCTCCCACCCTGAGGCTGAGGATCCCAAAGGCTGTGAAAGCTCGTCACAGACTGAGCTTCTTCCCCTCAGCCGCCAAGCTGATCAATGCTCGCGCTCGCCACTAACGCAGGAGATAATAATAATAATAATAATAATAATAATAATAATAATAATAATAATAATAATAATAATAATAATAATAATAATAATAACTTTATTTGTATAGCACTTTTCATACAGAGGTTGCAGTTCAAAGTGCTTCACAACAGTAAAAAATACAGGCATAAGCGGGCATAAAAAAGATAGACAGGTAGCAAGGTATGGCAAATCACAGTGTTTCACATTAGGATCTAGCATCCCAATAGGCTCTCCGCTTACAGTTTTCAGTAACACAAATAATAAAAATAGTAGAGATGAGGTGCTGGTATCGAGCCCGGCTCTCGCCGTTGCTACCGGCTTGGCCGGTTGTCATACTAACACAATTGGCAGTGTTAGAGGGTGGGAAAGCTCCCCTCAGTACAGACAGTTCTCAGTCTCTATCCGTGGCGCTGTTGGCGGTGCTCTCCAATGGTCTGGGAGCCGAGACTAGTACAGATGTAAAAAAACAATAACAATAATAATAATAATAATAATAATAATAATAATAATAATAATAATAATAATAATAATAATAATAATAATAATAATAATAATAATAATAATAATAATAATAATAATAATAATAATAATAATACAAAACCTACCATACTTTGTTTTACATCTTCCACATCTTCATCAGAACTTTCCACACTCTCTGAGGTGGATGCCTGTTTCTCACAGTCTGCCAGTCTACACATGTCAGTGCACCTGAGGCCATTTGCAACACACATACATCTTGGGAGTAAACACATTTTTGGACAGTTACAGGCCAGTAGATCCAGGAAGGCATCGGGTGCTGGCTGGCCTTCCATCCAGTCCACCACCAACTGTTCAGCTTCCTCTTCTCTCTCCATCTTCAGGCTTCTGCCAACAGGGATTGGCACTTGTGGGTCCTTCTCCAAACATCTTCTCCATATACCAGCCTGGTAGTTGGCTTTCTGTGCATGTTTTGTTAAGCAGTCCTTGCATGGTGGGAGTTGATGACTTTCAAGTTCACCTTTTTTGGCATAGAAAATGTGATATCTGAGCTGATTGACCTTGGTGGTTGATGCTTTTGGGGCATACAGGAGACATGTAAATGCCTCTAGTTTGTCCCTCAGCTCTGGGGAGAGATCCCATTCCTGACCCAACTCTGAGAATGTGTCCTGATTTTGCCAATTGCTGGTCAGAATTTTTAGGGCACTTGTCTTCCCTTTGCCTGCAAAAGCACTTACAGTGTCACATCCTGTATATGCATGCAACCCGATGAGAGCCCTACACACCTCTACGCGAACAGTGGCAGCAACCTTCCTGGTGTCCACAAGCCTTGCACAGGATTTACTGCCACACATCTGGAACAATGGGGCCTCAATCTTGTCACAGAACGCTAAAGACATGATAAAGACATCTGTGTCTTCTGAGCAAATAACTACAGATGGGTATCCCTCTCTTTGTGGCATGGGCAGCATGGAGAAGTAGGCGGCCATCTGCTTCTTGTTGGCATTGAAGAGCTGACACCTCCTCACTGTCCTGAGATGAGATTCTGTAACATTTGTCATTCACAGTTGCATACAACATCTTGTCTTGTAGCTTTGCTCTGTACTCTGCCTTCCTCCATTCATCGACTATACAGCTAATGAGACTAGTTTTGTTACTGACTTTGGTCAGGAAGCTCCTCCACTGCCTCACCATCTGTGTACCTGTGATACCTTGCAACTCATGACCAGTCTCTTCACCCCGTAGAGATCTTTCACTGTTCTTGATAGAGTTCTCCTTGTATGTGTCAAACACAACATCTATTCTGCTACTCTGACTGCCTTCCCTCAGAGCCATACCCAGAACTGTTGTGGCAACATCTCTGAAAGTAACTTGATCACCTTTCACTCTAACTTGATCACCAAGTTCATTCCATCAACCACTGTAGCAGAGTTCCCTGGGAGTTGCTATGCTAATGCTAAATGTTTCTGCAAGGTCGTGGCCAAAGTAGCTTTATTTGTCTTTCTCAGCAATCCGCTGGGTGTGGACTGTGGACAGGGCCAAGGAAAATCGCCCAAGGGGATGAGAAAGGATATCTTCCATATGTAGACTGCGCCCTTGTGCCATCACTTTGATGTGTCCAAACAAAGACCTGTTTGCTTTCAAGATGATTGCCCTCCCACTTGATTTCACTTATCTCTTCTTACACATATCACTGAATGTTTTTAGCCTGTTGGTTTTCATTGGGTCATGGAATTTCTTTGCTGGTAGGTCTTTCTCCAGTCTCTCATCCTTGAAGATTGCATAGCATTGCTCACCAATCTCATATGCCTTCATCAGGTTGGAGTCAATCTCCTTGGGGGCTGTCTTTGCTGTAGAGATTCTAATGAGGTCCCGCTTCTCTGCAAATGGGTTGACCCATTCCTGTATGAGGCTAACCACTGCTGAAACTGCTTCCTCATCTTTCAGGATTATTGGCTGCTGTAGCTCCGCATGACAAACCTCTGATTTGTTACCTTGCACCATCTCCCTTAACTGTCCCAGGAATGCACTGCGGTGCTCAGCTGTTATGTAGTAACACTTGACAGCTCCAGCATTCAGGCTGAACCATGTTGTGCCTCCAGGAGTCTGTGTGTCTTTGTTAACTGTGACTTCAGTAGCCTGGTCCACAGGGATCCGTCCAAAGGGGTTGTTACTTGACAGCTGCACCAAGAATTGGCCTGTCTTGAAGGCCTCATACACAGCAGGATGCTTCTCTGGGCGGTTTTTCATCTGAGCAAAGTAAGGGGACAGGTACCTGGCATAATTTATCTTATCATAAGCAAAGCACCATGGGATCATGCTTCTTATAGCATGGAGGTGCAACTCCCAGTCCCCCTCACGAGAGGCACGCAGAAGGCCAAGTATTACGTTATCTACCATGTCAATGTATGACATCCAGAATGCAGAAAGCTCTCCATTGTTGTGACGGAGGTGTTCCAGAAAATCTGTCCACAGCGTTATCAGCTCAGCTAAGAGTGGACTTTGCAGCAGATTGTTCGCCGTCTGTTGGTTCAAGTCACTGGCCATGTCTTTCACATTGTCCAAGAATGATTTGATCATCCCACTCTTCTCTGGAATGCTGTCCTCAACCCACAGTGTGAACTCTGAACTCTGCCCATGCGAGTCTCATCAGTGCTTCATAGATGTACTTGTGGACCCTGACAGCACGGTTATAGTGTTTACCATCAAGGACTCCATTGACAGAACCCTCTGCGAGAATTCCAGCCTCTATGCATATGTCCTTTAGACCAGCATCCCGAAATCGCTTTCCTAGGATGGCTAAGGCATTACGTATGGTATGGAATGTCCCCATTCTGAGAAGAATGTTGGAGAAGCACTCTTTGTGCTTCCAGGCAATTTCAGTGGCTTTCGCATATAGTGCTTGATCCATGACTACCACAATTGATTCTAGATGCAGTTCCTTTCTGATTATCTCTGATTGATTCAGGATTTCAAACACTGGTCAACTGTGTGGCTGGTGAATTGACGGTTGGCAGATACCCAACTATATCTTGTGAGATTAGTTCTTGGTCCCTGGTGCTGATATTAAAACCAGTCCAGCTTGGGATTGTCTGATTCTCTGTATCTGTTTGCCTTGCAAGTGCCCACACCAGGTTCTTCTTGCAGGCAAGAAGAGCAGCTTTCTTGGTTTCCTGGACACAGTGTTCCCTGGTTGGGAGAGGCTGTGGGCCCACACACGCACCTGCTACATATACTCCCAGTTCTTGGTCCTCAATGGTGACCGATCTCTGCTTCAGTTTCTCAATGTGTGGAAGCTCAGCTCTTGGTAGTTGTGGTCCATAGACATTGGCCTGTACAACTATACCATTGACTCTATGTGATGTGCCCTTTCCAGTGAGAGTTTCCTCAAGTCTATCAATATTGTCCCATGCAAGATTGATGCTGGAAGTACAACTCTTTGAGTTGAGGCTGTTGCTAGCTTTTGGAGACACAGAGCAGTGTCATTCTCTTCAAGTTGGGAGTAATAGACCCCATGCCCAAGCTTGTTCAGTGTTTGGATGAGCTCAGTATTACCCGTCAATGTTTTTACTACATAAGGAAGTAGAAGGTGGTTTGTGTTAAAAATGTAAACATGATTACTTGATTAAAATGTTCCTTACGCTTTCTCCTAGCATCACGATCGGCCATGCTTGCTGAAAGAGGGGTGTGGCTCTAATGCAGTCCACTTTAGATGATGTGGAACAGTGGTTGGCTTATAGACATCCAATAAAATGTTTGTTCATATGGGTGGGTGGAGTCAGATAATAATAATAATTATAGATCTAGATAGCCTTTAAAAGTCATGTCCATGGATCAAATGGGATATCTTTATAAATTGTATCATAAATGTTGTATTTTTTGTGTATTTTCATCAGATCCAGAGTTACATTTGTAGTCAAGGAGTAGGAGGACACATTCAGTTGCATTATTATCCATATGATATTGGTAATAATGGTCATATTGCCTTTTAAATAAAAATTATGTACCAGGCGAGGATATAAATATGATGTTTTCCTTCATTGTATCTCCATTTACTCTGGAATGGTAATATATGTGGGTTTACTTACACTGGATCCATATGTCCTAGCGTGTTACCTATCAAAGGAGACTAGACACATGCATATAGGCCTTATGGTTCAGGAGCTATCATGATTAATTTGGGGCATGTAATTTCGGACAGGAGGCCTGAAAAATATGCTTGGTAGTGTTATAAAAGATATGATAGCACACATTTGGAGGCAACTGCTGCATTGCTATCACATATTTTCTAGCAGCAGGGGTGTATACCTTCCCAAAAATCACTATGAAAGTTAGTCCCCCAAGATGGTAGCCGTGGCCCAAATTTGGGGCCCTGGCTCACGGCCTAATATGGGAATATAAACATACTATACATATCAAAGATACATTTCCCATTGTGGGTGAAAAAAATAAAAAAAAATAAGCATAATGAAAGAAGTGATTTTGTTTTTAATACTTTTTATTGTCAAATACTTTCACTCAAAATTTATTATATAATATATATTGCAACAATGTATTGACAACTTATCCCCCCCCTCTTTTTACTGGGCTCTCCGTCAGAGACACACAAAAGATGGTAAATACAAACCAGTTTATTGAAGAGAGTGGCAAGATGTAACAAGCCAGGAGCAGATATGATGTTGTCATGACAAAGGCTCTCAGATTCCTGTGCTGAACACTGATTACCTCAGTGTGCAACAGGTGCGCAGCCAGGTGCTCCCAGGTCTGATTAGCTTGACCGCAGGTGTGGCTGCTCAAACTAGCCATCCACACGCCACACATATACTTAAAAAAAACAACATCCAAAGATGATGAACTTAATACAGTAATACAGGACTCCATACTGTAGAGTATCAAACTGTCTGAGGAGCATCTTGTTGTGAGTCACAAACACCATGTTTTAAACAGCCACCTCAAACATACCACAAGGTGTTGAGTTGAACTTCCTTGGGAAATGGGAATACTGGCATCCCAGGACAACAAGGTGCTGAGTTGAACTGCCTTCATTTTAGTCAGATTGATGATGCACACACCTTGGGCTTACAGTATTTGTAGAATGTTAAAGTAAAAACTGAAATTGTGGATGAAAACCCTTTTAATAAAACAAATGTAGTTAGAAGATTGAGAGTCTTAATTTGCAGCAGAGTTGTCTTTCATCTTTGTTTACAAAATACCTTCCGCCAGCTTCCATGCCTACAGGACATGGAAGTTATATAAGTGGCCAAGCTTTTTCCTTTTTTCCCTCTGTTTTTTCTACCACACCCTTCCTTGAACACTATGATATAATCTCTCACATTCTCAGGGGACCTGGTGGGACCTGGGTGGGACCGGGATGTGGTTATGTCCCGGCAATAACTCATATGTTTCAATGCCATCAAGCAACTCCACCTCTCTCTCTGCCTGTTTAGTTTAGTTTAGTTTATTCGGATCCCCATTAGCCATTGCCACAGGCATAGGCTACTATATGGTCCCGGATACAACCGGAAGATACTCATTTTCCTGTTGGGCTTTTTTCAGTCACCCTCTATAAAGACATGTTGCATTTTATGAACTAACCTTTAACATATCAGCGATAGAAAATCCATAATACACACCATTGCGTTTAAATCAAATCAAAAACACAATTGCCGGTTGTGTGTGTGTGTGTGTGTGTGTGAACAAGAGAACTACAATACCCAGCATTTCCTGATGCATTGGCTGCTCTCATGCACAGTAGCTTCTATATAATTATATGGCAAGTCTCTTTCAGACAGACAGCACAGTTCCTTGTAAGTACCTTGGATAATAAGTTAATTTTGCTTTTTTTTTAACACTCTCTTGTTGGTTATTTGTTGGACATAATTTCAAATGTCCAATTTTTTTTAATTTTTTTTAAATAAACCCCACATTGGATGTTTTGAACATTAACTCTCAATAAAAAGAAATTCATTTCAGTCCATAGATAGATAGATATTTCTATTTGTCCATGGCTTCACCATGGTTGCAATCAACAGGTCAACAGTACAAACACCATGCAGGCAAACAATACAAAAGACATTGGCCCAAAACAGCCCAATATATATAGACGAAAGAAAAACAACAACACAAACATAACAATATTTGCCCATAAATTTCTTTCTAAAAAAGTGGGACCAGTGGTACGTCACCAAACTGGGTGGTAAATATGGTTCCATGGTGGTCCAGTGAAAGACTTCAAAATATGTACGTAACTAAAACAGACTCAACAACTTACGCATTTCTTACTCTGAGCTAGGCCTGTCCCCGACTAAGGATTTGTATAGTCGACTTTGATTGGCCAACATTTGCAGATAGTCGACTAGCAGTCTCCTTGTCCTGAAAGGAGGTCAGGTGTTTATGGTTAAAGAGAAATTCCACCACAAAAAGCAACATTAATTGGAGTTGAATAATGACATTTCAGAGGAAGGCGATCACCAGTGTTGCAGCCTTTACGCACCCCCACAGTTAATCCCCAGTTAACCCTGCTAAGCCCCATTTCCCCTTTACCTTTAAGAGTGCACCTACTGTATACCTTAAATGTGCTGTGAGTGGTATTTCTCTGTTAAAATAAGTGGTCTATGTGTTAAAATAATAGCTCTACATTCCAACAGTCATCACTGATATAGAGTGTTTTGGTCAGTAACGTGGGTCTCCCAGTCCCTCCACTCTGCAGCAAACAGAAAATACATTTTCAAATACGTGCTTGAAACAAGTCAAATAATCTATCAGTGCAGTAAGCAAATTCTTCTTATTTCTGTCACTTCTTCAGTTGGATTCTTCTAGTCATGAAGGTAAGTCTCTTTATTTCTGTCACTTCTTCAGTTGGTTTCTAGTCCTGAAGGTACGTCTTTATTTCTGTCACTCCTTCAGTTGGATTCTAGTCATGAAGGTTACGTCTTTATTTCTCTTTATTTCTGTCATTTCACTTTCTAACTCCACGTTTTCCTCTCTTGCCTCAGATCTGCCTGCTTCTCTCATTATAAGCTTGCACCCATCCCTCCCCTGCCTATCCAGACGGAGACCCCTTGTTCCAGGTGCTTGCTCGGCTGTCCGTTAAGGAGGCCAGGGAAGGTCTCTTTCCCGGTCTATCCCAAATTGTCTCAGGGATACCTGTTTTTTGTATTATTTTTGTTTTTGTTTCCTTTACTTCCCTGTGGAAAAAGGGGGGATCTGCTCCTATCCAGAACACATCTGGACAGTGTAATCAGCTCGCCGCACACACTCACACCCACACACACTCACACCCGCAGGTCACTCACAAACACAGGTCACTCACAAACACAGGTCCCTCCAGCTCAGAGGCCCAGACCCAGTGGCTATGTGATGAGTTCTCCTTTCCTTTTCCAGGTTTCACACCCGCGGGTCACTGGCGTCAGTCAGAGGCTCCACCCTGCAGCTGTGTGTTCTTCCACTCTGCACACCAGCCAGTTCCTGGCATGTTTCCCACTCATTCGTTCCATTTTGTTGTACTATTGTACTAAACTTCCTAACTATGTCCGGTGTTGTCATTGGTGTAAGCCTATTGAAACTCATTTAACAGACTGAGGCATTGCTGAAGCATTACTCCTTCATTCTGTGTATGTCATTCTGTGTATGTGGCTGTGACTCCTTCATTCTGTGTATGTGGCTGTGACTCATTCATTCTGTGTATGTGGCTGTGCCAAAGCCATCTCTGCTCAGAAACATGGGCCACGGAAAAGTGCTAACTAGGTAGAGCTGGACGTCATAATGAAGCATAGCTCCACCCTTGCTCAATGTTCAAAGTACTAGAATGGGTGGGTGATTTAAGTTTCTCGAATGTCTCTCTCGATCAGGTTCCCACTCTCTCTCGCCAGGTGACGGAGTAGCCAGAAGTGAATGCTCACCACCTCCACCACTCCTTGTGTGCGTTCGGTTGGAGTGGTGACCTTTGACTGGCGTTGTCTGACACTCTTTTTTTCGCCTCAGTGTAGTCCTTCATAAAGCGTGAAGATGGAGCAGGCGTAGAAGTTTGGGACCTGACGATATGCAGGGAGTTCAAGCTCATTTTACTTTGTTGTAAAGCAACCTTTCTACCAATACAAGAGAGATATGCTTCTAATGAGCCGACATGTGCAGCAGTAAGACGTTACAGAGAGAAGGGGATAGAAAGCGTCAGGATCTAGGTGCTCGTTCAGGCGGCTTCTCTAAAGAAAGCGTGACACAAAGATAGCGCTGCCACACTCACAAGCCAGCCTATCTGCGGCACGAGTGCTGTCGCGCTGCCAGTCTTCACGCCAATGTCACTGTTTGTGTCGGGAATCGTCTCACTGTTTGTGTCAGGAATCGTCTCACTGTTTGTGTCAGGAATCGTCTGCCTGGGTAGCCGATACTCTTTCACCACTTTGGTATAGTCTCTCTCTTTGGATACACACTTGTAGTCACCATAGCTGTCCTGTGCCATGGCAGGGATGAGGTGAAGGCACTCCGACTGCATTCGCAGACAGGGATTGCTCTGACCTTGGTGCTCCCATGTGTAGACGGCGTGGTACGAGTGGATGGGACAGGACAGGTAGAAAGGAACATCCAGGGGGACTGAGTGAACCACTGGGTGGGACGAAGGTGTCTGCCGTCTGGTCCTGTTCAGTGTTTTTGTTTCTAGAGATGGTGGAAGAAGTGCAGTTTGTTTACTTAAAGGGGAACTCCACTTTTTTTGGAAATTAGCTTATTTAACATCTTCCCTGGAGTTAGACAAGAAGATGCATACCTTTTTTGTCTCTGTGCGTGCATTTTAGCTTTGGGAATAGACGCTCCGTTAGCATAGCTTAGCTTCATCACTGGAAGTGAGGCAGGACAGTAGCCTTACAGTGCCTTACAGTGTATTGCAAGGTCTGACATTGACCAAACTTGATATGCATGACCTTGGTGGGCTCTAGGTCAACTCCTGAAAAGGGGGTCAATGTCAGACTTTGCAATCAAAAGTTAGGGGGCTAATAACCCTTGCCATAATTTCAGTGCGCCCCCTAACTTTTGATTGCAAGGTCTGACATTGACCCCCTTTTCAGGAGTTGACCTAGAGCCCACCAAGGTCATGCATATCAAGTTTGGTCAATGTCAGACCTTGCAATACACTGTAAGGCACTGTAAGGCTACTGTCCTGCCTCACTTCCAGTGATGAAGCTAAGCTATGCTAACAGAGCGTCTATTCCCAAAGCTAAAATGCACGCACAGAGACAAAAAAGGTATGCATCTTCTTGTCTAACTCCAGGGAAGATGTTAAATAAGCTAATTTCCAAAAAAAGTGGAGTTCCCCTTTAAAGGTGCTATATATAACGTTCAGCCGCTAGATGTGGCACTATATCACCAACAGGTGCCATGAGCATGGGGGTTTCAGTAGAGACACAAAGAGAGTGCACTGGAGGCATGTAAACATGCCCTTGTGCTTCAAAATGATTGGATGATACAATCTCCCTCGAAATCAACTGCCTGTCAATCAAATGGGGGTGGACTCGTTACAATTTCTCCAAAAACATTAAGTGAAACTTGACACTGATGGAATATAAACAATTTATTAAGTCTACTGTATTACTGTATAAAACCCACAAATAAAGGTTGTGTTAAGGTGGCTGGTGGTCCAGTTATGCTGGCTATGATTACTTCCTCTTAGAATTGTCAGGCTTGAAAGTTAAACTGAAATTGCATCATTTTCATCAATCAATCACATGTTTTGTATGCAAAAACCTTTTCCCCCCTCAAAGTCATTAGTAACTGCAGGGTTCAGAGTTGAGTAAAAAGTAAGATATTTTCTTTGGAAATGTAGTGGAGTTCCCTAAAATGGAAATACAATAAAGTACCTCAAAACTGTACTCAATTACAGTACTTGAGTACAAGTACTTAACTAATTTCCACCCAATGCAAAACTGTCCTACATGCTCCAATGGTACTGCATAAAATGTATATAATGATACTATATACAGTCATATCATAACAATAATCCTAATTTACCTTCTTTTGCCATACGGCACACGTTTGTTTGTCCTGTGATGTTCTGTGTGGCTCCTCTGTAGACAAAAACAACAGTGTTTCTTACATATTGGTATATAGGGTTTTATTTTTATTTAGCGTTCACTTGATAATTGTAAAAAATTAAATCTGTTTTGAAATTATTATTTGTTGTTAGCAACACGTTGCAGAGAGGAGTAAATAGTAAAGAAATAAAATTATAACATTGTATTACGTGAATGAACACAGATTCCGATTCAAACACAATAGGGCTGTCACTTTTCAATCGAAATGTAATCCTTCGAAAAGTTCCAAATGTAATGATGTGATCAAATTCAAAATTGGAGCACTACAGAAAACACTCAACAACGGGACCTACACCAACACAGTGTTATAACACTTACAGGACAGTAGGGGTGCATCCAGACTCGGTCCAGGCACAGTATGGGTCCCGGGCCAGAACACAGTCCTCACAGGAGGCGTTATAATCCTGACACATCTGGAGGTCCAGGCTAGCGATGTGCTCAGGGAAGCCCACGATGAGTTTTCTCTAAACACGAGGCAGAAACATCAACATCAACATCAACATAAATAATCACAATTCAAGTACTTTTAACACTGAGCACATTACATTACATCATTTCACATCAAACGTCATCTTCTTGAGAATATATTTTTGCTTAGCTACAATATAACACCAGCTGACAAAACAGCACTGGAAGCACTGAAATGTACTGTATAATCGAATATATAAATAAGCTGTACCTTTTTGGAGTCAAGTTTCATTGATTGAATAACAGCTGAGCGGCTAGAGAGTTGAGTTTCGGAGATGATGAAAGGTTCAGCGCTGTCTTCTAATATCTTATGGATCTTTCCGGAGTCTGTGGACGTGGAATACGGTGAGAGGTTTGCACCCAGTGCGGAGAAGCCACAGCAACTTCATATATGAGAGATCATTGAATCAGCACATTTGCATTTTCAACATGTTTTTGAAAAACAGTTCACGTGTGATTCCAGTACATGACTTAACGTGAAACATTGTTATTGTGATCCCGTGTGGTTTGAATGTGATAATGTTATAAGGAAGCGACGTTACACATAATATCATGACATTCTTTGTTCAGATGTGAACGTTACATGGTTTTTCAGGCAAAGTCCAAGGAAGCAACAAGAACCCACATCGATTGTTTGATTAAACAAAATGTTGATATTCCATTGTTCAGTGTATCCTCTGAACAGACAGACTTGATTGTGAAACAATGTATATTCACAAGCCAAATGAGCATGGGGATGTCTCAAAATAGCATCAACAATAATAACAGATAAAGGGGCCACTGAAAGAAGGGGGAATGTTCAACCTTGTGGTTTCCCCCGACCACAACGTACCAGTGGCTAGGAGCAGGACATTGTGCAGGCGCTGGTCCGCGGCCTGAACTCTGTCCACAGCTATCTTTGTGTAGTTGTTGTTGCTTATGTAGAAGGGGGCGAGAGGGTGTGTTGAGTGGATCCAGTCGCTCATCTCAGGGTGATCCTTGACGACGTTCACGGTGGCCAATGGCAGGCTTCTGCTGTTCTTAACACACTGGAAGACACATAAGACGCAGGATGTTTTTTTGTGCCATGGCATGCCATACTCTGGTAAATGTATTGACGTGATTCGAGAGTGGGAATGTTGACAGAAATGTGCAGGCTGGTAAATGTATTTCGAGAGTGGGAATGTTGACAGAAATGTGCAGGCTGGTAAAGGTATTGACATGATTCGAGAGTGGGAATGTTGACAGAAATGTGCAGGCTGGTAAAGGTATTGACATGATTCGAGAGTGGGAATGTTGACAGAAATGTGCAGGCTGGTAAAGGTATTGACGTGATTCGAGAGTGGGAATGTTGACAGAAATGTGCAGGCTGGTAAAGGTATTGACGTGATTCGAGAGTGGGAATGTTGACAGAAATGTGCAGGCTGGTAAAGGTATTGACGTGATTCGAGAGTGGGAATGTTGACAGAAATGTGCAGGCTGGTAAAGGTATTGACGTGATTCGAGAGTGGGAATGTTGACAGAAATGTGCAGGCTGGTAAAGGTATTGACGTGATTCGAGAGTGGGAATGTTGACAGAAATGTGCAGGCTGGTAAAGGTATTGACGTGATTCGAGAGTGGGAATGTTGACAGTGCACCGTACTTGCAAGCTGCAAGTTTAGATACGTTATCAGTCACTTATCAGCATGTTCTAGTTTTGAGTACACAAAGCACTTGCATTTAGTAAACTGAAGGGGCCTGACGTGGTGCACTACATTAACAGACTACATATAAACAACCACTTCCTCATTCATTGGGTCAGTCCCATATTTACAGGTTCCTGGCTGTATTTAGGCTTCATATCACAGCTGGGCAAATGAACATAGAATGAAATTAACATTAGATCGCCCGGCGACGGTACATCATGTCATTTTACGTACTCAGAAGCATTTTATATTAACCTAAACATAAAATCCAGACCACTTATTCAAAACACCCCAAAGTTGTTGAAATGGTCCAACTTCTCAAAATTTCAACAGAGTCTTTCTGTTTGCTGGGCACTGCCATGATGGCGGCACGGTGGCGGCACGGTGGCACAGTGGTTAGCACTGCTGCCTCACAGCAAGAAATCTGTGCTCAAATCTGGCACATTTACATTGATGTGGAAACTGAAGATGTAAAAAATAAATAAACAAATACAAAATGAATCCAGTGCGACTGTATTGTGTTGAAACAGACACTCTCCATTGAAATTGTGAGAAGTTCAGGGTAAGTGTTTTGACAAATAAGTGGCCCAGATGTAATGTTAGGTTATTAATATAAATGCGTCTGAGTAAGTAACATGAAATTACATGACGTACCGTTGCTCCGGGAGATGTTCATTTACCAGGCTGTGATATGAAGCATATATACATATGCAGAGAAATAACTAAATATTAAAGTGCCTCTTTAAGTATAGATTCCTAATATTAACAAGAACATAATTTAGGTCTGGAGGTGCATTCCATACATAAAAAGAAAATTCTCTCTAAGCCTTTTAAATATACATATTATATATATATATATTAATGTATTTTTTATTTTTTGCTGATTCTAGCAATCTACAGGGTTAACAATGTCAAAATCAATATTAAGATTATTGTACTGTTCCATGAAAACGTCCTCACTCTGTTCCATACAGAGAACAAAACAAAGCAGACCATCAGCCTGGACTATCAAGCTATCCCTTCTATTTGTTTTACATAGGTCATGCTCATCTTCATGCATTGATACTACTGTATCAAGCTGCTGGAGAAATAGTCAACAGTAGAGTTCTGCAGACTTCCAAAGCATCAGGGGTCATGAGGATGGAGATGTTAAAGTAGCAGTATTCTTCTCTGAAGTTCTTGGGCTAGTAGTTGTCTGAGACACAAAGAGCTCTTACTTTATTACATCCTTGACACAATCCAAATGACTATTTGCATACAAACAGACAAATCATCCTCCTAATCTAGCCCGATCTCGCTTAAAATATGTAAATGAAGTACTTAACAACCACAGGAAAAGGGTACATATTGTACATTCTTTTATAGCCATAAGTAATATATTGACGTATTCATGAAAATGTACAATGTGTACATATTAAAAATAAGTACATATATTACATATTCAAATTTGTTTTAACTTTTAATGTTTTCAAAAAACGTAAGAGTTCCCCTGCTCAGCCTAATCTTATAAAACTGTTTTTCTTTCCTTTATTCCAAACATTCAGCATTATGATTGCACTTGCCTGCCCAGTATGTGTTAAAGGAACACTCCAACATTTTGGGAAATTAGCTTACCGTCTTCTCCAGAGAGAGACAAGAAGATAGATACCAGTTTCCTCTCTGTGCGTTCGGTAGAAAACTATCTGGCTGCACATTAGCTTAGCTTAGCACAATGAATGGAAGCGGACAGTGCCGGTTAGCCTGCATTGTCCAACTAACACCTCTCCCGAAGGCTAACCGGCATTGTCCGCTTCCATTCATTGTGCTAAGCTAGGCTGATTTAGGCTAAGCTAGGCAGCCTGATTTCTCTGACATGCAGATTCAGAGAGTGAGTGACGAGACGTCCCCAGGGCTTCTGAACAGCATTGCATTGGGTTGCAGTGATGATGGTCGTTCTGCAGAGGCAAATAGGTCTAACAAATGTAATCGCAAAATGGAATGCCGTTCAGCATTTTTGAAGAGTTATGTGACCGATAAGTACTTTCCCTAACCGTTTTTTTGTCATGGATTTCTTTTGCACTCTGCACAATGAATGTTGTGTAGAGAAACGTCTGGGTGGTGCAGAACTATCAGAACTATCTTACAGATGGTTGACAATGACAATCTGATGGAATGTGTAACCATTGAAATCAATGTTGAAAGATCCAAAAATATATGAATTAGTTGCATTTACAGAACACCAGGGTCGTGTATTGATCAATTTAATAAGAATATGAAATGCATATGGATAAGGTGATTTTTGTTTGTGGCGACTTCAATATTGATTTGATGAAATCTAATGAACATACAAAAACGAAGGAATTTGTTGATACTATGTTTAGTTTGAGTTTCTATCCCCTAATTGTAAAACCTATAGAATAACAAAGGACAGTGCAACACTGATTGACAATATTTTTACAAATGTAATGGATGAGAAGATAATAAGTGGACTATTAGTGACTGATGTAAGTGATAATTTGCCTGTCTTTGCTGTGTTTGAAATTAAGAATACATTTAAAATAAGAACAAATAGGCATTCACACAATTTGGTTAGGAAAAAATCACCTGAAGCAATACTGGCTCTGAAGGCAGACCTTTTGAGTCATGATTGGCAGGAGGTTTATGTAGAGGATACCAATGAAGCATACAATGCATTTTTGGGTAAATTTTTGTCATATTACGACCGACATTGTCCATTGAAGGAGTGCAGACAAAATCCTAAAAAGAGGGTGAAACCATGGCTAACCAAGGGTCTGGAAAAAGCGTGCACTAAGAAAAATAGGCTCTACAGGGAATTTATCAAACATCAAACAAAGGATAAGGAGGACAACTATAAAAACAGATTGACATATATTATGAGATCACAAAAAAAAGACTACTATAATCATTTGTTGCAAATGCATAAAGATAATATTAAGGCTACTTGGGGTGTGCTTAATGACATGATTAAAAAGTCCAGTAAAAAGGACTTTCCAATATACTTCGAAAAAAATTACAATTCATTTATTCAAAGTATAGAGGAAATTGTTAATGAGTTTAATGAGTATTTTGTTAATGTAGGCCCTAATTTGGCTAATGAAATTGACCTCCCTACAGATGGTGAAACTTATTCTGATTCACCATCAAACAGCAACTCAATGTTCCTTGGTGGTGTTTGTGAGAGTGATGTGCTAGAAGTGGTTAGAAAGTTTAAGAAAAAGAAATCCACTGATAGTAATACTATTGACATGTCAACTATAAAATAAGTCTTTGACTCTGTCCTCAAACCATTCACTTATTATGTAACAAATCCTTTTTGACTGGTATTTTTCCTGATTAAATGAAAATGGCCAAGGTGGTTCCAATATTTAAAAGTGGTGACATACATACTATATCAAATGATAGACCTATATCATTGCTAGCTCAATTTTCAAAGATACTTGAAAAATTATTTGTAAATAGACTTGATGGCTTTATTGAAAAATATGGATTATTGAGTGACCATATATGGTTTTATAGGAGCAATAGATCAACATCCTTAGCGCAGTAATAGATTTTGTGGAAAATATAACAGCAATTAATGAAAAACAACCCTCAATAGGTGTATTTATTGACTTACGTAAAGCATTTGACACAATTGATCATTCCCTGCTTTTACAAAAAATGGAACGGTATGGAATAAGAGGTGTCACTCATCATTGGTTAAGAAGTTATTTAGATAATAGGTTTCAATATGTAAATATTAATAATACAGAATCACATCTTAGAAGAGTAACTTGTGGTGTTCCACAGGGTCCCGTATTGGGACCCAAGTTATTTATACTTTATTTAAATGATATTTTTACAGTATCGAATATTTTGAAAATTGTTACATTTGCTGATGATACTAATTTACTTTGTTCAGGGGAGGACATAAAATAATTATTGAAAACAGTAGAAAGGGAATTGATAAAGTTAAAGAAATGGTTTGATAGGAATAAGTTGTCTCTTAATGAAAACAAAACAAAATGTATGGTATTTCATGGTCATTCATACCGACTGTGAAATTAAACTGAATTTAAATGGAACCGAAATTGAAAGAGTAAACAAAATTCTTAGGTGTGATTATAGATCACAAACTCTGTTGGAAGCCACATATACAATATATCAAAGGTAAATTAGCCAGATTAGATTAGATTAGATTTTCGTGCTAAGAGTAAGAACCTACCAGCTTGTATTCAATGTCTCTTGAACAGGCTGACTCTAGAGGTATGTGGCAGGGCCTCAGAACAATGACAGACTACAAAGGCACCTCCCTCAAACTGAACAGTGACATCTCCTTAGCAAATTATCTCAATTCCTTCTATGCAAGGTTTGAGGCTGTGAATAACAACACCAGCCTACAGACCACGGCAATGGGGGGGGGGGGGGTCTGCTGATGGAGACTCAGTGTTCAGGGTAACAGAGCATGAGGTGAGGCGGACCTTTAAAAAAGTGAATATCAGGAAGGCAGCAGGACCAGACGGCATCCCCGGCCGCGTCCTAAAAGTCTGTGCCGACCAACTGGCCCCGGTATTCACTGACATCTTCAACCTGTCCTTGGAACAGGCTGTCATCCCCTCCTGTCTGAAGAAGTCCACCATCATCCCTGTACCCAAAAAATCTACGCCCGCTTGCCTCAACGACTACTGCCCTGTAGCCCTCACCTCCATAGCCATGAAGTGCTTTGAGAAGCTAGTGAAGGGCTACATCTGTTCCTCCCTCCCCATCAACCTGGACCCCCTGCAATTTGCATATCGCCCCAACAGGTCCACGGAGGACGCCATAGCCCATGTGCTGCACACAGCAGCATCACACCTGGACCACCAAGAGGCAGGGGAACTATGTGAGAATGCTGTTCATCGACTACAGCTCAGCATTCAATACCATAGTCCCCTCCAAACTCATAGCCAAGCTCAGGGACCTGGGCTTGAACTATGACCTCTGCCAGTGGGTCTTGGACTTCCTGACGGGCAGACCCCAGGTGGTAAGAGCAGGCAACTGCACCTCCTCATCCATCACGCTCAACATAGGGGCCCCCCAGGGCTGTGTTCTGAGCCCCCTCCTCTACTCCCTGTACACGCATGACTGCGTGGCACAGCGGAACAACAACACAATCATCAAATTTGCTGATGACACAGTAGTGGTGGGCCTGATCTCTGCAAACGACGAGAGGGCCTACCTGGAAGAGGTAGATAATCTGTCACAGTGGTGTCAGGAGAACTGCCTCTCCCTGAACGTCAGCTAAACAAAAGAGATGATTGTGGACTTCAGGAGGTCGGGGGTCAAGGACTACAGCCCCCTCAGCATCGACGGGGCACCGGTTGAGAGAGTGAACAGTTTCAAGTACCTGGGAGCCCACATATCCGAGGACTTGACATGGACCACACACATTGACAGTGTTGTGAAGAAGGCACAACAACGCCTCTACTTCCTCAGGCGCCTAAGGAAGTTCCAAGTCAGTCAGAAGATCCTTAGGAACTTCTACTCATGTACAATAATAATAATAATAATTTAGGACCTGCTCCGAGGTCATCAATTGGCACACATGCGATGCATGCATGCAATTCGTATCTGCGATTAACCCATCCCGTCGTCCTTCCCCCCCAAGGGCAGCCGGGAGCAGACAGGCGCAACGTGAGCCGCGCCAGGGGACCAATCCAAGTGCTCCTGTCCGTCTTCGTCAAGGACGCCACAGCGTTAGCGATCTTGTTGTTGTGCATGTTTTTCCATTGGGTTTATCTTATCGGGGGGGAAACCCTTGCGAGCACGGGGAGAACATGCAAACTCCACACAGAAAGGCCTGGGAGATACCCCACCTGGGTAACTGGCATCATGGAAACCTGGTCCCCAAGCGGGATTCGAACCCTGGACCTTCTTGCTGTGAGGCGACAGTGTTAACCACTACACCACCGTGCCGCCTAGAGAGAGCATAGAGAGCATCCTGACTGGCAACATCACCTCCTGGTTTGGGAATAGCACTGCACAAGACCGTAGCAGACTACAAAGAGTGACACGTTCAGCCGAACGCACAATTGGAGGGGGGCTTCCCACCCTCCAGAACATTTACAACAAGCGGTGCAGGGGGAAGGCTAAGCTGAATCATCAAGGACTCCAGCCACCCGAACAACTGCCTCTTTGAACTGCTGCGGTCAGGCAAGCGATACCGGAGTCTTAAGGCGAGCACTTCTATCCCCAGGCCATCAGGCTGCTAAACGAACAATAAACACTATGCAACAACCATCAAATGCACACAGCACACACACCCACACGCACACACTCACTTAAACAAACAACACACTGCAGCACCCACTCTCCACACTTTAGATCACACAAACACACTTTATATTTATTGATAAAGGATTTGCACTACAACTCGTACACCTACTGTAAATTGTACCTAAATTGCACCTCATCCCATTTCTGCCTTGCACTATATAGTATTGTATATTAGTACACTGCATAGTATTGTATATTATATGGTAACTCAGTTACGTCTATTCTGCATCAAACATTGTACATATGTCTATACTGAACACTGTGACCTAATTTTTTTACTTCTAATTTACATGCTATACTATGTTATTTTATTTCATACTTATCTTGTCTTGCACAGTCTCTGGAGCGTAACAGTAAGAAGCATTTTGTATAAAAGTATTCTGTACTTCTGTATCACAACTATTAAAGAAACTTGAAACTTGAACTTTCAACCAAGAGAAGGAAAGTATAATTTAAGAGGGTTGTGTATTCTTAAAACATGTAAAAAGGTAAGAACTAATGTAAAAGCTAGATGTGTTTCAATCTTGGGAGTTAAATTGTGGAATAGTCTTAGTGACGGGTTGAAGTTGTGCACTTCTCAGGGGAGATTTAAAAAATGTCCCATTTTGAGACATTTCTGTATGTTTTTTTTAATCTACTTTTTCTCCTCCTTTTTTCTGTGATTTTTCTCTGCATCCCAATTTACCCCTCGTGCCAATTCTCCCTCCCCTGTCCTGATCGTTGCTCGCATATGCCCCCCACTGGCCGGTTGTAGGGAGGATAGAAGCCTTGCATCACATGTCCCCTCCGATACATGTGGAGGAGGCAGCCTCTCACATCTTTTCACCTGCCAGCGCGGACTCTCATTTGGCGAGGAATAACGTGTAGGAGGCTCACACTGCCCCCGCCATTTTTTTCTGACTTTGCTGTGCAGGCGCCCCAACCGACCTGTAGGAGTCGCTGTTCACAACGACCAGACTACCACCCTTCGACTTCCCACCCGCTAACTTTGCCAATAGACCTATCTCAAACCCTGCCCTCTTTTCTTGATCCTCCAATCACAACTGTCGCTTACCTCGGACAAAGTAAGCGACAGTTGTGATTGGAGGATCAAGAAAAGGGGCAGGGTTTGAGATAGGTCTATTGAGTTAGTATGACGGCTGGCCCAAGCCGGAGGCAACGCCGACAGCCAGATTCTAACCCGGTGTATCTTGCATTGGTGACGAGTGCAATGTCCGCTGCGCCACCCAGCCACCACATTTCTGTATATGTTTTAGTTTTTTTGATGAGCAGTTGATCTTCCAAAATAATTACATTTAGAAACCTCTGATGGGGTCTGCTTCTGTGGCTTTCCCTTTAAAAGAGCTGTAAGTGGTATTTCTTTTTGTTAAAATGAGTGGTCTACATGTTAAAATAATAGCTCTACATTCTGACAGCCATCACTGATATAGAGTGTCTGGTCAGTAACGTGGGTCTCCCAGTCCCTCCACTTTGCAGTAAACAGCAAATACATTTTCTGGTATCCCGTTCCCACTTTATCCAATCAGGACAGAGAACTCCACACTGAAAACAAATGTCTGACAAAAATAAGAAATAAAAAGATTTAATCAAATATGTGCTCTAAACAGGTCAAATAATCTGACAGTACAGTAAGCAAATCTGGCTTGGCTAGATTTCTTGAAATAAGTAAAAATGTCTAGGGTTGGCGGCTGGGTGGCGCAGCGGACATTGCGCTTGTCACCAACGCAAGACACCGGGTTCGACTCCGGCTGTCGGCGTTGCCTCCGGCTTGGGCCAGCCGTCATACTAACTCATTGGCAGAGTTAGCGGGTGGAAGTCGATGGGTGGTAATCTGGACCTTGTGGACAGCGACTCCTACAGGTCGGTTGGGGACACCTGCATAGCAGACAGGAAATGGTGGGGGTAGTGTGAGCCTCCCACACGTTACACCTCACCAATGAGAGTCCACGCTGGCAGGTGAAAAGCAGCCTCCTCGTGTACCGGAGGGGACACGTGATGCAAGTCTTCTATCCTCCCTACAACCGGCCAGTGGGGGGCATATGCAAGCAACATTCAAGAGAGGGGAGGGAAGAATTGGCACAATGGAATTGGGATGGGAGAAAAATAGAAAAAGAGGAGAAAAAGTGGACAAAAAAAAAATCTAGGGTTCTCTCTTCTGACTGGATAAAGTGGGAACGGGATACCAGAAAAAGAAATGTCTGTTTACTGCAGAGCTTAGGAAGTAGTAGAAGTAGTATAAAGCTTTATCGTCATTGCACAATACAGTACAACGACATTGGTTTGTGCAGCCCCTAAAATAACAATACCTACATACCCACTCTACCACACAACACATCCATGATGTACCTATAGACACACTACCATACATACATTTGTTGTACCCATACTCACTGACACATTCATGTTCATATCCTCTACTAGATATGCACTTATTCACAGGAACATTAAAAAGGTTTAAAAAAAAAAAGCATTGCAAAATCAGCACAAAAATATTGCACATTGGTGGAAAATATTGCACATTAACAAATACCATTATTGCATTATTGCACATGTCCCAACATGTCATATTGCACATACAAGTATGTATTATAGTGAGGTAGATGTAGATGTGGTGGCAATAGGGGGGGGGGGGGGGGTGATTGTTCAGTTCAGTGATGGCTCTCGGGAAGAAGCTGTTCTGCAGCCTGGAGGTACGTCACTCTTACAATTTGGGAGGGGCTGAGCCAAGCTAAAGCTATGGGGCAAAACAGACTGAATACAAACAAATACTTACTACTTCATAAGCATTAACCAACCAACTAGAAAGGTGCACTCAGTAGAGTGCAAATCTACTATATACACTGAGTACTACTATGTACTATACACACTATTACATTATTGGGTGGAATAAACCTTTAAAGTTTTAAGGGCATTGACACCTTCCATAAGTCTCTACGACAAACGGTTCATGAGATATGAAAGGGAACTTATTTCAATGAATGATGGAAATTAATTAAGAAATGCTAACTCATTCAGCGCCAACCATGTAATAATACGTGTTTGCTCGCCAACGCTTGAGCGGCAAACATGTAATAATACGTTTTTGGATCCTTTGATATTTTCCCTCTGATCCCCGTTCTAAATCAATATTCCGGATCATTCTAGCCATCCCTGGCTCGTTTGTATACATTGGAATTGCAATGCCGATCGAATATCACTAGGTAGCAGTATCGTCGGTGTCTGAACTGGAATTGCATTGGCGTGGATACACGTCTGCCTTTTTTTTTCTTTTTTTTTTGTAAGGGCTCCTCCTCCTGTTTGAACAGAGATTCACATTGATCGCCTCGAAATTCCATTGCCTAAGCGTATTTACCATCAAAACATGTATAGACATATACACTGGTAATCGCGATGGCGATGCAATCACTTGGAATTATTCTTTTTGGAATACCTAAGGTAAGGTATATTCTATGTCTATTTTACCAAACCTGAAATGTGTTTTTCTAACGATCACAGTTCTGTGTTTTACCGGACCTAAAACATGCTCGGCAAACACGATCAGTTTTGAGTTAAAACTACCCCCCCCCCCCCCCCCCCCCCCTTGATGATTTTGTGAAGGAACATATGTACATGTTATATACCTTTGATTTGGGAGTATTTGGGGTTTGAGGGAATCAACCAGAACGTTACGGACTTATTGTACATAACACATTTAATCTCGCAATCTATGGAAAAAGACTGGATTATCTTGGAAATGCGCGATGTTTAGCGTGTAATAAACTACAAACTACAGTGTGTAGAAACAAACTATTTTTTTCCATGTTGGACTACAAGTCAAATGAGCCACACCATTGTCTCCACTGCTATAATACAGAACACACACAGCTCTGCAAACATCGTGAACAGCAGAAATGACCATTTTAAGATGGCATTCTAGCGGCAGAGATGGGGATTAAGCGTGGTGCTGAAAGTGATAATGCATAGGCATATCAATGACAATAGGTTCACTATGCCATGTTGTAAACAGGTGCCAAAGCTGATTACCAGCAAACATGTGTAGTATCGTGACTCTTCACTTGCAGTCAAAAGGTGTAACTTCACACTGAATATGTATTTCAATGGACAATGAATTATGATGGATTATGATGGACAATTATGGAAATTAATTCAAATAAAATACTTTTTTTTTTTTTTTTTTTTTTTATTATTGCAAAACAAAAATTATTAAAAGTCAGTACTCAACACACAATGCATAATGAAACTTTCAGTAAAGGTGGTTAAAATATATGCAAGTACAGAAACAAGATAAAACTAAATTAGTCTATAATAACATTTTAACCGTATACAGTGTATATCCAGCGAAATTACAATTATATAAATGTTAGTATATAATATACCCCTAATACCTATTTTCTAAAACCCTACACACATATGCTCCAGCTCGAACCCCCCCCTCCCGGACCCCCTCTTGGATAGTACCTCCATTATCCCTCACTCCTAACCAGACACTACCATTATAAGCTAGCTTTTATTCTCTCCACCACTTCTAACCACATTGACATTTTGGATTCATTGAGACCCAGAATTCTTGCTGTAGATATTTCTTGATATATCACATCGAGATATGTAAGAAACCACACTTTTCGGCAAATTTTTTCCGGTTGAAACCAACGTGATGCGATCAGTTTTTTAGCTACTGTGATACCCGATAAAACCAATCTCTTTAGTTGTGGATTCACTGCAAACTCAAAAACATCATTCAATAGTAATACCGAGGGGTGTACAGGTATATTCCAAGATACGAGTATTGATAATTGTTGGGACACATCTTTCCAGAATGCCTTAACTGGTGGGCAGTCCCAATACATGTGCATAAATGTTCCTTCGTCCCCATTTGTACATTGGGAGCATTTGGAGTCTTGTTTAAGCCCCATTTTGCACAGCCTTATAGGAGTCAAGTATGTCCTGTGAATATAGTTCAGATTGATTTGTTGATGATCCGGGTTCCTTGATGTAAGTCGGACATTTGCCCAGGCTCCTTGCCAATCAAAGTCATTTTCCAGGTCTGGTATATCCCTCCTCCAGACAGTGTCTAGTTGAAGGGTTTCATACGAGGACGTTAGTAATTGATAATAAAAACCTGATACAAAACCTCCCAATGTTTCTCTTTCATAGAAACATTTGTGGTATCTGTGGTGTTCAATTGGTATGAGTAATGGAACACCGTGAGACCTCAGACAAAGTCGTAACTGTATGTAAAAAAGCCATGTGGACTCGTGAGGTTAAACTTTGTGCATATTTCGACATAACTACAGAGGCCCTTGTTATTAAAAATATCCCCTAATAAAAAATCAAATAAAATACTTGTCGTTGACCGATCTGAAAAATATTCCAGAATCCAGGCCCCTGGCCTGTTGTCAGCCTATGACCAACAGCTCATCCAAATTACACTAATCTCTCTAATCTCAAATTGGCCCTGTAGTTTGTGAGATTAGCTGCGGACAGAGACAGACAGACAGACAGACTCATAGAACTGATCACATAAACCCCACCAGGATTCCGCCTGGTGATGATAACAACATAAAGCTAACAATTTTACTTTTGAACAGCTATATATCATTATTCGAGACCAGACTGTGCTGAATTGCATTCCGTTTGATTTCATGTTCAGTTTCTCCCATATTTAGACACACAAACGGATTGGCTTGATAGAGAAGCTAACTAGCTAGTCAGTAAGTCATCTTGACCTACCTAGCCATACACAATGCTAAGCTAACCGGCAGCTAACGTTAGCCTGGAACAAAGTGGGCAAATGATTGATACTGTTCTTTTATTTTTTTTTATTGATATTTTCCCCCCTCCTTTTTCCTCCGATTTTCTCCCATCCCAATGTTAGTCGTTATGCCAATTCCCAATCAAATCAAATCAAATCAAATCAAATTTATTTATAGGGCCCGACAACACACGTTAATGTCCCCATGGGCCGTACAGATCTTCTTTAAACAAGTCAAGAAGAAAACATAACAATAAGTCAAGAACAGAACAAGAACACCATAAGGTGCAAACATTTTTTCCTGGTCGCTGCGCACTTACCCCCCACAGTCGGTCTGGGAGAGTGGAGGCTATCACGTGCTTCCTCCGACACACGTCTAGCCAAGCAACCGCTTCTTTTCACCTGGCAGCGCGGACTCTCACTGAGAGGGTGTAACGTGTGGAAGGATCACACTACCCCCCTTAGCTCCTATCCGCGCTGAGCAGGCGCCCCGACCGAACTGTAGGAGTCGCTGTTTACAACGACCCGGACCCACCCCGCCAGCTTTCCCACCCTCTAATACAGCCAATTGTATTAGTGTGAACGGCCAGCCAAGCTGGTGACAATGCCGGAGCTGTGAGCTGGATTCGAACAGGCGAATCCAGCGTCTCCGGTGTTGGTGACGAACGCAATCTCCGCTACGCAACCTGACCGCTATTGATAATGTTCTGAATTAATAACATAGCCACAGTATACAGAGCAGGGAACTCTGAAGACTCCTGCAAACCAAGGCATCGAAATGAGCATGCAAAGTACTTTCCAGACAGTTACCAGTATACTGTACAGTAAAGACATAACGTTAAATTGAAATACTTACGGAAGCAGTGTTGTCTTCACATGGTCACTTCATGAAATGAAACGAGCATGTGGTATGCTCCAAAATGAGCAGCAGAACAAGGAATCGCGATTCTTTACAACAGCTAAAATATTATATTGACACACACAGTACCTAATTGTATGGTATTTAATTTAGTTACCAATTTTGGGTCTTTTATTTCTATATGTGGGCCATCTACGCCATGCCCAACATGGCCAGAGTCTTTTATTTCTAGATGTAGACCATCTACGCCATACCCAGTGTGGCCCGAGACCAGTTATCCAGTACTCAGCCGCACCTCTTATTACAGGCATCGCCCCATGCTTGGCCTTGACGACATCACCAGTCCAAAAGAATGCCAGATGTTCGACGCCCCACCCTTATGCGGCCTTAGTACACTGCTAGTTGGGGTATACTGCCATGAAGCCAGAGTGAGGAAGTTGTTGACAGCAAACTTTACCAAAAATAAAACCTGGACCTACGGTTTCTTTTTTTAAGAGGATTGTCAGGCCTAAACAATGATGATAAAACAATATGTTCCTTAAAAACTCACTCACTCTCACTCAATCTTTATTTCAACCCTAATTTTCAATGACGTTGAATAAATACATGATAAATACAATAAATATACAATAAACAATACAATTATACAATAAATGCAACCATAATAGAGTTTGTACAATCAATTAAAACAACTGCAGATTATGGTGGAATGGTTGGTGATTAAGGATTTAAACTGACCAAAGGATACCAAAGGTATTGAGTTTTAGAGTCTGTTGTATGATGTTCCACGTGTCAGGAGCACATAAGCTAAAAGCAGATTTCCCAAGTTCAGTACAAACTCTCTAGGTGCTTTGAGCATGAGCCAACCATTGGAATGTGTACCATAGGGTCCAGACGTCCACTCCAACAGAGAAGTGAGAAAAATTGGGCAATCTCCAATTATGGCTTTATAACAATTGCAGAGGTTTGTTGACTGATGGACCAGCAGTGTCAGTTCTAGAATTCTGGTCCCATAACAGCCCATGAACCTTCACAGATACTGTACATAGCTCGACCTGCATACTTCATACAATCTGCATACTTCATAGATCTTGTGTTTACCCAAATACTACCCTGTGCTTACACCATACCGCCAACTATGCATTGTCCTTTGAACAAACGACATAATAATAACATACTGAACTCAGGGCCGCCGCTAGGGGCGTGCGAGCAGTGCGGTCGCACAGGGCCTCGCAAGAAGGGGGGCCTCGCGAGAAGAGAGAAGAACGTTTTTTATTATTATTATTATTTTTTTTTTATAAAAAAAAATAAAAAAAAATAGAATGTTAACAATCACTTTCCATCACAGACCTAAAATCTAGTTTTGCTTACATGCTTATATATTTCACATTAGACATGTTTGTAGAATAGTGTTCCGGGCTCTGCGGCTCTGCAGATATACTATTGGTTTCATTCAATGACACGTTTACTTTTGTGCAAAGCATCGTGGGAGGACTAACACTAGGGGGAGCTGGTTGGCGTCGGTCTGGTAGTCGGTAGAGAGATGTGAAGAAGACCGGTATTATCCACGAGGGGAGGGGGTACAGGTACGGGGTCTATTCGGCGCTATCCACGGGAGCGAGTGGATGTCTTGGCCAAGAGCATCCTACTTTTGAAAACCAAATGTGCAGCATCGGAGCAGAAGAAATAACGCTGCGTGCCGTAAGCTTATCAATACCAAGTATAGTGATTAGGTTATGCCAAGACGAAGAGGACGTTCGGCAGATGGACTGAAGATGAAAGTTGTTGCGTGTTATAACGTTCAGTCAGGCTAGCCATGTCGGCTAGTAGCTTAGCTAAAGGCAGGGACAGCTAACTAGCGTTAGCTACGTTATCGTCGAGTGCTAACGTGTGGCAGATAAACTAGGAACAGACTCCCAAGTTCATCCCAACGGGGCGGACAATATCATGGGACTGGTGAACTTTGTCAGCTCCACAGTCGTCTCCTTCCTCTTGGACCTGATTCTGCGTTAGGGTGAGTTTTTAATGCAATCTATTCTGTTCCCGCCGTGGATCTCTCTCTCTCTCTCTCTTGCTCTCTCTCTCACGCGCTATCTCTCTTGTTCTCTCGCTCTCTCTCTCTTGCTCTCTCTCTCTCTCTCTCTCGCTCTCTCTCTTGCTCTCTCTCTCTCTCGTGCTCTCTCTCTCTCGCGCTCTCTCTGTCTCTCTCTCTCTCTCTCTCTCTCTCTTACTCGGTGTGTTGCATCATGCAGCTTTACAAGTTGCTCTCTGGGAACATTTCACACTGTGCTCGTGCAGTTTGTGACGTGTGTACTAAGCTTCAGTGGCGGCTCGCCACTAGGGGCGCTCGGGCGCTGCCCCCCCTCAGGCCCTACCCTGGTTATATGAGAGAACAAGAAAAATAAGTTTTTAGTTTTTAGTTTTATAGCCCTATAAATAATATAAACATGTTTAAAATTCATAATATTTACTCATTTTAAGTATGTTTGTGTTTCCAATCCACAATATAACGTTATTATCGCAATTAAAAAACACTCGTTTTCCAGAGCAGGAAGTGACATCACGTTTTTTAAATTTTTTTTAATTTTTTCGTATTTCTCGGCCCAGGCTATACGCGATAGCGCTCTGAGTGCGCGTCACAGTTTGATCGCTGTATCCGTCACAGCCAATCAGTGCATAACGCGGTGTGCGTTGAAATATGACTATTATGTTGGAATCCGGGCGCGATTTGAAGCGGTCTAGCCAGTAGCGTCAAGAATATCTGTAGCCGCATTTCGCGGAGACGCTCTCTGATTGGCCGACGCCAGTATTTTTTTCCGTAGCAGAATTTCACAGAGACGATCTCTGATTGGCCGAATCCAATTTCTAATGTTCCAATTCTAGGTTATTCCTAGGTTGGTCGGTGGAGATAGTTGTGTTGTTGTGAGAATGATGCAGGCAGCTGTTTGTCTTAGACGAGCGTGCCGTGACTGTAAGTTCTTTAGACTGTTAAGCTTAAGCACTCTTTCAAAGTTGGTTAAGGTTAGAGTTTGTCTTAGAGCATGGCGATAGAACGCCAGGTAGTTTGCAGGCTGTTCGAGGCGGAAATGGACAAAGACACAGCTCTTCACTCACACAGCTTGTTGGCTAACAACAAGCTATATGGATGCGGAGGGACAACAATGGATGGACATCAACACAGGCTGGATGGACAATGCCATGGAGTGGATATACTTTATCAACAAGCCAACAACAAGGTAGATTAGCGATCTTAACTCTAGTTTAATACATGATACGTTGTCTACTGATGCCGCATAACGTTGTAACGTTACAGCTTTCAGCTAACGTTAGCTACTGCTAGCTGTTAGCTCCGTTATCTTAGCTGGCCACTTTTATAATTACTTCATGGAAACGGAGTAACGTTAACGTTTAAACGTTATGTCGAGGTCATACAATACTACAGTCGACATAAGGTTAACGTTACCCCGTTTCCATGAAGTGTTTAAATAGCAGCAATCTTGTTGAAAATGTAACTTTACTAAAATGCTCTCTCTCTCTCTCTCTCGCTCTCTCTCTCTCTCTCTCTCTCTCGCTCTCTCTCTCTCTCTCTCTCTCTAATTTCGCCGCATGTGGGGCATAACCACTCAGACAATGAATGGTAACTTGTTTAAAATAACGAGCTTTACAAATGTGTTTATTATTGAATGGATCTGACATCATCTGAGAGAGAGAGAGAGAGAGAGAGAGAGCGAGAGAGAGAGAGAGCGAGAGAGAGAGAGAGAGAGAGAGAGAGCTGTGCGTGTTTGTGTTGGGCTATTGGAAACGTCGTTGCATTTGACTGACTGATCATATATTGATCGATGGCAATGGTGATAATATTCGCCAATGCGTGCCTTGTACATGTTTGCAAAATGTTTGGTATAGCGCCCCTAGTGGCGAAGTACCCACCGGCCGCCACTGCTAAGCTTATAGAGTTCGATTCAAATAAGGCAAAACTGCAAATCTGCATGTCGTGCTTGAAAAATGTACCTGGCTTTAAGCTTGTTTATCAGGTTCCAGGGGTGTTTTATGCATTTTCCCTGTTACTGCCAAGTGTACGACTGTACAGGTGCATTGCCACTAAGCCTCGGGCAGCGCTATTATTTAGGAATATGTTGACTGCATCATATGCCCAGCCTCTGGCAGCGCTATTATTTAAGAATACGTTGACTGTAGCACAGAAATAAATACATTTGTATTTAGTAAAAAATATATATATATATATATTATATAATTATTATAATTTTTTTTTACCTTTAGGGGGGGGGGGGGCTCGCGTTTAAATCTCGCACAGGGCCTCGCATTTCTCCCAGACGGCACTGACTGAACTTAGCCAGAATAGCAGTGGAAACAGTGAGCTGGGCTTGAAGAGTAAATATTTCACACAGTTGCCAGGATACATATGTTCCGCTTTTTCAGAGACACACATTTTCCACACATCCACCCATATTTAATGGAGACAAGGAGAAATAAAGGATCCTTACTGTTCCTGGCCTGGGGTTGGGGATTTCTTTATCGTAGCCCTTGAAAGCCGAGTTTTCAAATAACTGATCGATCTTCTCCATGGAATAGATGCAAACGGCTGTGGAGTTCCTAGAAAAGGAGTAAGATAGCTGAAGTCATGTGAAGTGGCAGAGAGATAAAGTAATAAACCCTTTCTCATAAATATGTCTGAACAGTTATCTTTGCATTTTCCCCTGCTTTTTCAGATTTTGTTATTATTATTTTATGTTATTATTATTACTATATGACTATATCTCAGTAAACCAGATTTGAGTGTGTTTATGTTTCTGAACTAATTGCTGGACTTTTCTTTGTTTTTAAGAGACCCATTTGAAGTGTAATGTGAGTTTAAATCGACACTATAATTGATCTCAAAACCTGTCTGAGGGAACAGTTGTGATTGTAGGATAGAGGAAAAGAGGGCAGGGCTTGAGATAGGTCAATTGTGTCACAGTTAATTTGGTCGTTGATATTGTAAAGAAGGAGAGGCATCTAACCAGCTGCTTGAGAAGAGGGCATAAACCACGGTGTTGGTCCAGTTCTCCGCATGCAGCACATAGACGTCTTGAAGATGATTGAAATACAGCGACTCCTTCTGATACCCACAAACAAGCCGGGCCTTCAGGAACGACGTCCACGTGTGCTGGAAGAATCTCTTTGATCCACCTTCATCCACCTGGCAAAACAGTGACCAAGAATCAGAAAAGGGTTTGGAGAAGTCGACCTTCTTGCACAGATGGCCCCCCGACAATCAACATTGCAACGGCTGCTAAAAAGGTCTTGGTGGTGGAGGTTCGCGTTTCAACAAAATAGTTGGAGGTGCTGTGTTAACTTTTCAAGAAGATGTGTGGAATGTGCTGTTAGTACAGGTGCTAGGAATATAAACACCACTCAGGACAGAAGTACCACATGGAAAGGGGCCTGATTGTGTGCGTCAGCTGCATGTAGGCAACCAGCTAGTTATAGCCTGGTGTCAGCTGCATGTAGGTAACCAGCTAGTTAAAGCCTGGTGTCAGCTGCATGTAGGCAACCAGCTAGTTATAGCTTGGTGTCAGCTGCATGTAGGTAACCAGCTAGTTAAAGCCTGGTGTCAGCTGCATATAGGCAACCAGTTAGTTAAAGCCTGGCATTAGCTGCATGTAGGTAACCAGCTAGTTAAAAGCCTGGCATTAGCTGCATGTAGGTAACCTGCTAGTTAAAGCCTGGCATTAGCTGCATGTAACCTGCTAGTTAAACAAAGCCTGGTGTCAGCTGCATGTAGGTAACCTGCTAGTTAAAGCCTGGTGTCAGCTGCATGTAGGTAGCCAGCTAGTTAAAGCCTGGTGTCAGCTGTGTCTCAGGTTCTCATGTATTGACAATGAGAGAGGTGTATTTTCCATCTCCTATTCTTTCCCAGCACAGCCCAGTCCCACATGTAATTAAACTGAGCCGTCCTAAGTTCCCCCAAGGGATTAATAATGGAACTCTTGACTTGATAAAACTGAGCCCTTTATGTGGACAGTTGGACATTTCAAGAAAGCATGTAGAATGGGCGGCCGGGTAGCGCAGCGGACTAAGCGTCTGTCTACCACCGCATAGACACTAGTATAGAATCCGGCTGTCAGCGGTGCCTCCGGCTTGGCCGGTCGTCATACTGACACAATTGGCAGTGTCAGCGGGAGGGAAGCTGGTGGGTGGTATTCTGGTCGTTGTAAACAGCAACTCCTACAGGTCGGTCAGGGTGCCTGCACAGCGAGGGAGGGAACTGGTGATGGTAGTGTGACCCTCCCACGCATTACACTTCACCAATGAGAGTCCTCACTGCCAGGTGAAAAGAGGCTGCTGGCTGTCTCCTATGTATCGGAGGAAGCATCTGACTTCAGGGCTCCCTATACCGGCAAGTAGGGGTCAAATGCGCGCAACGACCAGGAAGGAGAGGGGGGAATTGGCATAACGACTAAATTGTGATGGGAGGAAAAATACCGAAAAATAGGAGGAGAAAAAGTGGATAAAAAAAAGAAAGCATGTAAAAAATAAACCGTATAATCTTCTAATACCATGTAAGATAATAAAATAAAGAAAACAAAATGGCAACTGATCTTACCAATTTCTTTTCAGAGGGTAATATCTAACACCAGAAACAGTAAATGATGACAATACAGCTTTTGCCTTCCCTTGTTTTGTAAACCCAGGAAGCATGGGAGAAACACACATAGGGCCAGATCCACAAAGAATGGATTGCACGGTGCTAATTGCACCCTTACTTACAAATTTACAATCTGTTAATACAATTTTCATTCAATCAATCACCTGCACGGTGATTGATTGAATGAACATTTTATTAACAGATTGCAGAATGGGTACAATACAGTACGGCTCAATACACACAATTGTTAAGGGGATGCAGACCAGAGAAAGACTTTCGTCTTGTTTACATCAGGGTCCCCCATTTTCAATTCATAATGAATTGTAAGTAAGGGTGCAATTAGCACCGTGCAATCCATTCTTTGTGGATCTAGCCCATAGTCTTTCACAGAAACACAAACTGCTGGTAGCAACACAACTCTGTTGACAATAGGTTTACTGTCAGGTCTCAATTTCATATCCTGGTAGGAGAGAATGGGTTAATGCGATCAAGAGAAAAAATGGCTTAAAAAAAAACTAGATCCAAATTAAAAAGGTGCACTCAGTAGAACACAAATATCCACCAGGCAGCACGCCAGACACACAAACACACAAAAATACTGACCGCTCCTTATAGTTATTAGCATTAGCTCACTAACACTAACAAACACACAGACAAACACACTGATCAACGCCCTACCCAAAGCTGTAAAGGAATGTGAATCACTACCCACTTTCAAAAACACTCTCAAAGAACACCTACGGGAGACTGCAATTCGAAACCGGCCCCTGCAAATGTCCTAACCCAACCCCCTCCAATGTACAGTAAATTACCAAGTATGGCTTTGTCAATATTCCAATGTACAGTGTACAGTGTCCCCCACCCACCCCCTACCCAACCACCTCCAATGTACAGCCCCCCCCCACCCCACCCACTCAACCCCACCCCACCCCACCTACCAAACCTCCTACAATGTACAGTTTCTACGTCAAATGTATATACTCTCTTTTCTGGACTCTTTTTGTATCACAAACAGTACTGTATTTGCAAATCTGGTATGTCATAAATGTATAGATGTAGTACTGTCTATCTGTATGTCGTGTGTGTCATATGTTATGATGAATTGAAAATGGGGGACCCTGATGTAAACAAGACGAAAGTCTTTCTCTGGTCTGCATCCCCTTAACAATTGTATTGAGCTGTACTGTACTGTACCCATTCTGCGATCTGTTAATAAAGTTTTCAATCAATCAATCAATCAATCAATCAATCAATCAATCAATCAATCAACAGGCACACTGACCTCTCTCCAATTATAGTTAATAGACGTAATAGGAAGCATGTTAGGAAGCATAGGAAGCTTAGGAATGGATATAGGAGGCATAGGGAGGATGTTAGGAAGCATACGGAAGGATGATAGGAAGCATTAGGGAGGGTGTTAGGAAGCATAGGAAGAATGATAGGAAGCATGTTAGGAAGCATAGGAAGGATGATAGGAAGCATGGGAAGCATGTTAGAAACAGCACGAAGGGATGGGGTTTATTTCAATGGACAATGATGGGAATTAAAAGGTAAAAGGTGTAACTTTAAACCGAATATCTATTTGAATGGAAAATAATGGTTGTAGTTAGTAAAGTTAATTCCAGTAAAATACTTGTCATTGACCGATTTGAGGAATATTCCAGGAGTCATGTCCCTGGCCTGCTGTCATCCATCTCTTGCCTTTTCTCTTGCCAACCGATCGCATAATTGCCAGATAACTACAGTTTTGCTATTCACTGACATATTGCATATTTAGCGTTCCTAAATGTATGATACAATTATGGGAATTCCATGTTACTTGTAGAATTTATTAATAATGGATTCGCCTTTTCCAATTTCATACCTTTAGTATAAAAACGACATATCATCATCAGTCATCTCAGGTAATCTCATTGATACGAGAATTCACATGAATTCACTTCACTGAGTCAGCTCCAGTTTCAGTGTACCTTGCAGACCCTGGCCACTCTGGAGATCCATGGGTCAGCCTCCGGACTGTTGTCAGAGTTCTTCTCCCGGAAGAAGACGTAGATCTTCTCATTGTCTGCGTCTTCCTGCCTCTTCACCCAGGCTGCAGAGATGAAGGTGGGTTCTGTAATGAGAGGAAGACTCCCCTGAATGGCTGTTTGCTATCAAGTTACAAACTCTTCCATTATTTCCATTACAGCATGACACCACGAAACATGATACGCGATGCAATAGCCTTGGCACAGGGGAGGACGCCAAAGGGGGGTAATCAAGTTGTGTTCTTCTGGGAAATGGATGAGATGGAGTCAAAACAACGTGCCCAGACAGATACATTTTAAATAATACCGACCATGGGCCGGCAATCTAAATCACCACTCCAACCTCCAGTGAGATGTAGTGACCTGAGACCCACTTGTCATACATCACCATTGATTGATTGATTGAAATTATAATTTCTTTTTTTTAACAAATGTTTTTTTATTTACCCTTTTTTAACATAAAACTAGACACACAATACATTAACAGTAGAAATCCACAATGAATCACAGGACTATGACCGACATAATAATAACAATAATAACAGTCCAGTACTTAAATCAAAATAAATGTAGATTAAAAGATATACACATAATAAATACAATACAATACATATGCTCTTGCTTGCTCTTCCTCACCCTTTCCTTCCCCCTCAGGACCCCCTCTTGGACAATCCATCCATTATTCCGTTTAACACCAGGGATTACAAATTCATATGCTATCCTTTATCCTCTCCACCACATCTAACCAGATTTATATGCTGGCTTCATTAACACCTAAAATTTGTGCGGTAGATATCTCTAGATAAATCACATCGAGATAGGTAAGAACCCATACCTTCTGGCACATTTTATCCGGTTGAATCCAGTGTGATGCTATCAGCTTTTTGGCAGCCGTAAGACCGGACAAAATTAGTCTCTTTACCTGTACAGAGGCGGCTAACTGAGAAACATCATTCAACAACAATACAGAAGGCAGTACAGGTATGGTCAGAAATAAAAATTCTGATAATTGCGTGGTTACTTCTTCCCAGAATATCTTAACATGAGGGCAACACATTATGCATAAATGTACCAATATCACCGTTTAAACATAAGGAGCATCGAGGGTCTTGTTTGAACTCCATTAGGTGCAAACGTCTAGGAGTTAAGTAAGTCCTATGAATAAAATTAAGATTAATCTGTTGATGATCTGGGTTGCGTGATGACAGCCGTACAGTACGTTTGCCCAAACTTCATCCCAATCAAAATCTACTTCCAAGTTTGGTATATCCTTCCTCCAGACTAAGTCTAGAGGAAGGACATCATATGAGGACGTAAGTAAGTGACGATAAAAGTCAGAGACAAAGCCTCTCGATGACTCCTTTTCATAAAAGAATTTGTGATATCTGTGGTGCTCAAGTGGCATCTTTAATGGGACTCCATGAGCCCTTAAAGCTGCTCTTAATTGTAGATAGAAATAAAAAGTTGGAGTTGGTGAGGTTAAATTTGTTAGATATATCTTGATAGCTGCAGAAACCCCGGTCGTTGAAGATATCCCCCAGTGTATGTATGCCCTTCTTTTCCCATTTGGTAAATCTGATAGGTTGTTGTGCAATAAGGAGTAAATTGTTATTAAATAGGGGAGAATGACTATGCCATTTATGTTGATTAGTAAAAATTTTCTGTGTCACGCCATATCCGGATCACATGTGTAATAAGAGGGCCAAATTTCAAGTTGCATTGCTTAATTGATAAGTTGGTGTATACTATATCCTGCAGTCTATGTGGTGCCACTATGTTCTCCTCTAATGGTCTCCAGGATACAGATGCTTGATAATCAAACCAGGTGATCAGTGGTCTTAAAGAGAACGCTTTAAAATAGTAGTTGAAGTCTGGAAATGCTAAACCCCCTTCGGCTTTATTTCTCTGTGCAGTGGATCTTTTTATTCGTGGAGGTTTGTTGTTCCAAATAAATTGATATGCGGTGGAGTGTAATTTTTGCCAGTAACCAACAGGGGGGGGGGGGGGGGGGGTGTAACGGATTGAAAACTTCATTAACAGATTGCAGAATGGGTACAATACAGTACGGCTCTATACAAACAATTGTTAAGGGGATGCAGACCAGAAAAAGACTTTCGTCTTGTTTATATCAGGGTCCCCCATTTTCAATTCATCAGGACATTTATGACATACTGTACATGACATACAAATATACAGTACTGTTTATGAGAAAGAGATGATAAAAAAAATATATACATTCGAAGGGGAAGAAACTGTACATTGGAGGGCGTTGGGTGGGTGGGGGGGGGGGGGTTTGGACATTTACCGGGGCCAGTTTCTAATTGCAGCCACCCGTAGGTGCTCTTTGAGAGTGGTTTTGAAGGTGGGTAGGGTGTTCCACATTGTTGTGGCATAATTGCTAAACATGTTTAGTCCCTTGGCCGAATCTGGGTTGAACATGATTTGTGGAACTTCCATTTTGGAACTCCACTCCAACCTCCAGTGAGATGTACTGACCTGAGACCCACTTGTCATACATCCCCACTTTGGTTTTACTGCCAGCTGTCCTTCTAAATTGTAGTGATCTGCCATCGTCATCCAGGGGAGCCGCAGCATATAAATCGCCCTCTAAGAATAGCACACAAACATCACATCATGCAGGCGTAGAGATTAAATTATTCACATTTCCGCAACAATGCATAGTCTCTCTGGCTACACAATAATGATTGGATGTGGTTATGTAAGCATAGAACAGAATGATTCATGCATTTATTCCCCTAAATGAGACTAGGGGAGTAACTATTTACATACCTACTGTGAGAGACAGTGAGTTATGTGTGTAAGCATAGGGAGATATTCCAGTCCCTTCATATGTCTCCACAATCTCATGGGATTGATTGTTCACCTGGGAAGAGGAATACATAGTAAACACTCACCAACAAATAAATAGTAAACACTCACCACAACATGGACCAAAGGACACGGAACACAATAATCCCTCAATCAGAACAGATCAAATATGGCCTGAGGGGGCAGACTCTGAGCTTCAGCAGCGGTTCCAAGTTCCAACACACGGACTGGAGTATGTTTGCCACTCAGGCCACCCTGGACTCCCACACTGACATTGACTCCTATACCTCCTCTGTTGTTGACCACATCAATTCCAACATTGATAGTGTCACCACCCTTAAACAGATCACTACATTCCCCAATCAGAAGCCTTGGATGAATAAAGAGGTCCGTTCACTACTAAAGGCATGTGACACTGCTTTTAGATCTGGTGACAAGCAGGCCTACTGTGCAGCCAGGGTTAACCTGAATAAGGGAATCAAGCAGGCGAAGCACAGCCACAAGCTAAGGGTTGAAGAGCACTTCAACAACTCTGACCGATGCATGTGGCAGGGCATCCAGGCCACAGAATATAAACCCACCAACAACTCTCCCCAAACCACTGACCCCTCCCTCCCTGATGAGCTCAATAACTTTTATGCCCGATTTGACAGACAACCAGGAGGCGCCCACCAAGGCTGCCCTCCCTGCCAACCTCCAACCCCTCACTCTCTCCCCCACTGACATTGTACAGCACTGAGCAGGACTAATGCACGTAAGGCAGCTGGCCCTGATGGCATCCCTGGCAGTGTGCTCAGGAACTGCGCTGAGCAGCTGTCCGGAGTCTTAACTAAGATCTCTAATGTTTACAGGAACCTCCACTCCAAGTCAAGCAGACTCAGGAACAGCTTCTTTGCCTCAGCTGTCCTCTCTCTGAACTCTGTGCCACATTGATAGCCCCTCACCACATAAACCCTGAACTCTGACTCCATTGCCTAAACTCTAGGCTCTGTTGCCCATACTGTACGATTCTGAACTCTGTTGCCTATACTGAATTTATACCTACTGCTTTCACTGTCTACCCATATACTTTTTTAACAAATGTTTTTTATTTTCCCTTTTTTTTAACATGAAACAAGACAAACAATACAGTATATAACAGTAATAATCAATGATAAATCACAGGACAATAACAGAAATAATAATAACAATAATGACAGTCCAGTAATTAAATCAGAATTAATGTAGATTAAAAGACATAAAAATAATAAATACAATACATGGGCTCTTGCTCGCTCCCCCCCCCCCCCCCCCCTCAGGACCCCCACTTGGACTATACATCCACTACTTCATTTAACATCAGAAAAATTACAAATTTATATGCGTTCCTTTATCTTCTCCACCACAGTTACCCAGACTGCTATGCTGGCTTCATTAACACCTAAAATCCGTGCAGTGGATATCTCTAGATAAATCACATCGAGATAGGTAAGAACCCATGCCTTCCAAGTTCCGGCACATTTTATCCGTTTGAATCCAGCGTGACGCTATCAACTTTTTGGCAGCCGTAAGACCCGCCAAAATGAGTCTCTTTACATGTACAGAGGTCGATAACTGAGAAACATCATTCAACAACAATACAGAAGGCAGTGTAGGTATGGTCAGAGAAAGAAATTCTGATAATTGAGTGGTGACATTTTCCCAGAAAGTCTTGACAGGAGGGCATTCCCAATACATATGCATATATGTACCAATAGCATCGTTTGAACACAAGGAGCATCGAGAGTCCGGTCTGAGAACCATTAAGTGCAATCGTCTAGGGGTCAGGTAAGTCCTATGAACAAAATTAAGATTAATCTGTTGGTGATCTGGGTTGCGTGATGATAGCCGAACATTTTCCCAGACTGCATCCCAATCAAAATCTACTTCCAGGTTTGGGATATCCTTCCTCAGGGTCCCCCATTTTCTATTTATGACAGACACAATATACAGATATATATCATGATATACAGTACTGTTACATTTGTGACATACATGATATGCAAATATACAGTACTGTTAAACAGAGATCCTAACAGAAAATATATACATACGAGGGGCGGGAGACTATATTGGGAGGGGGTGCGGGCCAAATCTCCCGTTTTTCAAATCCCAATGTTGACAGCTATGCCTTCCTGTCCTGTGCCGTGCTGTTACCAAACCAGTCTAATAATAATTTGTTGCCACTGAAATCAACACAGCTTGATTCAGTCTATAGACACATGGTAAAAAGATACCATTACCTGTACTTACTGAGACATACTGTACAAATGTGGTCTGTGCAACAGAAATCGTCGTACTCACCAGCTTCCAACACAGGGGCTTGTGTCCGTTAGTTCCACAAACAAACAGGCTGCCTTGGAACTTCTCAATGACAGTGATGACATTTTCACATGGACCCTAAAATATAGGGTATATTTAATTACATTCCTTGCAGATAATTGCCACATAGTTTATGACATTTAGATTAACACAGTTGTGGTCTAGTGTAGTCATCTCTAATATCACACATTCTCATTGTCCTTTACCTCAGAGCAGTCTTGTTTGTCTGTTATCAGTGGAAATTCCTGCAGGGGACATCAACATACAAAGAAATTAACCGTATTTCAAATGTTCCACTTTTGAGGAAATAACCGCTAACTTTTAATAAAGTAGAAAAACATTTGACATACAGTAAGACATATTTTGACCATATTATGGAATGCTACTTTATCTCTGCCCAAACCCCAAGTGCTTCTCTGCAACCAATATTTGAAATACTTGGATTAAAAGGGAAGAATCGCTGTTTGTGAACTTTGGCTTTGTGTGCGCCACAGAAGAGTGAAATAGCTAAAGTGCCTTTGGCTATGGTGGTTCTTTGAGCATTTGAAAAATGGCCACATTGCTTAGGAGTACTGTATACACTCACTGTTAGCCAGTGGGAGTGTAATGTCTTTCAGACAGCTCCCATCTGATGCTCAAGGACTAGATAGGGCATATAATAGCAACAGCATTGATATGAGCTACACAATATCATATCATGTATACAAAACAACAGCACCTGGTGGATTATTGCTTAAATGGGAATACCACCTG
The DNA here is from genome assembly GCF_963971535.1 of Notolepis coatsorum. Classification (NCBI taxonomy): domain Eukaryota; kingdom Metazoa; phylum Chordata; class Actinopteri; order Aulopiformes; family Paralepididae; genus Notolepis; species Notolepis coatsorum. Next base: position 48,431,068 of record NC_140182.1, on the reverse strand, counting down.
AATTCCGCTTTGAATGATGTTATGCCCTGTGTCAGTATACCAAACACTGTTGCTGCTGCCAGACACTATTCATTGTTTTTTGGGAAACTAGGCTCAATGATCAAAATGCATCGCAATTACAATCTTCCCCATTCATTCTAAAACAGTCATTTCTTTGTATACGATGGATATAATAATAATAATAATAATAATAATAATAATAATAATAATAATAATAATAATAATAATAATAATAATAATAATAATAATAATAATCATAATCATAATCATAATAATCATATTATTATTATTATTATTATTATTATTATTATTATTATTATTATTATTATTATTATTATTATTATTATTATTATTATTATTATTATTATTATTATTATTATTATTATTATTATTATTATTATTATTATTATTATTATTATCATTATTATTATTATTATTATTATCATCAATGCACTTGTTATTATTTCATTACCCTTCCTGCTGACTTGTCGTACATAACTTGTAAGTTGCTTTGGAAAAAAGCGTCAGCTAAATGACAAAATGTAGATGTAAATGTAAATTAGACAGGTAGTCTATTATGGGTTGCTATGGTATCCTCATGATTAATTTTACACTATTCATTTGGCTATCAAATCCTTCATGGGTGTGGCTATAACAAATGGATGTTACCATAATGTTTAAATGCATCTCAAATTGCCTGCTTCTCTCCAAGAATTGCTAATCAGTCGCTCCTAACAAGACTAAAGGCCCTGGTTGTCAGAGGGTATTAAAACAGGGTGTTCCAGACAGCCCATTGTATTTACTGTAACACAGCCGCCCGGCCGCCATCTGTTATACAAGACCACAGACTACTGTGGTACGACTCCTCATCAGGCACTTGACCAAGCAAATCAAGGCACAGATGGGAGACCAGGAAGGTTTACGTATGTGCATTAGGAATGTGAAGAACTCAAGAACTATTAGGAATGTCTACATGACCACTAAGTGTATCAAGGTCTACCTTGTGTATACTGCACCTTGTGTATACTATTTACTTTTACTCTTACTCATATAGGCTATATATTCCGCCTGAATTTCCCCAAGGGGATCAATAAAGGAATAACTTATCTAATATGATGTTAGTGCACTGCAGTTGATAACATCAAGAAAATAAATGAATAGAAATAATAGAATAGGCATACAAAACCTGACTACAGAGACAAACTTACCTCAATAATGTGATTCTGCTCCACATCAATTTTTAAGACAAAGCCAGTCCCTCCAACATACAATTCACCGGAGTCCTTTTGGTGGAAGAACACCGTATGGTTTTGATGGGAGGGGTATTTCAGTTTAACATTGGTCATGTCTGAAGAGAGGGTCAGATTATTAGTTTGCTTCAAAGAGAACATGGGACTGAAAGAAAGGCAATCCCATGACTTTAAAAGCTTGACTCAAGATGTGAGGACACAGTGAATATAGATGAACACACTAACTAGATCTAAGAGCCCATGTGGATTTAAGATTATTATGACTTCGCAGTGGTTCTCAAAGTGGGGTTCTGGAACCCCCAGGGGCAGGGGTACTTGAGAGGGTTTCTGGCAAAATGGGGAATAGTTTAATTTCACTCATGAGGGAATGAATAACAATTACTATTCTCCTCTCTCCTCCGTTATCTCTCCACCTACAGTATATTCAGAACAATAACATATAAAAGGACCCACGTTTATTTGCTGTAGCAATGTTAGCTAATGCAATAGTTGGCAGGACATATATTGGGTTCAAAGTGTTGGTTTTGATAGCTTATCAGTGAGCTGGATGCAATCCTACCTGGAGGGGAGAGAACAGATGGTAGAGGTAAACGGTACTCTATCCCCCCCCCTCACAGTGAGCTGTGGTGTTCCACAAGGAAGCATACTAGGACCGCTACTCTTCCTAATTTATGCAAATGACATGTCGTCAGCCTGTGACTGCAACTTGTTCCTGTTTGCGGACGACTCAGCCCTGCTGGTCTCCGACAAGAACAAATTGCAGGTTGAAAAAACCCTCAGCACGGAACTAGGCAAAATCTGCATATGGCTCGCTGATAACAAACTATCATTACACATGGGCAAAACAGAGTCCATTCTCTTCGGTTCAAATAACAAACTCAGCAAGACCGACGGATTCTCAGTTACAGTGGGTGACAATATTGTCACAAGGAAAGACGAAATTACCTACCTGGGTTCCATCCTAGAGGCAAATCTTTCCTGTGACAAAATGGCATCCAATGTAATAAAAAAAGTCAACCAACGAACTAGATTCCTGTACCGGATCTCCTCTCTGGTAAACAAGAATACCCTGAAGACTCTGGCAGGAGCACTCATTCAAGGGTACTATGACTATGCGTGCACCTCATGGTACCAAAGCACCTCAAAGGCGCTTAAAACAAAATTACAAACATCACAAAACAAACTGGTCAGACTACTACTTGACCTGAACCCCAGAACCCACCTCACCCCTGCCCACTTTGCCAACCTAGGATGGCTTAGAGTAGACGACAGAGTACAGCAACTTGCAATGGGCCTGGTCTACAAGATACACTATACGACCGGGGTGCCCATGTACATGTCAAAATACTTCCCAAAGGTCAGTGAATACCACAACCACTACACCAGAGGAAGCTCAACAAATCATGTTAAACCCAGATTTGGCTCAAACAAGGGACTAAACACGTTTCGCAATTATGCCAACAATGTGGAACGCACTACCCAAAGCTGTAAAGGAATGTGAATCCCTGCCCACATTCAAAACCGCTCTTAAAGAGCACCTACGGGAGGCTGCAATTCGAAACTGGCCACCGTAAATGCCCAAAACCCCCACCACCTCCTAATAGACAGTCTCCTCCCCACCGCGTATATATTCCCTCCCCGCCGTATGTATATTTCCCTCCCACCCACCCACCCCTCCTAATGTACAGTCCCCTCCCCATCATATGTATATACTCTGTCAGGATCTAGGGGTAACAGTACTGTATATTTGAATACCGCTTATGTCACAAATGTATCAGTACTAAATACCTATGTCCCTATGCCATAAATGTCATGTATGTTGTGTATGTCATAAATGTCTATATGAATTGAAAATGGGGGACCCTGATGGAAACAAGACAAACGTCTTTCTCAGGTCTGCATCCCCTTAACAATTGTAGTATTGAGCCGTACTGTATTGTACCCATTCTGCAATCTGTTAAATAAAGTTTTCATTCATTCATTCATTCATTCATTCATTCATTCATTCATTCATTCATTCATTCATTCATTCATTCATTCCCTATAGCAAAAGAATTCCAGTAAAACCGTCTAGTCATTATTCCACTATGCTGCTCGACTAAACCTATCAACAATAGTAGCCGGTCGGCAAGGCAGGAGGCGACCACCCGACGCCGCGCGCAGAGTGCTTTAAAACTGTTTAACACACGTTTATTATTCCGCTTAGCCTATACCATTTGCCAACAATATAAAATGTTTGTGTTGTTGGTGCAAATGTTGGTGAAAGTTTAGCATTTGGCATTGCATTGGTATGTTTTCCTTCATGTGGATAAATCAGCTATATGTGCAGTTCGAGTACACGTTGACAGCTGTGCTCTTTAATGTTGCTATGGGTTACTTTGGGATTCATTTGACCGGTGATTCATCTTGCTACAGTGTTTGCCTTAATTAAACCAAACGGTTTTAACGCACACCTGCCAATCAGAAGAGTATTCACCCAGACCATGGTAGGTCGGTGGGTATAACAACTATTAATATCAACTAAATAACTATTATTATTATTAATCATTTAACGGACACCTACTCCTTCATTGCCCTAAGTTATCTCTCCAGGTGGGGGTCCCTGACTCCCTGTATCAAACTGTGGTCCTTATTCATTTGTGGGTCCTTGACATTGATTCAAGCATATAGCTTGGTGTACTCAGAGCTGCTACAGAACTTGAATGGAATAGTAAGCTATTGTCTTTTAAATATTGCCCCACACCAACCAAGTAAATGAAGGAATGACATGCAACATACCTCGGTTAAGGATACGTCTGGGTATTCTCCATCCAAGACTCAGTTGAATATTTAGAAAATTCGAAACGAAATAAATCATTACTAACGTTAATGTCCTCATGTTTGCTTCCTGTTACTTATCAAGCATTCCCATTTTCGTAAACGTTGCATGGCCCATGACGAATTATGTCCATATAGAATTAGACGCGCTGGAGCAGTCCTGACTGCGTCAGCTTGATGGGCGTTCACTGAAATACAGTTCCCAATGCAGGTTCCCTATTATGTCATGCCCACACATCCTTCTATGGTCATGGCCAATTGAATGTTGTAGTTGTTCCTTTATTGAAATTGGTAACTATACAAATTGTGTCTGTTGAAATCAGAGGTTCTGTGTAGGATTGTTAGTAACTGTTTCCACTAGTAACTGTTTAACTGCATATATAACTGTTTCCACTAGAGGGCGCTCTAGGCGGAGCCACTCAGGAACACCACCAGGTGGCGAGTATAAATAGAGATGTCTCCTCCCATTCTTTCTCTTTCCCCCAGCCTCTCAGTGAGAGGAGACCTGTAGAACTGCTGCTCTGCCATGTGAATAAATAAACCACGCCAGCCAGTTAAGGCTCAAGATAAAAACCATGCCTCTTGACCACATTATTGTCGCCCTATAGCCGAATTCTGTCAACAGTGTCAATAACAATAATATCATTACATATAGAGAGACGAACAATCCCATCATGTTATATATATAATTTATTTAACCTATTAAACCCATCACAAACCCACCTCTCCCTCTCCTGTGCTACAAATTAATAACCGAATTTCCCTACATTAATAATGAATCATGATCCATCTTATTATCTTAAACTCTTAAACAATTAAATGGTTTGAAGTATCCCTTTTAGGTTCTTTCAGTAACCCTGATGGAAACAAGACAAACGTCTTTCTCAGGTCTGCATTCCCTTAACAATTGTGTGTATTGAGCCGTACTGTATTGTACCCATTCTGCAATCTGTTAAATAAAGTTTTTCATTCATTCATTCATTCATTCAACCTCTCCTTTCGGGAGGGTTGGTTCAGACTTCTCTGAGGTTATCTCTATAGCTAAAAGCTAGGTTCAAGGTTGGATATTGGATGTATCCTTTTATCATCAGTAAACTATATCAGTTTATCATTTCAATAGGTAAATGTTTAAACATATTAATTTAAACCTTTAAGTGTGCAGGGAATGCAAATACCTTATTAGGTGAAATGCTCCTTTAAACTCTTCCTTTGAAGGTGTAACACAAACAAAGTACCAATAGAAATATTCCAGGTTATAGGAATGCAAATACCTTATTAGGTGAATTTACCCTTTAAACTATCTTTCTTTACAGGAGAACCATCAGTGATTCAGCTATAATCAATATGTATCAAGTATCTTATTGGGTGTATATACCCTTTAATTATCCCTTCTTATAGGAGAATATCAGTACCCATATCAAATTAAATCAAATCAAATACAAAATACAATATCATTTAATTTGATACTATGTTGATTTAACATTCTAGAACTTCTAGAATGTTTTACGTTCCAGGAAGGCCTATTACGACATCACCACAAACATTCTAGAAGATTCTATGTTCTAGAATGTTCTATTATGACATCATACTGTGACATCACAAATGTTCTTACATTAATAGCATTAACTATTTATGTTCTTATTCAATGGCATTAACTATTTATGTCCTATGACTAAATAGTTATGAATCTGAAACCTGGGTTACATCTCGCCATCTGTTTATCTGCAGGTTGTCCCTGCACAAGGGCATGTGTAACTGAGGGGTTACAAAACCATGACTGTATTAAAGATTGTGATAGATTAAACCACTGCTAATTATTATTATTATTACTTGCCAGAAAGTACAGTTATAATATGGCAGACAGTCAGAATAAGCCGGCACGGTGACAAAGAAATATCATTTATAGTATTTATTATTATGCAGTAATTGTACAGAATGGGAATTAAGGGTTGCGCTTGTATGGCGAAGAATATGAATAAAGTCAGTGAGTAGCAAAGTCAGTTGGAATGAATAATTCCTAAGCTTGGATACTAGACTAAACGCCGCCTGGCGTAGGATGGCACTATAGTGGGCAAACGATGGTACCGCTGGAGACAGGGGGTGTCCTCCCAGAGATGTAAGCTCTGGAGGAAGGAAGAATGTTCGGATACTCAGTCTGTTCACTTGAAGAAAGGGGGTTCTCGTACGGAATCCAGTCCTTATAATCCAAATGCTCAGCAGCAAAGCAATAGCTGTAATCCAATTGCTCGAAAGCAATGACGATAGCCAGCTAGCTTCGGTCCTCGAAGCTAGCCCGAGGTAAGATCTTCAAGGTGGTTAAATCCAAACGACAGTGGATATTAACGAGGCTCTTCTCCACGGTAGTACGTGCCACAATCACTATAATCCAACCAATACTGGTTCTGCAATCGCCGCCGTAGGTTCCAATATGCACATGTCCAGTAGTTCCACGACTAGGCCCTCCTCGTGTACTGGCACTAATTACTAAGTCCACGCACACTTGCTAAGGTTTCACTAGTTACTCAACGAACGAACTGCTTGTAATGCTACATACCGAACGAACTGCTGTAACACGATTCACACTAAATGACGACTCTTTACTTCACATTAAGCTAAGTCGAACTTGACGTTATTGCATTAACTCTGACACTTTTACTATTCACTTCGCACGTTAGGTTCACAACACTCTGTTTAGACGAACTGCTTCACACTACATTAGAATCACACTACTGCTGCTGCGCCTTCCACGCTATATATACTTAAGTGGCTTTCTAGTGCCAAGCCTCAGCTCTCGTCTGGAATCAATGCGCCGGCACCAGGCATGTCCCAACATGCCCAGACTCGCCTTTGAACCTGACTTCAGGGGCGCGTTGCCTGGCGCCGAGAACGTCAAGGGCATTATCCAATGAGGAAAGTGAATATTACTAGGATTCAAACGCAGGCTTAAAGGGATATAGCTTATATATATAAATAATATACAAGGTATATAAAACAATAAAAATGTAGATTCTCAGCTTTAATCTAGCCCTTCACAACAGCCGCCTCCTAATTAGTCCGCACCTAATTGGTTAATGGAGACAGATTATTGCTCCATACTTGTTGTGAGGAGTAGGTCAATCTACAAAGTCAGTGAGTCATGGTCGTCATCAGGGGAGTCAGGGAGCTTCGGCAACTCTATCAGCTTCGCCACAGGTCGGGTGTAAGTCCGCCCTTGGACTATGACTTCTGCCGCTCTGACCTTCCCATCGGCACCAGTAATCACTCTGCTCACGCGGCCGGCCGGCCACGTAGCTCGGGGTAGTGACTGGTCTATTATCATAACGACTGTGTCCACCTTCAGGTTGTCCCTGTCCTTTACCCACTTCTGACGGGCTTGGAGGGATGGTAGATAGTGGAGGAGGAAACGGGTCCAAAACTGGTCAGCCAATACTTGGCTGTATCTCCACATTCTTCGGCCGTTCATCTCATCATGTCTGTACACCGCCTGTGGAAGGGCAGGGTCCAGCCGCCCAATCAAGAGATAGTTTGGGGTGACTGGGTCGACGTCTGCTACATCACTTGAGACGTAACCGAGGGGCTTAGAGTTCAAGACGCCCTCGATCTCCGTGAGGACTGTCATCAGGACTTCCTCCACCACGGTCTGGGCCCCAAGCACAGTGTACATAGCAGTCTTTATAGAACGGACTTCTCTTTCCCAGGTTCCCCCGAAATGAGGGGCGTTCGGGGGGTTGAACTGGAATGTGATCTGAGCGGGAGCGAGGCGGGTCTTAAGTCCTTCACCCATAGCCAGGAAGCTCTCTCTCAATTCTCTGTCCCCTCCTTTGAAGTTTGTCCCTTGATCGGACAACAACACAGACGGGGTTCCTCTTCGGGCTTGAAATCTCCGGAAGGACATGAGGAATGAGTCCGTACTCATGGTCTGGAGGATTTCTATATGAACAGCTCGGGTGGTCATACACTTGTACACAATACCCCACCTCTTCTCTGTCCCTCTTCCTTTCTTGACGTTGAATGGGCCGAAGCAGTCCACGCCCGTGGAGTGGAAGGCCCTCTCGCCTAGTCGGAGGCGGCAGGGAGGCAGGTCGGCCATCATCGGTATACTGGGCTGTGCTCGCCACTTGCAACAGGTTAGGCAAGTCCGTTGGAAGCGACGTACTGCTTCTCTCCCTTGGAGTATCCAGAAGCGTCGTCGGATCTCAGCGAAGACTCTCTCTGCCCCCGCGTGGTGCACCACCTCGTCGTACTTTTGTATGATCAGTTCGGTTATCTTGTGTCGGCTGTTGAGGACGATAGGATGCTTGGCATCGTCAGTCACGTCCGGGGCCCGTCTCAAACGACCACCCACCCTGATGAGGTGCTGGGCGTCGAGCTCTGGGGCCAAAGTGAGAAGTCGGCTGTCTGAGGGAACTGGCTTTTCCCCTTTCAGACAGTCTAGTTCTTCTGGGAATGAGTCTCTTTGGGCTCTCCTTAACAGAAGGAGTTCGGCCTCTTTATAGTTCGATGCGTCAAGATCTGTGGTGGGGGGAACCTCAGGGTGGTGCCACAAGAATGTCCTTTTCTGAGCACTCTCAAGGGTTAAGCAGTCGTCTAGGTTCGGGTCCGTTGGAGCCGGGGCGTGCGTCAGCCCGCAGAACATAGACTTCTTGATCTCTGCCTCCTCTTGACTTGCCTCCCGTGGTGTGGGGGTAGGCCACTCCTCCTCCGGGAGCTTGAGGAACTCAGGACCGTCACTGTAAGGGTTAAGACGTGTGAGGTCGTCTAAGGACATCCCCGTGTGATGACATCTGCTGGGTTCTGCTTGGTGTCAACGTATCTCCAGCACGCTGATCCTACCAAGTCTTGAATCTCGGTGATTCGGACTCCGACGAAGACTTTGTATCGACAAGAATCGGACTGGATCCATGTGAGCACAGTCATGGAGTCTGACCACAGGATTGTCTTTCGCACCGTTATGGTGAGTTCACGTTGTATCAGCGTGGCGAGTTGCGCGCCTACCAGAGCTGCGCAGAGCTCTAGACGCGGGATAGATTGCTGCTTGCGGGGGGCGATCCTTGAGCGAGCCAGGACGAAGGCTGTATGTACTTCTCCTCCCTCCTCTCAGGCTCTCAAGTAAGCCACCGAACCGTAAGCTACTTCTGAGGCGTCACTGAAGACGTGCAGGTCCATCTGACACGTCTCCAGCCGCACTGTGGGTGGGAAGTAGCTCCGGCGAATGTTCACATTTTGGAGCGAGTCGAGTTCTCCCTCCCACTCTCTCCAGGTGGAAGCCAGGTGCTCGAGTATGGGGTCGTCCCAGCCCTGCTCCTTGTCCCACAGTTCTCGCACCAGCATCTTCGCCCGAGTGGTGTAAGGTAGGATACACCCCAGCGGGTCGTATTGGCGTGCGAGTGTTCTGTATACACTCCGTCGAGTGGTCGGTAGAGGGGTCGACCTTCCCTGCTCCTTGGTCAGGGGTGTGTGCTTGTAATGGAGCGAGTCTGTTTTGAAGCGCCAGACGAGGCCCAATGTAATTTCCTGTGCTTCACCTGGGGTGGTCGCCATCCAGGTCTCGCTGCTTGCTGCCTTTGTCTCTGGGGAGAGGCTGCGAAGTACTTGAGGGTCACTGCTGGCCCACTGCCTAAGGTCGAAGCCGCCTTTGACCAGGGAGGCTCAGAGCTTAAGCAGGATGGCTTTGGCTTCTTCTGGCGTTGATACGCTCTGTAGGCAGTTGTCCACGTAGAAACTCCTCTCCACGCTTTGTCTGACCTCCTCGTCGGCTCCAGGGTCTTCGGTCACGTGCTTTTGTAGTGCGAACGTAGCGCAGCATGGACTGCATGTGGTGCCGAAGGGGAGGACCTCCCATTGATAGATGGAGGGTTGTTCATCGTCGATCCTCTCTCTCCACAGGAACCGCAGCAGGGGCTTGTCTTCCTCCATCAGTCGCACTTGTAGGAACATCCCTTTGATGTCGCCGCTGATGGCTACTTTGTCCTGGCGGAAACGTAGTAGTACGCCGAGGAGGGAGGGGCCGAGTGTCGGGCCGCGTAGGAGCAAGTTATTCAGGTTCTGTAGTCCGATCTGATAACTGCAGTTGAATACAATGCGGTTCTTGCCGTTGTGGTGGACCTTGTGATGGGGCACGTACCAGGATTCAGTCGTCTGGTCTGCCTCTTGGTCGTCGATTTTCTTTATATGTCCAGCTGTGATCAGTTTGTCGATCTCAGCGCGGTATATCGTTGCTTGAGGGGGGTCTTTAGCTAGACGCCGCTCGGTGTTCAGTAGATAGCGTTGTGTCGCTTCTTTTGATGCGTGGAGGGTGGGCATCCCCTCTCGCCTCAAGAGTGGAGTTGCGTATCTCATCACTCCGTCGACCTCGACCCTCTTTGTCTTCTGCTCGAGGAGAGCTATGGCATACTTGTCTTCCTTGGAGCGAACTAGTTTCCGTTCGTTCTTGAAGGGCATCGAGTCTAATTTCCATAGTCTCTCGACGTGCTGCAAGAGGGTGGTGTCGTTGTCGCTTACCCTCGTGTAGAGGCAGCGTGTGGACGTCGGTCGGTTGGAAGACCCGGAGAGGGGGCCTTGGAGCATCCAGCCCAGGCGGGTCTTGACCGCGGCTGGGCAGCCTCTGGGTCCGATGTGGACCGCGTCCGTTGGGACGATGAGGTCTGCGTGGTCGGAGCCTATGAGCAGGGTCGGGGTGGCGCCGTCGATGAGCGGTATAGGCAGTCGGCGTAGGTGCACGTACTTCTCCATCAGCTGTGGGATGGGGTAGTTATAACGTGACAGACCTATGTCATGGCTTGTGAAGGCATTAGTGATGCTGTACCGCTTCTCGGGCTGCTCGACCGCTGCTATTGTGAATGAGACGTTTTCGCCCTTTATGGTCTTTAGATCTCGCCGAATAGTACGGATTGTCATTGTTTCTTCGGTACCCCGCAGGCCCAACTGGGCTGCGGCGGAAGCGAGGAGGAGAGTCTTTTCAGACCCATCGTCGAGGACGGCGTAAGTGTCCAGGACCTTGTCCTCGTAGCTTAGGAGCACTCGGACCACTTTCAAGAGCACTCGGGAGCTCCCGCTCTTCGCAGTGTCTATATACAGGACATCTGCTCTCGAGCTGCTTTGTGGTACGGGTCTCTGCTTGTTGCTGTCGTGTAGGACATCCAGGTGGGCGCCGTCGCACTTGCTGCATCTTTTCTTGAGGCGGCACTCAGCTGCCATGTGGCTGCGCGCGCAGCGGAAGCAGCGGCGGTTCGCTTTGATCCACTGACTCACTTCGTCAGCAGTCAACTTCTTAAAGGTGTCACATTGAGACAGCCAATGTTCATGTTCACAATACTGGCAGGCAATCTTCCACTTTCCCTTCGCGGGGGGGGTGTTATGGCTCTTGTGCCGCGGCACTGACTCGGCCTGGTGCATAACGGTCACGGACCGGCGGTTGTCATTGAACCTCCTCGGTCCATCTTTAGGGTTAGAGCCACCCCACACGAACGTGTCTAGTCGTAGACTGCTGACCTCCCTGGCGAGGAAATCAGCCAAGTCTAGGAGGGATGGTTCTGGGCCGTGGGGGTCACGGTGGTCTCTCTGCCACCGAAAACGCTCTTGACAGGCTGGAGGGAGCTTCTCCAGTATCCGCTCCACGTTGGAATTTGCATATAGTTCATATCTCCCCTTCTCCTTCTGTGACCCGAGCATCCCCACAAGGGATTGCACCTTGATAGAGAGGTCATCTAGTGCTCTATTGTCTTTGGCTGGGGGGAGGCGGTCGATATCTCGTATTTCTTGGATCACGTAATCCCATATGCGTCCATAGCGCGCGTCGAGGGCCACCAGAGCATCAGAGTAGGGGGTTCTTGAGTTCGAATATGTTATGCGCTCTGGGCACTTTAAGGTGCTTGAGGAGGATGGCATATTTATAAGACTCGTCGTGTACCTCGGACATGATAGTCTCTAAACACATGCGTAGTTCAGTATACTGTGCTCTGTCCTCACGCGTAAAGTCTGGGAACGTGGGTGTTCCAAGGTAAGATGCCATGGATGGCTGGGACACAGATGCGCGTAGGGGGAGAGGCCTCCTGGGCGAGTCTCCCCGTACGGGTGGTCGTGGGTTAGTGCTGGGTGGGTACCAGAGGCCGGGCCCCCAGGTACTGCTCCTCGGTGCTGACTGTGTATTAAACTCACCCATGGGTTGGGTCGGGGGTTCGTAACGCAGCGGCTCGGGGCTGAGGTCGGGGCTGTACTGGGCCTCCTGGTCCAAAATAGGTTCGTGCTGGTGGGCTTGATGTCCTCCCTCATCCTCCGTTAGGCCTTGAAGTCTCTTAGTTAGTTTCTCGGCGACGTAGGTGGGGTCTTCCCGGTGGTCGGGTCCCGTATGGACTGATCGGGGAGGGGAAGGTGCCCTCGACCCATGTAGAGATGATCTCCGGGAGCTCCGGGTGGAGGAGTGGGGGGTCGCCCTCTGGAGTAATTGCTCCATCATCTGCGCCTGCAGGCGGTCCCGCTCCATGTCGCGCTGTGCATTGGCGGCGTCGCGCTGTGCATTGGCGGCGTCGCGCTGTGCATTGCGTTGCGCGTTGGTGCGGTCTCGCTGAATGTTTTCTTCAGCCTGGAGGCGCCTCTCCTCCAGTCTGATGGTCATCGCTGCGTCAGCCTGGAGGCGACTCTCTTCTAGTCGGATGCATTCTCTTTCCATTGCAGACTGTTCGCGCGCACTCTGTTGTTGCGCTTGGAGACGTTCTCTTTCCGTTGAAGCTGTCAGCGTGGCGATTAAGGCTTGCGCTAGTCTCTGGTCAGCCTCGCTGGGGGATGACGCTGATGAGGGTGATCTGGCGTTGACAGGACTTGGTGGTGACCTGTTCTCTTGGCGCGCTCCGAGGTCCATCTCTGGAGCGCTGCTTCTTATTTTCTCCCGCGCCCCGAGGTCCATCTCTGAGACGCGGTACTCTTTATCCTTTGGCGCTCCGGGGTCTATCCCGGTGGCGCTGTCTTTCTCCTTTGGCGCTCCGGGGTCCATCCCGGTGGCGCTGTCTTTATCCCCCGGCGCTCCGAGGTCCATCTCGGTGGCGCTGTGGTCGTTGGGCATAGTCAAGTCATGTCCCGCTTGTCCCCCCCCGTGAGCTAAGTCAGTTTCGTTTGAACCCACTGGGGTCTCTACTTGTGGGGCCGACAAGTCGATTAGGTTGGGCATGCTTAAGCTATTAGTTTTATCCGTGCTTAAAGGGGAACTCCAACATTTTGGGAAATTAGCTTATTTAACATCTTCCCTGGAGTTAGACAAGAAGATACATACCTTTTTTGTCTCTGTGCGTGCATTTTAGCTTTGGGAATAGACGCTCCGTTAGCATAGCTTAGCTTCATCACTGGAAGTGGGGGAGATCCGGAGCCTTACAGTGCCTTACAGTGTATTGCAAGGTCTGACATTGACCAAACTTGATATGCATGACCTTGGTGGGCTCTAGATCAACTCCTGAAAAGGGGGTCAATGTCAGACTTTGCAATCAAAAGTTAGGGGGCTAATAACCCTTGCCATAATTTCAGTGCGCCCCCTAACATTTGATTGCAAGGTCTGACATTGACCCCCTTTTCAGGAGTTGACCTAGAGCCCACCAAGGTCATGCATATCAAATTTGGTCAATGTCAGACCTTGCAATACACTGTAAGGCACTGTAAGGCTCCGGATCTCCCCCACTTCCAGTGATGAAGCTAAGCTATGCTAACGGAGCGTCTATTCCCAAAGCTAAAATGCATGCACAGAGACAAAAAAGGTATGTATCTTCTTGTCTAACTCCAGGGAAGATGTTAAATAAGCTAATTTCCCAAAATGTTGGAGTTCCCCTTTAACGTCTTTTTAGATAAGCTAGGAGGTAGAACGACAGCGTAGTCCTCCAAGTGTGGAGGGGGCTGACGTTGGCGCCTAGGGCGCTCTAGTTTGGGAGAGCCATTTGGAGAGTGTCCGCCGCTGGCCATATCACTATTAATATGATATTAAGATTACTGATACCCTCCGGCTCGAAGGACCAATTGTAACTGAGGGGTTACAAAACCCTGACTGTATTAAAGATTGTGATAGATTAAACCACTGCTAATTATTATTATTATTACTTGCCAGAAAGTATAGTTATAATATGGCAGACACTCAGAATAAGACGGCACGGTGACAAAGAAATATCATTTATAGTATTTATTATTATGCAGTAATTGTACAGAATGGGAATTAAGGGTCGCGCTTGTATGGCGAAGAATATGAATAAAGTCAGTGAGTAGCTAAATCAGTTGGAATGAATAATTCCTAAGCTTGGATACTAGACTAAACGCCGCCTGGTGTAGGATGGCACTATAGTGGGCAAACGATGGTACCGCTGGAGACAGGGGGTGTCCTCCCAGAGATGTAAGCTCTGGAGGAAGGAAGAATGTTCGGATACTCAGTCTGTTCACTTGAAGAAAGGGGGTTCTCGTACGGAATCCAGTCCTTATAATCCAAATGCTCAGCAGCAAAGCAATAGCTGTAATCCAATTGCTCGATAGCAATGACGATAGCCAGCTAGCTTCGGTCCTCGAAGCTAGCCCGAGGTAAGATCTTCAAGGTGGTTAAATCCAAACGACAGTGGGTATTAACGAGGCTCTTCTCCACGGTAGTACGTTCCACAATCACTATAATCCAACCAATACTGGTTCTGCAATCGCCGCCGTAGGTTCCAATATGCACATGTCCAGTAGTTCCACGACTAGGCCCTCCTCTTGTACTGGCACTAATTACTAAGTCCACGCACACTTGCTAAGGTTTCACTAGTTACTCAACGAACGAACTGCTTGTAATGCTACATACCGAACGAACTGCTGTAACACGATTCACACTAAATGACGACTCTTTACTTCACATTAAGTTAAGTCAAACTTGACGTTATTGCATTAACTCTGACACTTTTACTATTCACTTCGCACGTTAGGTTCACAACACTCTGTTTAGACGAACTGCTTCACACTACATTAGAATCACACTACTGCTGCTGCGCCTTCCACGCTATATATACTTAAGTGGCTTTCTAGTGCCAAGCCTCAGCTCTCGTCTGGAATCAATGCGCCGGCACCAGGCATGTCCCAACATGCCCAGACTCGCCTTTGAACCTGACTTCAGGGGCGCGTTGCCTGGCGCCGAGAACGTCAAGGGCATTATCCAATGAGGAAAGTGAATATTACTAGGATTCAAACGCAGGCTTAAAGGGATATAGCTTATATATATAAATAATATACAAGGTATATAAAACAATAAAAACGTAGATTCTCAGCTTTAATCTGGCCCTTCACAACAGCATGCGTTGTAAAGGTTTGGAAACCCAGATACAGCTGTTATCAGCCTTTCTTCCATGAAATATAAACATTGTTTTGTATCATGTCATGATAGAGGAAATATTTTCAAACAAGCTGTCTACCATGGAAACACTGCACTGCAGATAGTTGATTGGAGAGACACCGGGAGGTGGGTGGTCCTTGCGGTTTCAGCTCTCAGTTTTCAATCATGGGGCTTGGTCATAAACTTTCTATTTTTCTACCTAAACGGTTCAATCAAGTTGCTGGATCGTAATAATGATCTGTGTTAACAGAATTCGGCTATAGGGCGACAATAATGTGGTCAAGAGGCATGGTTTCTATCTTGAGCCTGAACTGGCTTGGTTTCTTTTTATTCACATGGAAAGAGCAGCAGTAACATACATGTTCTTCTCTCACTGAGAGACATTGGGGGAGAGAACGAAATGGGAGTATACCTTTGCTTTTATACTCGCCACAAGGTGGAGTACCTGGGTGGCTCCGCCTAGAGCGCCCTCTAGTGGGAACAGATATATATGCAACTAGACAGTCACTGGTGGAGACAATTATATATGCAGGTAAACAGTTACTAGTGTAAACAGCCATATGGTATGTACAGTTAGACAGTTACTAACAATCCTACACAGAGCTTCTAAATCCAAGTTTGGCAGTTTGATCCGAATTGCTCGAGGCAGGTGCGCTGCTTTGGACTGATTCATTCAAAGTTGAACTCTAGTTAATTAATTATGGCGCATAAGCCGCGCCTAGGCTTTCCAGTTTGCAGCGACCCCGCCCACCGTTGATGTATTGTGTATTTTGACAGTTTGAAATACAAAGGTATTAAAAAGAAAAAAGAAAAAAATAATGCAGCACTGCTGGACATTGCTGGAGTCGAAACGGCCGGTGTCGCCTGACTTTATGCCTGTTACTGTTCCGCCCGGAAGTAGGAACGGTTGCGGAACAGTAACAGGCTGCCTTTATAATAATAATAACAATATCCCCGCCCCCTCCCCTTTCGACGTCACAGACAGAGTAAACATCAGCTGGTTGGTTTCCCCTAGTCGGTCGGATACTGGTTGACTGAACTGCAAATAACAATGGTATTATTAATACTTTAAGATGTTCAGTATGCAATTGTCACAGTACATATTTGTTTGACGCTTAATATATGTGTGAGTGTGTTGCATGACTTGATGAATGGCTAGCGTTAGTTCTTCATTTTAGCTTACTTCAAAATAGCTTAGCCGTTTACAACAGCGTTCTAAGCTAGCAAAGCTAATGTGGGGCTTCATATTTTCATTTGTAACTTTGCTGCCAGGGTTAGCGTTAACGTATATCTTTCCTGGCTTGTCTGTTCTAGCGGTTCCGATTTTGTGGAGATTTGGATTGCCCAGATTGGGTACTTGCCGAAATAAGCACATTGGCGAAAATAGTAAGTAGCTTTCTAGCTGCTAAACATACAACGTTAGAATAACATAGTGAACTAACGGTTATTTCCATTAAAATGTATTCGGTAAAACTAACATTTCCCCTCTCTAATATTACAGTCAAGTGTCAAGATGAAACTCCTCTGTGCTCAAGTGTTGAAAGATTTGCTTGGAGATGACATTGACGTAAGTGTGTCAATTGAAGATCCAAATAGGCTACGCTAACTAATTCATTGTAATAGCAATACACCCCCATGTTCACATTATGATGTTGTCTCTTTGCAGTATGACAAAGTTGTAAAACTCACTGCAGATGCAAAGTTTGGTGAGTAACAACATAGTCTGCTTTTTCCATCCTGTCATCCGGTTGCCATATATTATATTTATCCACATCTGTCTGTATATAGCTACCTGCATATAATCCTTTTTACATACCTGTATATATCTATATATCCCTTACCTACTCTTACTAGTCTGGGTAACAATGGCTCAGGAGGTAGAGCGGTCGTCTGGTAATCAGAAGGTTCAATCAATGCCATTCATAACACTGGCCAATATGACTTACTACTACCATAGTAGTCTTTTTGCCATCCCATAGAGCCCCATTGTGAACCCGGAAATTTCGGAACCACCTAAGTGTTATGATGGATATGGATAGTACGGGTCCCCAGCACTCAGAAACTGCCGGATGCTAAGTTGTAAATGTTGGGCAACTTTTTTTATTTGGATAATTAGCACACATTTGCATAATCGCCTAAATGGCCAAATCTCAGAAACTACTTGATCAATTTCAACAATGTTGGAGTTGTTTTGGGGGTTATTCGGGATACTGAATCCAGTTATTATACCTAAGAGAAGAAAAAAGTTTTCATTTTTTATGAATTTTCTGTTTATAAATGTTTCAGAAGATGCCGAATTTATAGATAATTTTCATGGAATGTTCAATTGTAAACAGAATGATAATAATAATAATAATAACTTTAATTTGTAGAGCGCCTAATAGACCACTACACTTCCGCGTTACATTGAAATTGGGGAGGAGATTGCGGGGGGAGCAAATTAATGAATGTGGATGAGAGCCGTGATGTAAGTGGTTGCATTCCTAATCGATCAAAACTAAATCGGCAGAGAAAAAGCCCATTTTAAAAAAGCCCATTCCCCATGCACATGCGCAGATTGCCCACGGATTGTGACGCCACGCACACCCGCCCTGGACTGTTCCATCAGAGGGGCGAGCTTCGGTGGCCAGTGTCCTTTCAGCCGAACAGGATAATGAAACAATGATCCCACTAAATGGCCAGACGTGTCTTATGGCGACATCTACAATTACCTCATTGAGTCTCCAGGTAGACTAATGTTTATATTTAAGTGCAGTGGTCTGTAGCCACTCACACTACTACCGAAGCTCCCCCCTCTGATGGAACAGTCCAGGGCGGGTGTGCGTGGCGTCACAATCCGTGGGCAATCTGCGTATGTGCATGGGGAATAGGTGCTTAAAATGGGCTTTTTCTCGGCCGATTTAGTTCTGATCGATTAGGAATGGGTCGCGCCGTGTTCAGGAGATTCAGGCGCATACAAGTCTATTCGATCATGTCTCCAGCACCCCCACAGCCGTAGCTGCAATCACTTGCATCACAGCTCTCATCCACATTCATTCATTTGCTCCCCCCGCTATCTCCTCCCCGATTTCAGAATCCCGGAATTGTTGATGAGTTGTTATCAAGAGCTGGCTACAATCCAGGAACAAAGATACACTGTTAAACCACTATCCATATCTTCCTCATTCCTGGTTGTGTGAAATCACTCCCCAAACAGGTTCAAATGTTCTCAAGGTCATGTCCTACAAAGTATCCTCTATACAGTCTGCCCCATTGTTCTGACCAGGATTATTACGTTCCTTTTGGCCTCGTGGGTAGAGTATCCGCCCTGAGTTCGGGAGGCTGGGAGTTCAAGCCCCGGCCGAGTCATACCAAAGACTATTTAAAAATGGTACCCATAGCCTCCCTGCTTGACACTCAGCATCAAGGGTTGGTTTGGGGGGGGAAGTCCTTGCGACATACTTGCGTCATGTCCAAGGGGTGTACTTGTACATCAAGCTGCCTCACGCTACGGAAACAGGAGATAGGCTCCTGTCCCATGTGCCGTTATGGCTCGAGAACCATTGGTTCTCAAAGGCAACTTCTTTTGGCCTCCTTGCTGACGTGGATGAGAAACCCATCTATAGGCCTAGTTATCAAATTCTTGGTTTGCAATGGTTTTGCACCTTGTGGGTAAATAAAAACCCAGTTTTCATCTACAACTCCTGTTTCCTCATTGTCTCACTGCCTCACTGCTTGGTCCCTAACAAGGAGAAATGGGCCTTCTAAACACTCTGTGCAAGGCCTCTATTAGGAGGTAAATTGTTCTTTGTTTCCACAATGTGTGCCCTCTATCGTATCGAGATACATATTCCATGTGTATGGAATAACACTCACCTTTAACATTCACTTTAAACACTTTTTAACACTACACCATATTGTATCTATTTATTAGTAAAAGATTTGCACTACCTCTCTAACTCATCTTTGCATTTGTTTGCATTGTGTACTTGTACTAGTTTGTATATTTTGTATAGTGTTTGGTCTTTATTCTTTTTACCTTTTTTACTGTATGAAGCACAATCTCAGGAGGCTCATACAGAACCAAGCATTTCACTGTAATGTACATGTACCTTATATGTGACAAATAAGCTGGTCAGGAAGGCCAGTAACATGGTGGGAGTGGAGCTAGACTCTTCCTCTGTCAGAGAGGAAGAGCCTTGCTAAGCTCCACGCCATCATGGACAACCCCTCCCACACGCTATACACAGACTTGGCTGATAGAAGGAGCATGTTCAGTGTTAGACTAAGACTCCCTAGATGCAACACTGAATGGCACAGGAAGTCCTTAATTCCAACAACCATTGGAGTATACAACGCATCACTGTGCCTCACTGCCTCACCACAGAGTGACAGTACAAACTTTGGTAATCTTCCTGGACTTTTGACATCTTATTTTTACATATACACTTAAACATTTTTATTAAAAAAAATTCTACATTTATTACTGTAAATTTTACTGTATATTTTTGGCTGTATATTTTAGAATGTATATATTTTAGAATGTATATCCCGGACTGTATTTTTATTGTTATTTGTGATTTTTGACTACCTAAACTTTACGCAACATAGGGGAGGAGCAAACATAGCTTGCATAGCAGCCTTCTAAACTCTAATTTGAAAATGACCTTGAAGAAAAGGTTTTCTGCCAGTGAAGTTTTGTCACAGATATTTGACGGTGAAAGTGACATAGGAGAGAATGTGTCTGAGACCCTGATTATGAGGCGTCCTCCTCTGATGAGAATGAGACCCTGCAGATGCTCCTGTTGACTCTCAACCACAAGCAGACACGTTACTTTCCAAAAACAGAAAGTTATCATGGGCCCACTCCCCACTTGAACAACATAATATATATTATGTATGTATAATTGGGTGGGTGGGGGGGGGGGGGGGGGGTAGGGGTAATGTTTTATTTAAATGGTTATTTAGGTAATCAACAAGGTAACATGAAGCACCTGAAACATACATTTGGGTAACACTTTTGATTATGATCATTTTCTGGAGGTTTAAACTGCTGGGGTCAAAATGTCCCCAAGGATAAAGAGTGTAAAGTCAATTTGAGGATAACAGGAGGGTTAACAAAACCATTTCAAATCATTTTAGCCCTGCTAGATAGAGGTAGCAAATAACTCTAAGGATGGCAATAATAATAATAATAAACGTTATTTGTACAAATTCCATACAAGAATTGCAGCCCAAAGTGCTTCACAGCAGAAAATACACTAGAATACATCAAATGAGCATAAAATAGACAGAATAAATGCAATGCAGAAAATAAAAATACAAGATGATAGAAGTAGATGATCGTAGTGTTCTTGGGGGCATGTAGTTGACAAGAACATTGCCAATATAGCTTGGTCTGTTTCCATTTAGGGCTTTGTACATAAGGAGGAGGACCTTCAAATCAATTCTAAATGTTACCGGAAGCCAGTGTAATAGCCTAGCTGAGAGTTGAATAAGTTGAAGTATTTTCTTCAGTCGGCTTGGAATAAAGGCATGGATCCGTTTTTCAGCATCCTTTTGATTTATAAATGGTTGTACTATGTTTTTGTCACCTTGTTAATGTGGGACTTAAAGCTTACAGTAGACCTGAGTCTATGATAACCAAGACTTGTAAGCAAGGAGTAAGTTTCCCCATAATATTATTCAGCAGAATTTCTCTTGAAATTGAAATTTGGTAAATTCCAGTAAATATTGCAATTCCGAAACTCTTCATAAATGGATTCAGTATCCCGAATAACCCCCAAAACCACTCCAACATTGTTGAAATTGATCAAGTAGTTTCCGAGATTTGTCCATTTAGGTGATTATGCAAATGTCCTAATTATGCAAAAAAAAAAGTTGCCAAACACGTACAACTTAGCATCCGGCAGTTTCTAAGTGCTGGTGACCCATACTATCCATATCTATCATAAAAGTTTGGTGGTTCCAAAATTTCTGGGTTCATTGTGTTGGCAAATAGACTATAGTGTCTTTATACCATTATCACTGTAAAATACTATAACATACACCTGATTAGCACTATTACTCAGTAGTACTCTTTTTATATTTTATATCCAGTTTAATGTACATTGTATATTGTACTTTACTGTTACATTTGCACTATGGTTAGATGGCAAACTTATTTTTGTTGTACTGTACTTGTGCTGTATGATGAAAATAAATACTAGCAATACATCCCTTATGGTTTCTTGCGTTCCTGCTTTTTAGAGAGTGGAGACATCAAAGCGAGCGTGGCAGTGCTAAGCTTCATCCTCTCCAGCGCAGCAAAGCATGATGTTGACAGCGAATCTCTATCTAGTGAACTGCAGCAGCTTGGCCTGCCTAAAGGTAAGCCCACTGGTTTTCGCTCATCTCAAGCACAGACAGCAGAATTTTTGACGGCTGCACATCATTGCATATTCCTTAAAGAGGAGTAGGGTTGATGATACCCTGCACAGGTCAAATTTAGCACCATTAGTCCAGTGACTAGTGTCGATTTTATGTCTTGTGCATATATTGATCTGAACTATTCTGCAAATGTGTGTGTGCATGCATGATGGTATGTGCATATGGATAGGTATTTCAAGTGTGTTATCCTTTGATTAAAACCCCCTGATTATGAGGGCTTTTTGGGAACTCCAGCATGTTACCTCACATTTTAAATGATGCAAACCATGTTTTAATATATGCAAAATAATTAAATGAAATAGCTAATTATGAATTGTGACACCAAACAATTGCATGTATCTCTTCTATCAGAACACACAACAGGCCTGTGTAAGTCATATGAGGACAAGCACTCTGCCCTACAGGAGAAACTGAGAGAGACGAGCCTGCGATGTGAGTGTCTTTTCTGTAACTGCTGACAAGGGTATTTAATGTGTGCCGTCTGATAATCTTGCTGGGTAATGCGTTTCAGTGGGCCGACTGGAGGCTGTGTCCTGGCGGGTCGATTACACACTGAGCTCCAGTGAGCTGAGGGAAGTGAAGGAGCCGGCTGTTCAGCTGAGACTGCAGGCACAAGGAGCAGAGTCTGGCTCCACCGAGACCACTGTGGTCACCATCTCTGCTGACAAGTTCAGAGTCCTGCTCACAGGTTAGCTCAGACTGTACCTCATCAAAGAAACACCACTCTACCTCACTTCTCAGTAATTGTAGGTTCATGTCTAATGATAATTCTCTTGTTTTGCTACAGAACTGAAACAAGCCCAAGCGATGATGAATGCACTACAGTGACTGAACGAGCATCGCCTTTCTCCAGTACTTGCTGTCTTTGATAATGACTGATATGAACAATTACATTTGATATATTACTCATGCCATGGCCAGGGGAGCAGCTAGACTGCCACAAGTGTCGAACCGAGGTGCCAGTGTGTACACTTGTGAAAAAGTTGTGGCCGCAAGTGCATTTTAAGACCTGGCTGTCGTTGATTGTTTTTCTTCTGAAATAGCTTGTAAACTAATTAAGGACGCACCAGTACTGAATATTGGTGTGATGCCAGGCTAAAACAGGTCAGATACCAGGCTGAAACGGGTCTACACTTGTGAAAAAGTTGTGGCCGCAAGTGCATTTTAAGACCTGGCTGTCGTTGATTGTTTTTCTTCTGAAATAGCTTGTAAACTAATTAAGGACGCACCAGTACTGAATATTGGTGTGATGCCAGGCTAAAACAGGTCAGATACCAGGCTGAAACGGGTCTGATACTGGGCTAAAACAGGTCCGATACAGGGCCGATACCAGGCTAAAACAGGTCTGATACCGGGCTAAAACAGGTATACCAGGCTAAAATGGATACGATACCAGGCAAAAACAGGCCTGATACCAGGCTAAAACAGGTCAGAGAAGATTTACCCAATACTAAAATCCGATGCCAAGAAACATGTTAACATGATTTTCAGCTATTTTAGCCGATATACTGTACATCTCCCTAATAAATGGTATCAATCATTTTTGTCCAGTGACCGCATACTGATGGTCGAAGTTTATACTGTTCAGTAAAAGCGATGGATGAGATCAGTACTTGATATCGGCCAATACTGAAAGTTTAGTACTCAGAATCGGCAGTGAAAAAGTGGTATCTGTGTGTCCCTAAAACGAATACCTTCAATAAAGTTCTAGGAGTCGTCGCTAGAATGAATTATTCATCACGCGTGGAGTATTGAAGCAAAAACACTATTTGGACCATGTTTGTAAATAATATTTTATTGCAACCACTTGAAAGTTTCATTATTATACATTGATGTACTTAAAGGGGAACTATTTTACTGTTTCTTTCACTATTTGGGCACTTTTACACAATTCCTGTGAGTCTATGGAACACCTCTGTAATTTTTTTTTTTTTAAATTCATTGTTTTGTATTTCTAATCCAGTCCTCAAAAACAACATTTTTCTACCTCAAGATCTTAAGCCGTTTTGAGCCTGGGCTCCAACCACAATGGTAAACCACTGCCTCGCCTGAACATTATCATGCAGCGGTGTCTCTCTGACATCACAAATCAGCACATTTTCAGATGACTCAGTTCAGTGAGGGTGAATATTGTGAGAGGAGAATTGGAAGAATGCGCCAATATGAGAATTAGAGACATAGATCATATTAATATAAGTCCACATAGCTAGGAAACAATGCTAAACACTGAAAAAGGCCATTTATAAGATAGTTCCCCTTTAACATTTTTCAACTTTGAGCTAAAAATAAATGAGAATTTGAATGGTTAGGAATTCTGTGTTCTTTGTTTGGAAATGGTTAATTTAGTTAAAGGCCAAATAATCTGATCCAAATGTAAACAAACATGAAATGGACATGTTTTCATTCTCAGTTGACTGACTAAGCTCTTGATACAAGGACTAACAATAAACACGAGTGTTTAAATGTATTTGTTGTGTTCTTTGGCTGGAGATGCTTATGCTGGCAATGTCTAACACAAACCTATGGTTATAGGGGAATGCCACCACCGTTTTTTATGGTTAACTCCTCTTGGAAGCATGCCTCTTGACTATACAGATTATTTGTGCAGAACTTGTTACCAGAGCACCCTTCTTCTCTGTAGCTGCATGTGTAGCATGTGGTAACTTGACATCTCTAGCTTCACACATAAAGCTGAGTAGGTACATGTCCTGAATATAAGCTGCAGATTTGAATGTTGCTTAATTTGCATATTCATAAATCATTGCATTCTCAATGAAGGTAAGGTGTAGAGATGCTGCTAAGCCATTATCTGTAATTTATTGAACAATTTGGGGGAAACATACAAATGTTTATTTAATATAGAGAATTCTGGGGAGGTATCTAAGAATTCATAATGTTCTTCCTGTGCCCCAAGTATTTGTGAACATGCACCACTTCTAAAGCTAGAAATCAATCCATGGTGTCACTGGGATTTAATTTTTTTTACTGTATCAAGCACATTCTCGGGCTCATACAGAACCAAGCATTTCACTGTAATGCACATGTACCTTATACGTGACAAATAAAAACGAACTTGAAACTTGATATAATAAATGGTGCATTTATATAGCGCTTTTATCCAAAGCGCTTTACAATTTCAAATTTTTACCCATTCACTCACACATTCACACACCGACGGCAGAGGCAACCATGCAAGGTGCCGACCTGCTCATTGGGAGCAGTTAGGGGTTAAGTGTCTTGCTCAAGGACACTTCGACACGGTGGCTGGGAGGAGCGGGAATCGAACCGGGAACCTCTGGATTACCAGACGACTGCTCTACCTCCTGAGCCATCTGGGGCTGTGATGGGGGCTCTGACTTTGTGAGGCCATTAAATATTGGTCTGAGATCTTACACCCAAATTAGGGTTTAATTGAGGTGCAGACCTTCTAGCAATGATGGAATATAAACCTCATTCAAGAGCTCACAAAAACATGTGACATCACCGATTGGAGGGTTCTCTCGCAGATTTCAAATTTTAGAAGGTGGTTCAAAGTGTTCACTGTCCTGGGGCACAGGAAGAACTTTATGTGAATTATTTATGGTTGGCATTCCCAAATTTCCAAAGAGCTTAAATTTTAATATCTATACATCAAATTATCCAAGAATACATGTGATATAACTCACATTAGTAAGGTTAAATAATATCGGGTCTTCTTAATTTCAACATGATTTATATATTTGCATTACTTGTACAAAAAAAACCTCAGATTACAGGTAAATTAGTTCGTTCACAACTGAAACATTTCAAATCCATTAGTACAAAATATTTAGCTAGAACCAGAAACGTTTCAGGAATGAGATTTGAAGTTGTCTCGCGATGTTTTGGATTGAACGAGAGTTGAGACGGCGTGTTTAGTAACAATCTCACATGCAGCAATTTGGCAGATTGTTTTGTACTACAATCTGGCTAATACCTGTCTGAATCGTTAGCCTCCCGTGGTAAGTTTCCTTAAATTCTACTTACACGTTTGTTCAACAATCAATCTGCACGTTTAATATTGATAATGAATTGAAAATGGAGTGAATGAGGACCCGGCCTGATCACCTGATGTAAACAAGACGAAAGTCTTTTTCGGCTGGTCTGCATCGAGTCGTAGCAGTTGTTTGTATTGAGCCGTACTGTATTGTACCCATTCTGCAATCGGTTAATAACGTTTTCAATCAATCATTAGCTAATGTAAACAACTTTTACATGCAGCTTGTACCTTTCTTGCATTACCTCGTAGACTACGACGTACTGTATTGTACCCATTCTGCAATCTGTTAAATAAAGTTTTCATTCATTCATTCATTAGAGTTATCTCTTGATTGATTGATTGAAAACTTTATTAACAGATTGCAGAATGGGTACAATACAGTACAGCTCAATACACACAATTGTTAAGGGGATGCAGACCAGAGAAAGACTTTCGTCTTGTTTACATCAGGGTCCCCCATTTTCAATTCATCATAACATATATGACATACACAACATACAGATAGACAGTACTGCTACATCTATACATTTATGACATACCAGATTTGCAAATACAGTACTGTTTGTGATACAAAAAGATACAAAAAGAGTGTATATTCATTTGACGTAGAAACTGTACATTGGAGGTGGGGTGGGGGGCTGTACGTTGGGTAGGGGGGGGGGGACACTGTACACTGTACATTGGAATACTGACAAAGCCATACTTGGTAATTTACTGTACAACTGGGTTAGGACATTTGTAGGGGCCAGTTTCGAATTGCAGTCTCCCGTAGGTGTTTTTTGAGAGTGTTTTTGAAGGTGGGTAGTGATTCACATTCCTTTACAGCTTTGGGTAGGGTGTTCCACATTGATGTGGCATAATTGCGAAACGTGTTTAGTCCCTTGTTTGAGCCGCATCTGGGTTTAACAGGATTTGTGGAGCTCCCTCTGGTGTTGTGATCGTGGTATTCGCTGACCTTTGGGAAGTATTTTGACACATCTATGCTACATCTATACATTTATGACATACCAGATTTGCAAATACAGTACTGTTTGTGATACAAAAAGAGTCCAGAAAAGGGAGTATATACATTTGACGTAAAAACTGTACATTGGAGGAGGTTGGGGGGAGGGGGACACTGTACAACTGTACAAGCAAAACTGTACATTGGAATATTGACAACCATACTAGGTAATTTACTGTACATTGGAGGGGGTTGGGGGGGGGAACACTGCACAATCAAAACTGTACATTGGAATATTGACAACCATACTAGGTAATTTACTGTACATTGGAGGGGGTTGGGTTAGGACATTTACAGGGGCCAGTTTCGAATTGCAGTCTCCCGTAGGTGTTCTTTGAGAGTGGTTTTGAAAGTGGGTAGTGATTCACATTCCTTTACAGCTTTCACTCTTTCGGGTGATGGAATAGTGAAACAATGTCGTCATAGTGGTTTATTAATTTGCTCGGAATGTATGCATCATATTTCATTCAATAATGCATTTCTAAACTCATCCAGCTCTCTAACAGCTCAAGTCAGCTGAGTCTCTACAGCAGTAGGTCCATGGTCGGACCATCTCTTGACTAAACCATCTGCCCTCCTAACAAAATGCCTGAAGGACCAGAGCTCCACTTGGCCAGTCTGTTTGTGAACAGGATGTGTGAGGGAGTACTGTTCAGGGGACCGGTTAGAAAGTCAGAGGTCAGCAAGAGTCCTGACGTTTCCTTCACCTGCGAGGCCTACCGCATCACCGCCACCTCCAGAGGGAAGGAAGTAAGGCTCACACTAACACCCATTAAAAGTGATGATGATGACAAGCGAACAGTAAACACGGTGCATGCGGACCTGCCCATGGACGTTGTCTTCCGTTTTGGGATGTCCGGCTTTTTCCGCTTCACCACTGAGGATGAGGTCCCGAAGCACGCCCATCTGCGTTTCTATTCCAGCGAGAGGCCTTGCAGAGTGCTGAGCTTTGTAGATGCACGCAGGTTTGGCGGCTGGCAGCCCAACGGGACCTGGCAAGCGGACAGAGGGCCATGTGTCATGTTTGAGTACAAGAGCTTCAGGTGATGAATGGTTTAGTGATCGTATTATTACCA
This sequence comes from Notolepis coatsorum, assembly GCF_963971535.1. Classification (NCBI taxonomy): domain Eukaryota; kingdom Metazoa; phylum Chordata; class Actinopteri; order Aulopiformes; family Paralepididae; genus Notolepis; species Notolepis coatsorum. The sequence continues at coordinate 48,403,170 of NC_140182.1, read as the reverse complement.
TTGCCTGATCCAAACCAAAATATTTGCCCTCATAAATGTTATACTAGTCTGATGTGATGGACAGTTTTGTTCACCATGCTTATTGAGCGCCACAAGCTTTCCCCATCTTTCACTGTCTAGCGCCAGCTTTTCTTGACAATTTTTTTGTATTTTTATTTTTTTATCCACTTTTTCTCCTTTTTTTCCTATTTTTCTCCCATCCCAATTTCGCTGTGCCAATTCTCCCCTCCCCTGTCTTGAACGTTGCTCGCATATGCCCCCCACTGGCTGGTTGTAGGGAGGATAGAAGCCTTGCATCACATGTCCCCTCCGATACATGTGGAGGCAGCCTGTCACATCTTTTCACCTGCCAGCGCGGACTCTCATTGGCGAGGTGTAACGTGTGGGAGGCTCATTACCCCCGCCATTTCCTGTCTCTGCTGTGCAGGCGTCCCCCAACCGACCTGTAGGAGTCGCTGTCCACAACGTCCAGATTACCACCCATCGACTTCCACCCGCTAACTCTGCTAATTGAGTTAGTATGACGGCCGGCCCAAGCCGGAGGCAACGCCGACAGCCGGAGTCGAACCCGGTGTATCTTGCGTTGGTGACGAGCGCAATGTCCGCTGCGCCACCCAGCCGCCCTTTCTTGACCATTTTCACGATATTTCACGATCTTTGCGGAGCTATTGTATATTCTATATTATAGCTATGGAGCCAATAGTATGGCTCATTTGACACTATTTCTAGTCCAACATGTAAAAAATGTTATGTTTCTAGTACACACTGTAGTTTATTACACGCTAAACATTGCCCATTTCCAAAATAATCCAGTCTTTTTCCATAGATCGCGAGATAAAACGCGTTATATGCAATAAGCCCAAATCGTTCTGGTTGATCCCCTGGAACCCCAAATACTCCCAAATCAAAGGTATATACCATGGCATGTACACTTGTGGGGGGGGGGATAAGAAATAAACGTCAGTGACTCCGGAGGTAGAGCAGTCGTCTGGTAATCCAGAGGTTCCCGGTTCGATTCCCACTCCTCCCGGTCAGCGTGTCAAAGTTTCCTTGAGCAAGACATTTAACCCCTAATTGCTCCTGATGAGCAGGTTGGCACCTTGCATGGTTGCCTCCGCCATAGGTGTGTGAGTGAATGGGTAAACTGTGAGGAAAAATAAAACGCCATTTACCATTTCCTTGAGTCACCAGAAAACGTCTCGACTCTGCGCTGAGTTATTCTTGCTGAAAGGCCCTGTTTCCCACAAGAACAGTCGAAACCGTTCAGTCCTGAGACTCGTCAAAATACAAGATAACCATATCACTCGTCTGTACAAAACATTCTATCCTGCTTATTAATCCATGATGTGAAAAGACAATATTGGGCCGGTTTCCCAAAGCTCCCCACATCAGAGGTACCGATAAGCACCTGCAAGCCTTGCTGATGTTGTGAGAGGAGTACAATACGTAGCATGTGACCTTGACACACGCCACCTGCTCCCTGATCTGATTAGCTTGACCCAGGGCAGGTGTGGCTGCTCAAACCACACAATGATTCGGGATAAGTGTGTTTGAATGAAATTGCTAGGGTCACTGCTAGGGTCAGCCACATGCCGTGTTGATGAACCCCAAGGTCGCTTCTATAAAAACTGTGTGTTGGTTTCATTCAGGGCTCCTCCTCCTAGAGGGGAGACTATTTGCAAATATTAAAAAGCTTTGCAAAGAAATTTTTTAGCATGGAGTTTTTATGCAGACACTGATTTTTTTTTATAATGTTACAGAGATAATGTCATGTCACACCTTTCTGACCGCGCCTTCGACAAGCCCGTCTGTGAAGTCCTGCTGAATCAGAAGTACTTCAACGGTATTGGGAACTACTTACGGGCTGAAATCCTTTACAGGTGATCCATCGAACACTCATAATACTGGGCCATTACTTCCTGCACAAGTGTTGTATTGTTTTGAGCCAAAAACAATGACTCTTTTCAGAAGTTACTGGGCGCTCTCTCTTCAAATGTATCATGAATGGCTTTCTTTCACTTTGTTCCTGACCTCCCATTCATTGTGGAAAGGCGGCATAATGATTAGGACCCACTTATAGAACAAACAAGCCTTTTCATATGAAAGAATGCATCTTAAATCATTCTCTTCCTCCCCTTTCAGATTAACCATTCCACCCTTCATGCAGGCAAGGACGGTTCTGGAAGGCCTTCAGAAGGAAGATCTATATGAGGATGAGGATAATGTCAAAGAGGAGATGGCTGACACCAAGGTGAAGCAGTATAGGAGGCTCTTTGTCCGATACTAACATCATTCTCCTCAGTCTCTTATTGAAAGGGTCGCCGATTTGTAACCTTAATCCTATCATTGTGATTATCAGACACACTGCAGGACCTCTAGTGAACTACAGACACAGAGAGCATACCTCTAGTGAACTACAGACAGAGAGCAGACTTAGTGAACTACAGACACAGAGCAGACCTCTAGTGAACTACAGACAGAGAGCAGACCTCTAGTGAACTACAGACAGAGAGCAGACCTCTAGTGAACTACAGACACAGAGCAGACCTCTAGTGGTACAGACACAGAGCAGACCTCTAGTCAGGCATTAAAGCGTTCCGTCTTGAGACGGATTTCAGTCTATTTGATTATATGTATATAATATTTTAATTGATATTAAAAAAAAAAAAAAAATTACTTTTTTTTTTTTTTTACTTTTTTTTTTTTATATATATAAAGTTTGCCAATAGGGATGTTTCAGTAGTATTGGCACTGGTAGTAGTCGTAATAGTAATCCAGTCTATTTTTTTTCTTCTAAAAAATAAACTAGTTCAACACAGGCAACCACTTTTGCTTAATTTCTTTGATGGCTCAAATGTATGTTTTGAGCACAAAGATCATCATAGATCTAGCCTCTTAATTTTGCTCTCAAAGTGCACCAGATTGATGCATTTAACTTTAAAACGTAATTTATTTTTTTTTAATCCGAGGGGGCATGCCCCCGGACCCCTCTGGAGGGGCAGAGGTTCACCCACCACCACAGTCTCACTAAATCCTGTGGGAAACACTGAGGATTCAAATTTTTTTACGGCTGTGGTTAAGGCGTTCCACATTGTTGTGGCATAATTGCGAAACGTGTTTAGTCCCTTGTTTGTATGATAACAAGCCTTTTAGTTCATGGTTCAAAGTAATGGGAAAGGGGTGCTATCTCGCCATCAATCAGAAGCTAGCCACAAGACTTGCATTCACGCTCTCCAGCACACAGCCTCCCTGCCTGGCACAACAACCACAACAGTAGGGTCTATAGTCACAGTCAGGACAGTATAGGCTCTACAAGTAGGCTCCCTTAAAACGCTAACGCTATTAAAAAAAATACAGTGGAGGTTAAAATAAGAATAGACTTGGCCTGAAAAAAGTTCAGTCAGGAGATATTTTTTTGCTTTAATCCCTGCCTCTAGTGAACTACAGACACAGAGCAGACCTCTAGTGGTACAGACACAGAGCAGACCTCTAGTGAACTACAGACAGAGAGCATATCTCTAGAAGTACAGACACAGAGCAGACCTCTAGTGGTACAGACACAAAGCAGACCTCTAGTGAACTACAGACAGAGAGCAGACCTCTAGTGAACTACAGACACGGAGCGCAGACCTCTAGTGAACTACAGACACAGAGCACAGACCTCTAGTGAACTACAGACAGAGCGCAGACCTCTAGTGAACTACAGACACAGAGCGCAGACCTCTAGTGAACTACAGACACAGAGAGCAGACCTCTAGTGAACTACAGACACAGAGAGCAGACCTCTAGTGAACTACAGACACAGAGCGCAGACCTCTAGTGAACTACAGACACAGAGCGCAGACCTCTAGTGAACTACAGACACAGAGAGCAGACCTCTAGTGAACTACAGACAGAGCGCAGACCTCTAGTGAACTACAGACACAGAGAGCAGACCTCTAGTGAACTACAGACACAGAGTGCAGACCTCTAGTGAACTACAGACACAGAGGAGAGCAGACCTCTAGTGAACTACAGACACAAAGGAGAGCAGACCTCTAGTGAACTACAGACACAGAGGAGAGCAGACCTCTAGTGAACTACAGACGCACCACAGCAGACTTCTAGTGAACTACAGACACACCACAGCAGACTTCTAGTGAACTACAGACACAGAGGAAAGAATACCTCTAGTGAACTGAGGTCACAGAGGAGAGCAGACCTCTAGTGCAGGGGTTCCCACAGGAGGGTCGCGAGGGGGGGGGGGGGGGGGGGGGGGGGTGGTCACCAGATGATTTAAAAATAATAATAATAATAATAATAATAATAATCCGAAAAAAAAAAAAAAATTTGCAGTCAGGCCACTGAACTTAGAAGCAGGCCAGGACAGTGTTTCTAGTTGCAGCAGCGCAATAGTTAGATAACCTAGGTGGGGAACAACCAGGAGATCACTGCAACTCACACAAGTTGGAGAACTATCTCTCTCTCTCTCTCTTGCTCTCACACACACACACAAAAGGAGCCGCATGTGATTGGTGGAGGCGGGACCCTTACAAAAAACTGTTGTTGCTAATCATTGACATTACATGCTAGCCTGTAATAATCCCCCCCAGAAAAATCTACTTTGCATTTGATATATTGCAAATATATGCCATCACACACACTGGCATTTAAAGGGTTAGAATTATAAAATTAATATGTGGTGTTATGATCAGGGCTGAAGTTGAATAAAAGATTGTATTATTTTCAATCTGACATTACAAAAAAACTGAAAATCCATCAAAATCAGTGTTGTTGCTAATCATACATATGCTAGCCTGTTTTTTAACAATAATTTGTGATACAAACACTGGCATTTAAAGGGTACAAATAAAAAAAAATGCCTGCAGCAGAATGCAGGAAATGAAGTCTTTGTAACAAGAAATGTCCTGGTGGGGGACCCCCAGACCCCCTGCTTAAAAAGTGGCCTGACTGGGGCTATACTTTGCACTATATTTCCTGGCCTGAATGATTTCCCCAGTCCGGCCCTGGTTAAAAGCCTCCAATGCTTATTAGTGTGTGTGCGTTTGAACGTGTGCATGTTTCAACCATACATTTCCATTTATTAAAAAAAAAGAAAAAGAAAAAAAGAAAGATACTTATTTTAATATTTTTTTTTTTACCTCCTATAATAGTGGGGGTCGCGGCTCTCTGCCCCCTTATTTTTGGGTCACAGCCTGAAAAGTTTGGGAACCCCTGCTCTAGTGAACCACATACACAGAGGAGAGCAGACCTCTAGTGAACTACAGACACAAAGGAGAGCAGACCTCTAGTGAACTACAGATGCAGAGGAGATCTCTAGTGAATTACAGACAGATCAGACCTCTAGTGAACTACAGACAGAGAGCCGACCTCTAGTGAACTACAGACAGAGGAGAGCAGACCTCTAGTGAACTACAGACACAGAGGAAAGAAGACCTCTAATGAACTGAGGACACAGAGAGCAGACCTCTAGTGAACCACAGACACAGAGGAGAGCAGACCTCTAGTGAACTACAGACACAAAGGAGAGCAGACCTCTAGTGAACTACAGACACAGAGGAGAGCAGACCTCTAGTGAACTACAGATGCAGAGGAGATGATATCTCTAGTGAACTACAGAGAGAGCAGACCTCTAGTGAACTACAGACAGAGGAGAGCAGCCATCTAGTGAACTACATACAGAGGAAAGAAGACCTTTAGTGAACTGAGGACACAGAGAGCAGACCTCTAGTGAACCACAGACACAGAGGAGAGCAGACCTCTAGTGAACTACAGACACAAAGGAGAGCAGACCTCTAGTGAACTACAGACACAGAGGAGAGCAGACCTCTAGTTAACTACAGATGCAGAGGAGAGGAGATCTCTAGTGAACTACAGACAGAGAGCAGACCAGCGTTTCCGTTAGCCGGTAATTACCGGTATTTGACCGGCAAAATCTGTTGAAGTCCGACATATTTAATCTCTCCGGTCTTAATGTCCGGTGAAAATAATTCCCTCTAAGCACAATTTGATTATTTGAATTGTATTAAAATAGGCTAAAATTAAATAGCCTATGCGATGAACGAAACAATCATTACATTTGTTTCATTGTTGCTTCACCAAGCAGGTATAATAATGACACCGCTGTGTCAGCGGGAGCTTGCTGCTAGATTTGCGACTGCATGCAGCTGCAGAGCCACAGAATCCACCATAACCCACCCATCTGTACCGGCACAGTGCTGTACTCAAATTCAGCCATTGGCAATTCAGCTGTTGGGTGGGGGGCGCTGTTGAGCGGTCCCCAGATAGAGCCTGAAAACAGCTGAATCTGCTGCTCTGCAGCGCCATACTCTCGCAAATAAGTCGTTGGGAGGTGGAGAGAGTCATCACGCCCACGATAATGTTGCTGTCTCTCTCTGCCAAATTTCTCAGTTCTTCGCTTGATATAATTAATACAAATGTCCAATATAACTGAATTCGTTAGCTCATAAAAATGTGATTATAACAGACTGCTGTTTATTAATGTCGGGCGACTGCCCACAGACACCTATTTGATTTAAAGTCGGCAGCAGCACGGAGTCTCTGGACTTATTTTATTTGGAATATAATGACTATACGCAAAAGTAGCCTAGTTTTAAGTTAAAATATTATAAATCTACATGCCTTGAGGATGTCATTCTTTATATAGCCTACCTATCAATTGTTTTTAAGCTCAATAAACTCTGACCGGAATTTCTCTCATTTGACCGGTAGATTTAAATCTACCGGACCCTGAGACCGGCAACAATTTTTTCTAACAGAAACCCTGGAGCAGACCTCTAGTGAACTACAGACACAGAGGAGAGCAGACCTTTAGTTAACTACAGACACAAAGGAGAGCAGACCTCTAGTGAACTAGTACAGACACAAAGGAGAGCAGACCTCTAGTGAACTACAGATGCAGAGGAGAGCAGACCTCTAGTGAACTACAGACACAGAGGAGAGCAGACCTCTAGTGAACTACAGACGGGAGAGCAGACCTCTAGTGAACTACAGACACAGGAGAGCAGACTCAGCTTCTTCCCCCAGGCCATCAGAACACTGATCTCTCCACACACAAGCACACATACACACACACATCCTCACTTGCACTCTCTCACACACAAACACACTACAAAAAAGGTCACTTTAAAAAACATAACTATATTTGTATATTATTGTATATAGTACTCATTACCTTTCACTTTTAAATTGTATTGCTATATTGACATTACTATGGCCCATTCAACATCGATTATTAGGGATGTCCGATATTATCGGCCGACCGATATTATCGGCCGATATCGGCAGTAAAATGTGATATCGGAAAATATCGGTATCGGTAAAAAAAATAAACAATAACAATATATATATATATATATATTTTTACATTTATTTAACCTTTATTTACCCAGGCAAGCAAGTGAGAACCAATTCTTATTTTATTTATTGTCAAAAGTATGCATGTTGGTTTAATTCAACAACAAGAGATATGTAATGTTAATTTTTACTTTTTTAATTATCATATTTTGCACAGATAATGCTTACATTTAGAAAGCCTTTTGAATGCATCCAGTGAAATTATTAGTTACCTGAAATTATTCAGTTTCTTTGGGGGGAAACCCTGCATATATCGGTATCGGTTGATATTGGTATCGTATCGGTATCGGAAATTAAGAGTTGGACAATATCGGAATATCGGTATCGGTAAAAAAGCCAATATCGAGCATCCCTATCGATTATCTATCGTTCAGGATGTGGGAACGTTATACTTTTTCATTCATACATTGTTGTGTTAATACCTTCGAGAATATAAGTATGTTTTTAATCTTTTCTGCTGTAATTCCAAAAACGCTAGTTATAGGCCCGAACGCATATGATAGATTATCGATTGCCGTTTCTTTCCCATACACGCTATATTAAAAAATTCAAATGTATATGATCGGTATACATTATGCTTCATCATGCGTGGAGGAAAGGGGGGGGGGGGGGTCGTTTATAATTCCTTGATCATCAGTAACGGCTTTATGTAGTATGGGTGATATATTGATCTGATGGTTTGCAGTGAAATGAATAAACAATCTGGCTGAAAATAACGTTATATTCCCCTTACCGTGGGCCGATGAGACTGGCGGTGAAAGATCCCAATTATTCGACGCCGATCGCCTAGGTCCATTTCCGGTTTGTATGGCGCAATAAACGCCGAAATCATATCGATTATTAAGTTTAGAAAGCGATCCATATGTACTATAGTGTCTGTCAGGAGTCCCGTAGCGAGATGTGACTGCCAGAGGAATTTCCTCGATGCACCGATGGCACTTCCGGTTTTTGCGAGAGTGTAACTCGCCCGACCATCCACCAGGCGGCGGTATTGAGCCGTTGCAGTCACATCTAGGGTCCCACTAGAACATCGGGGGTTGGCTGGATGAATTATGAATGCCATGGCGAAAAAATTTAATATTGATCTCAAACGCTGTACAGCGATCTTGGCAGACAACGCATGGCGGGCAATAACGCTGGAAAGCGTTTCTGGCGCCCAATGTGTTAACACTTTAACTGCCACACACGAGAATACTCGGGTTTATTTATAGGTGGTTGAAAGCCACTCACGAGATTTCCCGGATTTTTTTTTTTTTTTAGCGATCTGAAATCATATTGCATCACCGAGCCTACCCGAGTATACCCGAGCGGCACCGGCGATCATTGTGGAAAAAAGCGCCCCCTGTCGTCTCCCAGATGACATAAGGGATTTTGGAATGGACTCAATGAAAATGGATGGGGAAAGAAATCCGGTACTCCACATTTTCCAGTCCACTGATCCAGCCGGGGTTACCACAGTTCATTCTGGAGCGTCTGAGCCCCGCTGATCATGGAGTTCTACTGTATCGCGTTGGATCCATACACTTATCGATTTTTTCGAATGGTGATCAGGAATTGGAATATACCAGTTGGATACCATCTGATGTCAGGTAAGGACTCTATGTTATCAGTGTTAGGATAATCAGACTACTTTTTTATGAAGTTATAGGCTGTTTTGTGAAATGGACTCTTTCGGTTTCACTGTAAAAGTCCGAGAGGAAATCAACGCAGCGATTATCCGTGCGCGGCCCGAATGTGCTTGCGTGCACGTATAATATTGATCATCTAGCGTTTATTTGAAAACGATTCATAAAAAGGCAGACGAATATCAACGTTGTGGAATATTCCAGTAAAAGACGATTTTCATAGAATGGTCCAGAATGGGCTGTTTTTTATCTGAAAACGGGTGCTTTTCTAAATGCTCTGAAACGGAAATGACGCGATAAAAAAACAATCTGCCTTGACAGCACTGACTGGAAAATAGTCTTTGATAATGCGATGGGCAGATTAGACACATAGCCATAATTTAAAACATAGATTAGGCGATATTAACGTTAACATTGGCACAGATGGTGGCATTCAGGGGGTAAAAAGGAAAACCCGGCATGGCACTCAAAGTGTTAACGGTGGCAGAGAGGGGTATGAGATGGGCACAACCCCCGGCGGTCAATGTGTTAAGCTTAGCATCGTATTGTATTTTATGAATTTCTTATTACTTTTTATCATGTCTATTTTATTATCTATTCTATTTTATTATTTGTATTTTTGCACAATCAAGGAGGGCATGGCCACCTTCATTTCACTACATGTGTATTTATGTGACAAATAAATCTCTTGAATCTTGAACTACAAACACAGAGGAGAGCAGACCTCTAGTGAACTGCAGACACTTGTTTCCTCAACTATCTTCAACTGTCCTTTTTTTAATCTACCTTTTCTCCCCATTTTTCTATTTTTCTCCCATCCCAATTTGCGTATTATCCAATTCTTCCCTCCCCTGTCTCGAACGTTGCTAGACCATGCCTCCCACTGGTCGGCTGCAATGTGGACGAAGCCTTGCATCACGTGTCCCCTCCGGTACACAAGGAGGCAGCCGTCGCATCTTTTCACCTGTACAGCGCAATCTCTCAGTGGCGAGGAGTAACGCGTGGGAGGCTCACGCTGCCCCCGATACTTCCTGATTCTGCTGTACAGGCGCACCAACCCACCTGTAGGAGTCACTGTCCACAACATCCGATCCCCACCCACCGGCTTTCCCACCCCCTAATACTGCCAATTGTATTAGTATGAACGACCAGCCAAGCCGGAAGCAATGCAGAGAGCTGGGCTCGAACCCAGCATCTCCTGCGTTAGTGGCGAGCGCCTTGCCCACTGCGCCACTTAGCCGCCTTTATCTTCAACTGTCCTTGAGTTGGATGCACTACAGTTGAGCATAGTTGAGGAAATGGTGTCTTTCATTTCACTAGAGGTCTGGCTCTAGTTTTGATGAAGCTCTCCAAACAAAAGAAAACATTTTATGTCAGATTATCCTTGTGTCCTCACAACAGAACAATAGTATTCAAGGCTGGAAATCGACGAAGTGGCCCTTTTAAAACTAACCAGCTCTTTGTAACAGACCTTTTCTCTTTTTGTATTGTAACAGGCCTGTGACGGTCAGGAGAAAGCCAAGGCAGAGACGGCCGACCTACTAAGACTGTGTCACACGGTTCCTTTGGAGGTGGTGAATCTAGGTAGGCAGCAGTCTGTGTGCCGTCTCGTCTGTTACCTTTCTTCCTTTTTAGACTTAAATGCTCATATTTGGGCTGATAAAAATTACTTTTACAAAAGTGAATCTGAAACAAAGATGAAACCGGGTTCCTAAGCAGGTCTGGAAAGTGTGGTTAGGTATGGAAAATAAATTTGGGAATTGTACAGTATAATGTGTAACACTGTCAAACGGCAACGTTTAGGCAAAAGAGCCCCTCTTTGGGCGTCTGGGTAGTGTAGAGGTCTTAAGCACTCGCCTACACACCGCAGAGACCCGGGTTCAATAGATAGAATAGAATAGAAATACTTTATTTTGGCCAATTCCCTGTAGTAGTACCTTCAGCTTGGTCAGAACGAGTTGGCAGTGTTCATGGGTGGGAAGCCGGTGGGGTATGAGTCCTGGTTGTTGCAGTAGCCAATCCTACTGGTCGGTTGGGCACTTATACAGCAGGAGGGGATCTGGGTAAGAATCAAGTTAGTGGTTTATTGATTGATTGGTCCATTAATTAGTGAGACTGCTCTCTTAATGGAGGAGGGTTTATAACTTGTCCTTTCTGTGCCATTTCTGTTTGACTCTGAAGAAGGCGCAGTATGCATCGAAACGCTAGCCATTTGTACCTTATCATTAAGATATTAAAAGTGAATCGTGTGCTCCAGTATCTTCTTTGGGTTCAGTGGAAGTGGTCTTTGAGGTACTATGGTGCTCTGTTGTTATATTATGAACCACCCTGCAGTTGAACTGACCTAGCCTCCAGAGGTACCCAACCAAGCTGAACTGACCTAGCCTTTAGAGGTACCCAACCAAGCTGAACTGACCTAGCCTTTAGAGGTAGCTAACCAAGCTGAACTGACCTACAGTAGCCTCCAGAGGTAGCTAACCAAGCTGAACTGACCTACAGTAGCCTCCAGAGGTAGCTAACCAAGCTGAACTGACCTAGCCTTTAGAGGTAGCTAACCAAGCTGAACTGACCTACAGTAGCCTCCAGAGGTAGCTAACCAAGCTGAACTGACCTAGCCTCCAGAGGTACCCAACCAAGCGGAACTGACCTAGCCTCCAGAAGTGCTCAACCAAGCTGAACTGACCTAGCCTCCAGAGGTACCCAACCAAGCTGAACTGACCTAGCCTCCAGAGGTACCCAACCAAGCGGAACTGACCTAGCCTCCAGAAGTACCCAACCAAGCGGAACTGACCTAGCCTCCAGAGGTATCTAACCAAGCTCAACTGACCTAGCCTCCAGAGGTAGCTAATCCACCTGCTGGAAATGCTGTTTTCCCACATGGTCCCTAATTTATCCTGGGAAATCGATAACTTATCTTTTAGTCAGGCCCTCCGCACCATAAACAAATTGTATAATAATCGAAACAACAGGAAATGTATGGCTCATTCAGATCTAATCAGACAATGCAGCACCTTGTTGCAGGGTAGTGCGTTGGTGTGGATGGGCCATTTTGTGTGATCATGCTGTGAGCTTTTTAACCCCCTCCCCCTAAATCCCTTGTCTTCTTGTCTTCTGCTGTGATTTATTGGCTACCGCAGCATGGGGGGGGGGGGGCTTTCATTACGGCAAAATCTCTCTCCTCCCAGGCTGCTATCTATAGAGCCATGCTCTCTCCATGTTACTATCCTTATACTACTGCCCATCATGCTAATATGTCTATACTACTATGCACTCAGAGTGTATACTGTTTGACGAACAATATCACTTACCCTTAACTGCCAGAGTTGTACTCCTGGTAGGGGTGGGGGAAAAAATCGATACGTGGTAGTATCGCGATACTTTGCGTGGCGATACTGTATCGATACAGGGACGCCAAGTATCGATATTTAATTATTCATAAAACATTTTTATAAATGTTTTTGTATAAGGAAGTTGCATTGTTCATTTCAATACCTGTAATAGTACAGTAGTCCACACACATGTGCATTCAGTTAAGTTGGAATATGACTGTAATACAAACAGTTCAGTTTGTCAGGTACATGCAACACAGATTACAGTGTTTACATCTGTCTGCTTGAGAAAATATTATGTTCTGCAATAAAAATGATTGAAGTGAGATCTCGCCTTTATTTTATTAGATAAAACATGTTGACAAAGTTTTACTTTGCAGTTGAAAAAAGGTAATAAATCAAATTTGATCTAAAAAAAAATCCGCAATACTCAGCGTATCGCGATATATTTAGTATCGTGATACTATCGTATCGTGACGCAAGTATCGCGATAGTATCGTATCGTGAGGTCTCTGGCGATTCCCACCCCTACCTCCTGGTGACTTGTACACAATTTGTAAGTCGCTTTGGATAAAAGCGTCAGCTAAATGACTACATGTAAAAAGTAGAAGTTATTCAGTATTTATTCTTCTTAAATGCATGCTGACTATTATTGAAATTTGTTCATGGTGTGATTGTTAACGTTTGAAGGTGGAAAGGGCTACGATCCTGAGAAAGCAGACCACTCTGACTTCAAGGCGTGGCTCCAGTGTTACTATGTAGATGGGATGAAGTCCATCAGAGACCACAATGGGAGAACAATGTGGTTCACTGTAAGTAAAAGAGAACCTCTATGGCTACGTTTCACACTGCAGGAAAGAGTGGCCCAAATCTGACAGCACAAATCACATAGAATCTGATCTTTTGAATTATGATTTGGGCCACTTTCATATCTGGTCCTAAATCAGATACAGGTCTGATATTCTTTTGCAATGCGACTTCAGTCTGAACAGTCATATCAGAATTCATGCAACTTACACGTCACTCTAGATTGAAATTCACCGTAGTCACTCTAGACTCGGGAGTCACTCTGTGAATACAAACATGGAGGACTGCTGTGATGGAGGTGGACAGTGAGGCGTTTACCATATACTGTAAGTATTTGAGGTGATACTTCTGTACAAGCAAAACTTGAGGGGACGTCTCATAACTGGTCTATGTTTGAAAGCATATTGAAAGAGGAAATGTCTCTTTCACCTCCTCCTTGCACCCATTATCATCTGCTCACAAATTAGCTGGCCTCCACTGCACATCAACTTATAAATTAAACTATAAACTGACCAGTGTTCTTCATGTTTACATTCATCTTCGTTATTGTTCATTTTGAGCATGCAGGTCAGTTCAGGAACGGGATCAGTTCATATCGGCCACATTTAAAAGAAATGAAAAAAAAAAACCAAACTAAAATCAGATAGAGAAATAAATGAGAATTGAGCACTAAGGTTTGCAGTGTGAACGTGGCCGAAGGTCTTATCTCTGGTAGGTGTTTTATGGTACATGGTAGGTGTTTTATGGTATATGGTAGGTGTTTTATGGTACAAGGACAATAACCAACATCTGTTGTCATTTTCAGGGAGACGCAGGCGCCATGGCCCCCAAAGGTACACACTCATTTGTGAATAAGACCAGGAAAACACTTGAGCCTGCGTCTGTGAGTGAAGTCTAGGATTATACCGAACACATGTCTGGTTTCTCTTTCTTCTTCTACAGACTCAAAATCACCCAAGGCAAAAAAGAGAGCAAAGAAAGACGATGGCCATGATTACACTAGTGAGAAAAAGGTAAATAAATACAAACAACAATGGCACTCTTTCCTCCCTTACCCCACGAAAACCATTAACGGCAATGTTTTACTTCCATCAGGTGGCCAAGAGTCGCTCTAACCGCACAAAGAAGGAAAAGACGGCCAGCCAGGAAACGGTGACAAAAAGGCCAAAGAAAGCAAAGGATACAGCTCAGAGGGAGGCCGGATCCACGAGGCCGACGTGTGAGAGGAACGGCAAGGAAGCCAAGGCGCTTAGAAAAACACCAGCTACCGGTAGGAAGAGCTTCATCTTACACTCGAAATGTGAGAGAAATACTAGTCAATTGTTCCTTTAGTTCCTCTTTTGGGGAAATGCAGGTGTCCTAGCAGCACGGGGGAGGGGAGGTATGGCATGATCATCGCTTTGAAGATTCTTTCTAAATTAAGACCTATTTTTCTGGAAACATTTGCATGTCCCCAATTCCTAGCATTCCGATTTAAGATTTTACTTTTTAAAATTCGATTTCCATTGAAAAATTGGTCAGCGTAAAAATTGCATGAGGTCATTTATATATATATTTTTTTAAACCTCAGGTTTGAAAGACATACTGAGGTATAATGTATATACAAACAAAACATAATCCCTCTCAATCATGACTTCTGACCCACTACAAGTGTGTTTATCTGCATAGACCCTCTGGATTTTCTTATTCTGCTGCTTGGGACGTGTCTGGGTGTCAACCTTTGGGCAGTGAGTGCAAGTGCATGTTAACCCTTTCACTGCCACATGACAGAAGGTTAACCCTTTACTATCACACAACCGATGGTCGCCGGCTGTCGTGTGGCAGTGAAAGGGTTAACCTTCTGTGTATTGTCGCAGTGAAAGGGTTAACCGTTGCGGCGGTGAAAGGGTTATGTGCATGTTGTGTATGCATGTATCTAGGGATGCACCAATCATTTCCCCACATGGAATGCACCTGATTGGATACATGCACTGCTAGTGGGCAGTCTGTGGTTCTCCGTCCCGTTTCCAAAAAGAAAATGGCGGCATGTTTGCTTGTCGACTTTGACAGTTTGATCTGCAGATGGATGGTACAGCCTTGTAAATACCCATTGTTTTGGTGGTGTGCCTTTTAACCTTCAACGCGGTTAAAGGTTAGATTTATCTCCATATTTAGAGTGCAAGATCAAGAAACTCATATTGTTCCCCCTTTCTAACACATAGCCTTCACTCATCTCTCTCCCCTTCTTTCTATCACACACACACAAATATCTATATAACCTTCACATACAGTATATCACATCACACACACAGCCTTCTGTCTGCATACCATATTGACACTTTATTTCTCACACGCTCCCTCTCACACACACACATACATCCATGTAGCCTTCTGTCCACATAGCCTTCTCATAGTCTGTAGTACGTCAAGGTACCACTTACTTTTGTCTGCCTCCATAAATAATCGGGTCAAATGATTCCATATCAGGGTGTAAGAGCTCACATAAACATTTCATGGCCTCATTCATCGTTTATGGAGCAACGGTAGATTTTACACATGAGTTTGGAGGGTTCTCTCTCTGATTTCTAGCTTTAGGAGAGAGTGCTGAATGTTCATAAATACTGACTGAACTGTCTTGGGATACAGGAAAAACATATGTGAATTCTTAAAACAGGTGGTATTCTACTTTTAAATTGGGACAAAATCTCTCTCCTAGCAAATTATTCAGTAGATGTGTACATGAAGGTACGGATACATTTTTACTAGTTCATATGTATCAAAATGGAACACACATCTATCTCCTGAGACCGGTGCGTAGGAGAGGGACAAGTGGACCAAAAGTTGTTACCAAAACGAGGTTGTACTGTAACCAGTGATGTTTGTTGCAGTTCCACAAAGGAGTGGACGAAGGAGCAGACGGAACAGCACATGAAAACAAGCTCACCACGGGACATGGGACACCATTGATTGGGACCATTTCTATACTGGTTTTGTAAAATACTGATGTATTTCATTTTTAACTGTAAATTGTCTGTTCTGCTTCATGTATTACATACTTTGTAATTGTATTTGTTTGTTTGGTGTGCAGTGTTTCCCCTGAAAAGAAATAACTTAAAACTACCTTAGAATTGTTCGAGATAGGTTATTCATGTTCATGGAGTCATGTGCGTGTGAATTTGCTAGGATGTTTTTGATGTGTCCGCTGACACTAGAAGTGCTCTGGAGGCCCAGGTATAGCTGCATATTTGTACACTGCAAAAAAAAGAAATCTAAATAAATATCTTATTCCACAGATAATTTTGCTTATTTCTTTCTTGATTGGTCAATTTAATCTTGTTTTAAGAAAATGTTAATCTTGTTTTCTTAATCTTGTTTTCTTAAAATAAGATTAAATTGACATCAGAAAAAAAGCTAAATTATCTGCCAGTGGGATAAGATAATTCAAGATAATTCTACTCAATATAGACTTATTGTACCAAATACAAGATATGTTCACTTGATAAGATACTTTTTTTTGCAGTGTAGTTGTAATAAAAGTAAATGTCAAGATTAATGACATGCCTCAACACACTACTATTTGTATTGAACATAGATATAGATGATTTAATAGATAATATAAATACTAACATACTAACTGTCTAACATACACAAATCATAACACTACAACAGCACTTTACACCTAAGAAGTCTCAGTGGCATAGGCTACATTCTGCCTTAGAGCATTTCATTTTCCTGGGCTTTTGAAAGAAAAGCTCCAGGGCTCTTTGGTAGGGGAATTCACTGGTAGGGGCCATTGATGCTGAGACGCATACAAGCAGCCAGATGGTCTCCCTGCAGCCTTTTCCTCAGGTCAGTCTTTTACATTAAGCACCCCCCTCAGCCAAAATTAAATGATAAAAATATATATATATATTATAATACTCTTTTTAATAGTCTAGTTCATAGCAGCGGCGGTCCTAATTCAGCAGAGGCGCAGCGCCGCTGCTGAATGCATATAAGGGAAACACTGATGTGTTTTAAGTATTTCCCTTTTACCTCTGATGTACCGTATGTCTCTTTTGTTCTATTTTTTGTTACCCTTCAAGAGGCCATTTTGTCCTCTCGCCAGGCCGCTGTAAATAAGAGTTTGTTCTTAATTGACCTGCCTGGTTAAATATATATATATTTTTTTTTACATAAATTCCGATAGTGTGCTGATGCAATGCAAGCAAAATACTGTGAACAATATATGTTATTCTACTGCTCAATATAGGAAGTGTACATTATTGTGTGGGACCATTTATATACAATATTTGTACATTTTAAATACTTTTCCCCAAAACATTTGAAAAGTTCCCCTGTTGAATATAATGTTGTGATGCAAGCAAAGTAAAGGGAGTGAGATTAAATATTTTTGTTGAAACATCACTTACCCTCTCGCTAGAGATTTATTTGCCACAGCCCAATCTATGATGTCACACAGAAGTACAGCTCCACAGAGAATTAATTGTACAAGGTAAGGTGATAGCATCCAGGGTGATTTTTATTGGGACACCATACTACATTATGTAGCCCTTTTGGATGTAAACCTTCAAATAAACATTGTACAAGTAGGTAAAGTACACAAGCAGCTCCACGCTGTACATCAGTCACAAATTGGTGTCTGGCTTCGCCCACACTTTGTTCAGGGCTTAATTTTGTAAACATTTGCAGTTACATGATTTTACATAATTCCAACGACGATACACACTATACAAGTATTGATTTAATATTTCCATGCAGTATGTGAACCTATGCCACAATGGAGAAGGCGATGCTTTGATATCAACCCTTGTAAAAACACCCATAACTACAAAAACCTTCAGTTTTCTAAAACCAGGTCCTGGGTGGTTCAAAGGAGAAACATTCACACTTACAGGTTGGACCGTTTGATGGAACTGAAACCTTTAAAATCACAACTGTGTATAGTTTCTAATTTAAATTAAGTAACAAATATGAATCCCTGAATTGAATGGTATACCCTCTTTAATCAGATTGTAAGAAAACATGTTTTTATCTGTCCAACACTGAGGGACTACAATTACTGCAGGCTACAATCAGACATGAAAACATGCCTCGTTACAGGTAGAGGAGCAGAGACACCACTTGGAAGGGACTGAAGTTCAAGATGATTCCAGAAGATGTCATTTGTGCCGGACGAGTATCATCCTGTCTCTCCAGGAGGTCACAACTAAGAGAGAGAGAGAGGGTCAGGAGGTCACAACTAAGAGAGAGAGAGAGGGGGGTCAGGAGGTCACAACTAAGAGAGAGAGAGAAAGGGTCAGGAGGTCACAACTAAGAGAGAGAGAGGGGGTCAGGAGGTCACAACTAAGAGAGAGAGAGAGGGTCAGGAGGTCACAGCTAAGAGAGAGAGAGAGGGTCAGGAGGTCACAACTAAGAGAGAGAGAGAGGGTCAGGAGGTCACAGCTAAGAGAGAGAGAGGGGGTCAGGAGGTCACAGCTAAGAGAGAGAGAGGGGGTCAGGAGGTCACAACTAAGAGAGAGAGAGAGGGGGTCAGGAGGTCACAGCTAAGAGAGAGAGAGAGGGGGTCAGGAGGTCACAGCTAAGAGAGAGAGAGAGAGGGTCAGGAGGTCACAACTAAGAGAGAGAGAGAGGGGGTCATGAGGTCACAGCTAAGAGAGAGAGAGGGGGTCAGGAGGTCACAACTAAGAGAGAGAGAGGGGGGGTCATGAGGTCACAGCTAAGAGAGAGAGAGGGGGTCAGGAGGTCACAACTAAGAGAGAGAGAGGGGGTCAGGAGGTCACAACTAAGAGAGAGAGAGAGGGGGTCATGAGGTCACAGCTAAGAGAGAGAGAGGGGGTCAGGAGGTCACAACTAAGAGAGAGAGAGGGGGTCAGGAGGTCACAGCTAAGAGAGGGTCAGGAGGTCACAACTAAGAGAGAGGGGGTTAGGAGGTCACAGCTAAGAGAGAGAGGGTCAGGAGGTCACAACTAAGAGAGAGGGTCAGGAGGTCACAACTAAGAGAGAGGGTCAGGAGGTCACAGCTAAGAGGGTCAGGAGGTCACAGCTAAGAGAGAGGGTCAGGAGGTCACAGCTAAGAGAGAGGGTCAGGAGGTCACAGCTAAGAGGGTCAGGAGGTCACAGCTAAGAGAGAGGGTCAGGAGGTCACAGCTAAGAGGGTCAGGAGGTCACAACTAAGAAGGAGGGGGTCAGGAGGTCACAGCTAAGAGGGGGTCAGTTATAATGAGGGATGGGCACGAGTAATGTTTTCCCAGATCGAGTACTCATGAATAACTTGTAGTGATCAAGTAATCGATTATTTTTAGAATGTCTCTTAAAGAGCATTATATAATTACCGCCATTCTATCTGCAGAACGTCTCTCCACTCATGGAACGGCATGTCCGTATCAATAATCCATGAATGCTATGCAAAGTGGGCTACATGTTGGCACAACATACTGCTGTTTTTATCTTTTAGATAATGCTATGCTAGCTGTATTCCAACGCAACTAACGTTTTGCTCTACAGCTTCCAGTGTTTTGTCTTCCTCAAAAACCACCAGTTGAAACGGCAAACAATGGATTACGCACGCCCATCCCTAGTTACAGTACCAACAAATGACGCAACCTAAAAGTTATTGGAAGTTCTTCCAGGAATACTTACTGCCAGGCTTCTCTGACAGCAAGGCAGGTAGACAGAGAGGCCGTCACACTGCTCCCATGTGCCTCGTAGAGCCGGACAACAAGGACACTCTTCCTGTCCTCCGCCTGTGGAGGAAAGAAAGACATTGCAGGGTGAGGGGGGCAGGTGGGTGGACTGAGGTCAAACTGAACATTAGGCCCGGGAAGACACCTGTTTAATTGTCTCCAGGACGACAGCCGGAACGTCGACTGAGAACGCGCTCCATGGCGCGGTATCTGGGGCGTTCTGGACCAGCCTCAGTGGGAAGTTCAGGTTGTAGGCACATTGGATGACAGATGCATCCTGGAAGGACCCTGTAGCAAAGCGACAAAGCGATGAAGGATAGTTACACGTTGCTTTCGCCACGAGTGTGGATGCGCAAAGCGCAGTTTGATTTGGGAAATAATAACGATATCTTGTCTAATTGAAACCCACCTGTGTGTGGCATGATCGCATAGGTGAAACCGTGAGTCCCCATGTCTGCGTTGGCATCCGGAGCCTTCGGGGCCCTGAGTCTGAGGGAGACACGGCTACAGTTAGGGGCCCTAAGTCTGAGGAAGACATGGTTAGGGGCCCTGAGTCTGAGGAAGACACGGTTAGGGGCCCTGAGTCTGAGGAAGAGACGGCTACAGTTAGGGGCCCTGAGTCTGAGGAAGACACGGCTAGTTAGGAGCCCTGAGTCTGAGGAAGAAACGGCTACAGTTAGGGGCCTTGAGTCTAAGGAAGAAACGGCTACAGTTAGGGGCCCTGAGTCTGAGGGAGAGACGGTTAGGGGCCCTGAGTCTAAGGAAGACACGGCTACAGTTAGGGGCCCTGAGTCTAAGGAAGACACGGCTACAGTTAGGGGCCCTGAGTCTGAGGAAGAGACGGCTACAGTTAGGGGCCCTGAGTCTAAGGAAGACACGGCTACAGTTAGGGGCCCTGAGTCTGAGGAAGACACGGCTACAGTTAGGGGCCCTGAGTCTGAGGAAGAGACGGCTACAGTTAGGGGCCCTGAGTCTGAGGAAGAGACGGCTACAGTTAGGGGCCCTGAGTCTGAGGAAGACACGGCTACAGTTGGGCCCTGAGTCTGAGGAAGACGGCTACAGTTAGGAGACTAGAGAAAACTACATCTCACTCATCTACACTCAGTCATCAGTTTGTACTCTTCTTCTGTGGTTACGGTAGGTGCTACATTATGAAACACTCACAGGGATAATGTCATGGTATTCTTATGAACTGAGTAACCATATTTGCAGTCATTCAGCAGAGCTACTCCAAAGTTGTGCTCCGATAGGTCCGCCCATTTGTGCCCCCAAACCTGAGGGAGAAAACAACGTAAACACAGCAGCCAAAAATAAGAATAAGATTAATTTCAAGCTGTGTCAAAGGGCATAACATACACCACTTGGGAGATTTCATATGAAATATGCAGTGAGCCCTTAACCGACTTGTGCTCCTTAATGTACCTGGAACATACAGTATAAACGCATGATATGACTTGTGCTCCTTAATGTACCTGGAACATACAGTATAGAGGAAAGTGACATCAATTATATCTGATGTGATTGACAAACCTGTACCCCTGGAACCGATTCCTCTGTTACTTAATGATGACGCACACATGGAACTGAATGAGAAGTTGTGGCTTGCGGGTGTGACCGCAGGCAAAAAACGCAATAGTTCAACGTTGACTGCCACCACCACAAACTGTACACTAAAGAAATGGTGAGAGTACTTTGTGATGGTGCTAGAACTATCCACTGCACGGTTTAACAAAGCCAAGGTCACTACATTGGAAATGTGGAAGGGGGATAGAACACTCTGCATGTGCAAATTGTCCAGAGAGCCTCCTTGGGCAATCTGCGCATGCGCCGGTTGGGGAGTAGGTGCGAAAAATTTACTATAGCTTGGCCGCGAAAGTCCCGATCGACTTGGGGTTAGTCTCTCCGTGTTCAGGAGACTCAAGAGTATAAGAAAGTCTATTGGATCATGTCTCCAGCACCCACACAGCCGTAGCTGCAACCACTTACGTCAAGGCTCTCATCAACATTCATTAATTTTATCCCCCTGTGGTCTCCCATGAGCTGAAAATACCGGAAGTGTTGCGGTGGTCTATGCCTCCGTGATAACAGGACTGTTTGAGAAGTAAACAGAGATGTATGGACAATGTGAATATGCAGAGATGATAAATAATTAAATATACAATGTGTACTGTAACATAACATGTTGAACTTTACTAAAAAAAAAAACTTGTTCACAGAAAGAAGTAGCAATAATAAACATAGAACATGCATGTATATCTAAGTATGCATTTGCCTCCCTGTAGCCATACAGTTCCTCATTCCACACCACTGTACCTCAAACCTGGCCCAGTCCCAGGACGTGTTCCTGTGTGTGGGTCTCTGCAGGTGTCCGAACTGGATCTCATAGGTGGCGTTGGGGCTGCGCACGCTCACCGGGAATTCCACCTTCAGGAACTTATGTGACTCTGCCCACTCCACCTGAGACGGGAACATGTGCCAAATCAGTGGCTCCGTTGACCCTTTCGAACGAAATCGGACGTAAAAAAAAAGCAGTAATACAGAGTACCTGTGTGTTGAACTTTATGTAGAGACACATGGCAGTAGTATTTTAGTAGTGTTTTAGCTACTGTTATTGTATATAGTAGTAGTATAGTAGTCCTGTATATTGTGTATACATCGTGTCCCATATGTTACTTTATGTTTATAGTGTCCTATGTTACTTTGTTTATATTAGATATTTTTTATATACACCGTGGGAAGGGGGAAATGCTATTTAATTTCTCTGTATGTCTTGCACATTACGAGAAGAGACAATAAAGCTGACTTTGACTTTTGACTATAGAGTACCTGTGTGTTGAACTTGATGTAGAGACACATGGCAGTAGAGTACCTGTGTGTTGAACTTGATGTAGGGACACATGGCAGTAGAGTACCTGTGTGTTGAACTTGATGTAGGGACATATGGCAGTAGAGTACATGTGTGTTGAACTTGATGTAGGGACACATGGCAGTAGAGTACCTGTGTGTTGAACTTGATGTAGAGACACATGGCAGTAGAGTACATGTGTGTTGAACTTGATGTAGAGACACATGGCAGTAGAGTACATGTGTGTTGAACCTGATGTAGAGACACATGGCAGTAGAGTACCTGTGTGTTGAACTTGATGTAGAGACACATGGCAGTAGAGTACATGTGTGTTGAACTTGATGTAGGGACACATGGCAGTAGAGTACCTGTGTGTTGAACTTGATGTAGGGACACATGGCAGTAGAGTACCTGTGTGTTGAACTTGATGTAGAGACACATGGCAGTAGAGTACCTGTGTGTTGAACTTGATGTAGGGACACATGGCAGTAGAGTACATGTGTGTTGAACTTGATGTAGAGACACATGGCAGTAGAGTACATGTGTGTTGAACTTGATGTAGGGACACATGGCAGTAGAGTACATGTGTGTTGAACCTGATGTAGAGACACATGGCAGTAGAGTACCTGTGTGTTGAACTTGATGTAGAGACACATGGCAGTAGAGTACATGTGTGTTGAACTTGATGTAGGGACACATGGCAGTAGAGTACCTGTGTGTTGAACTTGATGTAGGGACACATGGCAGTAGAGTACCTGTGTGTTGAACTTGATGTAGAGACACATGGCAGTAGAGTACCTGTGTGTTGAACTTGATGTAGGGACACATGGCAGTAGAGTACATGTGTGTTGAACTTGATGTAGAGACACATGGCAGTAGAGTACATGTGTGTTGAACTTGATGTAGGGACACATGGCAGTAGAGTACATGTGTGTTAAACTTGATGTAGAGACACATGGCAGTAGAGTACCTGTGTGTTGAACTTGATGTAGAGACACATGGCAGTAGAGTACATGTGTGTTGAACTTGATGTAGGGACACATGGCAGTAGAGTACCTGTGTGTTGAACTTGATGTAGAGACACATGGCAGTAGAGTACCTGTGTGTTGAACTTGATGTAGAGACACATGGCAGTAGAGTACCTGTGTGTTGAACTTGATGTAGGGACACATGGCATCCAGGACTATTTCCTGCGTGACGGTGCTCTTGTCACTGATCTTGAGGCTGAACTTGACGCTGCCTCGGAGGCCTCCTGTAGAAACCACTTGAACAGACTGCACCACCTCTACCACTGGCTTCCTTTGGGGGCGATAATAATACACTTTATTTGTATAGCACCTTTCATACAATAATTGCAGCCCAAAGTGCTTCACAGCGGTAAAATAGACATACATGGACATAAAATAGACATAGGCATAAAATGAGCATAGAATGGACAGAATAAAAGCAATGCAATAATAATTTACAGTAGCCTACAGTGTGGATGTAATCAGTCTAAGAAGCAGAGTGTATTAAAAGGTGAAGAGGTACGTTTTTAGCTTACTTTTGAAAATATTTAGTGAGCTAGAACTTTATGATATTATATAGGAGTTTATGATATTCACATCTGGTCTAAAAATAGACCATGTAGGCTAATAGAAAGTAACCATGTAAAATATTTAACATAGACAAATATGTAAGAGGGATAAGTGACACCTGGTCTGAAGATGGTAGTCCATCACATCCCAGGCATCCCAGTACAGAGGCACGTCGTCAAACATCACAAACTGGTTTCCGTGGCAGCCGTCAAAGATGGCCTCTCTGGAAACCAACAGAGTGGCGAGAAAACGTGAATGCAATTCCAATGGACTTAGATCTCGAGCCCCGCCCTCTTTTCTTGATCCTCCAATCACGGCTGTTGCTATTGTCCGATGGAAGCAACAGTTGCAATTAGAGGATTGAGAAAAGAGGGCAGGGCTTGAGACAGGTAAATCATACTGTAGTACGCAATACACAGATGTCTCTAAATGTGGTGGTTCTATATTGAAAAACAACAAGTTCAACACTATACGCAACTTAAATATTATGCTAGAACCTAAGGAATAATCCATTAACAGAGGAACTCTGCATTTCATACACAGATGTTAAAATAAATCAAGCACAAATATCTAAGCCATTGGGTGTCGACTGTATTCTTCTCTGAATGAAGTCCTACCTGTTTGCCTCGACCAGATACAGGGACGACAGACGTCCATCCTTGTTTACAACCGTGCGTAAAATCCCATTCTCCATGACGACAGTACCATCAGCCTGGGATGTCAAGACAACACCTTGGTCAGTCTAATTAAATGGCACCAAGCGGAGCTCCTTTTGATAAGATCTACAGTACATACAGTATACCTGAACAGTGACAGAGACCGGAAGCGCAGGCTGTATGTCTTTCACAGTCGCCAGACCAACACTGGGAACTCGCACCAGAGCTGCAATACCACAGATAAACTGCATCAGACATGACAATATAGACTGGAATGCAACTATGTAAAATATTTCATTTTATTTTATTAGGTTCCCCGTGAGCTCCAGCAGAAACAGCTATTCTTCCTGGGATCCCCACAAGACATCACCACCACGACACGACACAAGACATAACTCTGGGATCCCCACAAGACATCACCACCACGACACGACACAAGACATAACTCTGGGATCCCCACAAGACATCACCACCACGACACGACACAAGACATAACTCTGGGATCCCCACAAGACATCACCACCACGACACGACACAAGACATAACTCTGGGATCCCCACAAGACATCACCACCACGACACGACACAAGACATAACTCTTTGTCTGACGTACCTAGACCAGGGTCAGTAGTGTCCGCTTGGAGCTGGATGACTTCATTCCGTTCCCATGGCAGAGAGTTGAACACAGCAGTAGAGTCACCCCTCTGCTCCTTTGACCCCAGAGTTCTGCATGCATCTTTCAGCAGCCTGGCACCGGCACTCCGGATATCTGAGGCATAAAGTTACTGTGGTTACAGTGTAGTGTTTCCATTTGAAACCCCTAAAACAACTCATCTGCTTCTTTATTGTGGTGAATAACTACAAATCTCGTTCATCATAATGTACCTTGATAATACCGAAGTGCGTCTTCGACGACCATCTCGATGCAGCTGCCAGGAATCACATCGTGGAACTGATTCAGAAGAAGCAGCCTGCAAGAATAATAATAATAATAATTAATCAGATTTCTATAGCGCCTTTCAGGAAACCCAAGGTCGCCTAGACACATACATAACCAGTTCCTTCTGCTTAGCATAGAGACTATGAATCACTGCTTTACTTGATCAAAGTCTACTGGTTCTGTTTGTACCTCCAGAGCTCCTGTAGCTGTTTTGAGGGGTATTCAAAGGCCTTGTCCCGTGACAGTGCCAAGCTGCTGGCTACCTCGATGTCGTGGAGCAGTGTCTCACATTGGCGGTTCCCAAGCTTTATCTGCAAACATCAAATCTGGGATGAACAGAGGCTTAATGAATGATTACAG
Organism: Notolepis coatsorum; assembly: GCF_963971535.1. Classification (NCBI taxonomy): domain Eukaryota; kingdom Metazoa; phylum Chordata; class Actinopteri; order Aulopiformes; family Paralepididae; genus Notolepis; species Notolepis coatsorum. Next base: position 48,376,990 of record NC_140182.1, on the reverse strand, counting down.
TTATTTTCAAACTAGACCTTGTTTTTTGATCAGCTGACAACATACTGATTGCTTTCAACCAAAGTCTTCAAAGTCTTGTCATCTTGGACCACAAATGAGTGATTTGTGTGTTTCTGTTGCATCTATTTTCTTTGCCTAATTTTCTATTTTCTTTTTAATCCAATTTATTTAGTTGGATTTGCATTCTTGCGTGTCCATTATACATGTTCTCAAATCTTGTCAGTAATACCACAATCTAAATTGCAGAGCATTTGGCCAACATCGCTGCTGGTAACCTGACTTCAGGGGAAGATGGTAATACCGTTTGAATGTTTCAACATTTTGGGTTTCATGATTGATTGCATTGCAGGTCACATATTATGAAAAACTCACTTTTCAGTGTTTGTGCACATACATTTGGGTGTCTGATGGTCCTAACACACACACAGACACACACACACACACACACACACCTCCAATATCCAATAATTAGCTAAATAATACTGAAAGCTTGACCAGCTTAGAAACAGACGCATCATTGTCTAATACGTGATTGCTTGGTCCTCTGTTATTTTTCATAACTTTTTTTCTCTTTGTTTGTGCATTTCCTGGCAGATAAGTTGAGAGTTAACCTACAAATATGGAATATGAGATATGAAAAAGTTTTGATGTAAGTAAGAAATTGGCTGGGATACATGTTTTAATTTCAGATTCAATGTTTTTCAGTTTTAAATATAAGAAGAAACATTTAGTTCATTGTTTGTTGTGCATCCGTATACACGGTACTTAAATACCGTGTTTGCCATGTGTCCCCCCCCCCCCCCCACACACACACACACACACACACACACACACACACAGCCCCCATCCGGACCACCCCCTAGTTGCGCCTCAGCACCATCTTGTTTGTAAATCCTGGGGAAAGCCAGTGGCATCTGTTTGTAGCAAAGCCATCTATGTGTGAGTGAGGTGTCCTGGGCCACTGTAAAACCAGCCATGTGTGAGGCACATGTGCTGGACATCTGTTTGCAGCAAAAGCAGCCATTTGTGAGTCAAGTGGGCAAATTAAATGAATCTCTAGTGTTTCAGCTCCTCCACGGCTGCAGGTCGGTGCTCAGAATAGAACAATTATACTAAAAACATGTCTATGATCCACTTCTCAACGACTGAACCCAAAGAAGACACTGGAGAACACAATTCACTTTGAGACCTTAACCATCAGGTACAAACGTCTAGCGTTTCGATGCACAATCTTAAAGAACAAGTTATAAACCCTCCTCTATCCAGAGAGCAGTCTCTCACTGGTTAATGGACCAATCAATCAATAAATAAACCACTACCTTGACAGCACTAATTCAAGAAGGGAGGTGCTATGAAGCAACAATCACCATATTACACATAACAAGAATCCAAATGTAACGATCAATATCTTAAATTACATCACATATTGCTCTTTTAGGAGTCATATAGCAACATATAGATAACAAGAGAAGCTTAGTTCTTCATTAAGTCCATGTGGTTCAACTGTGTTTAATGTTTATATCCAAAACGCCTTTCTTTATGTATTTACTATTATCTCCTCCTCTCTGGGAGACAGTCATTTGAGAGATGCAGGGGAACCATGTTTTGACTGAGCAGTGTCCTGCTATTATTACATAGTCCATGTTTTGATTGAGAATAGTGTCCTGCTATTATTACATAGTCCATGTTTTGATTGTGAATAACAGCCTTATGTTCCACAATCCATGTTTTGAGAGGATGTTAGGTCTGGCCAACATAGACACCAACCCTCATGGGCATTTCAGAATGTAGACAACATGGGTGGTACTGCAGTTTATGTTGTATCTTTTTTTTTTAACGTGTGTGTGGGTGAAAAACGTGTTTAGTGTCTGATGACTTGGCACAGTGGGTACAGTGGTCACATCTGTAGAATATGCTTTTATCCAAAGCGCTTTACGATTTGTTCCTCACATTTTACGCATTCACTCACACATTCACACACCGACGGCGGAGGCAACCATGCAAGGTGCTGACCTGCTCATCGGGAGAAATTAGGGGTTAAGTGTCTTGCTCAAGGACACTTCGACATGCTGCCCGGGAGAAGCAGGAATCGAACCGGGAACCTCCGGATTGCCAGACGACTGCTCTACCTCGTTCCCGATACATACACATATATACACGTTCATACATTTCAATAGTTTCTATATCTCATTGTCCTTTTCATATAACTAGGTGCTCAACTGAAACAGGTAGCCTTCTCCATATGTTTTGGGACTGTAACAAACTAAGAACTTACTGGAGCTCAATATGAGAGACTCTCGAAGAGATCGCTGGGTTTGAGATCCCTTGTACAATTAAACTAGCTTTATTAGGCGACATGTCTGACATCTCTCCTGATAAGAGAAACAAGGTGCGGTTCATCAAATTGGCCATGATTGCTGGTAATAAGTGTATTGCCTTGCTGTGGAAGAGTGTTGATTCCCCCCCTTATCTATGTGGCTTAGTGACATTTTTCATACATGGCACCAGAGAAAATTATGTTCAATCTCAAAAGAAAAGCACATATCTTTGATAAATGCTGGTCTGGATTTAGGCAATACATAGGACAGATTTTATAGCAGGTTGACGATGTACAGTAAGTTAATGTTGTTGATGTTTGTTTTTTGGGATGGGTTTACAGTACTATGCCTCATGCAGAACTGCAGTAGGCCTATGCCCGTTCAAATGTGACCATAAATGTAACGTTTTCCCCAAGATCGGGGCAGAAGCTGTTGTTCAAACCGTCTGGAAATTCAAAACATGACATCTTGCTTCTTCAGAAACCACTACTTATTCTTTGTCTACCCATGACTGCGTACATTAGTCATTCATAGAAGATGCTGTGAATGGGTAATGTACAAGGGAAACATAATGTGGAGTGTTTGTAGCTCTTTCTTCCAGTATGGCCGCGCAGTGGAGGCCTCTCATGGAGTGTTTGTAACTCTTTCTTCCAGTATGGCTGCCTGTAACACAACCGTTGCACGGGCATTCCGTCTGAGGCCTCTACCGGCGTGACTCTGTTTGAAAGCAATTATTAAGTGATGTATTGTATATCTTCACACATGGTGCGGGATATATTGCAAATTAGTGAAAATGCAAATGTGGTTATTTGTTTTCTGATGAGAAAATATGTAACGTTAAATATTTAATTGTTTGGGATGGATGTAGGAGCACCTGCACAGACAGGTGTAGCTGGGCTTTTTAGGTATTCAAGGTGTGTAGATATGGAATTTGTTGCGGCCCTAGTCTGGGGGTGGGGGGGTCTGGTCTTGAGGGGGGAGGGATTTGATTTATGTGCTTACGGCTGCATTTCTTACTGGAGGGGAGGTGGTTGTTTTTGGAGCTTGTGGGTGAGGGGGAGGTTCGGGGGGCGGGGACTGGGAGGGGGCAGTTTGCGGCTTTTTATGATTTCTTTTTTTTTTTTAATCTTTTTTCCCCTCCATTTTCCTCCGATTTTCTCCCATCCCAATGTTAGTCGTATGCCAATTCCCAATCCCTTCCTGGTCGCTGCGCACTTACCCCCCACAGTCAGATCATCTGGGAGAGTGGAGGCTACCACGTGCTTCCTCCGACACACGTCCAGCCAATCACCGCTTCTTTTCACCTGGCAGCGCGGATTCTCATTGAGAGGGCGTAGTGTGTGGGAGGATCACACTATCCCCCTCAGGTCCTATCCGCGCTTAGCAGGCGCCCCGACCGAACTGTAGGAGTCGCTGTTTACAACGACCCGGACCCACCCCGCCAGCTTCTCCCACCCTCTAATACAGCCAATTGTATTAGTGTGAACGGCCAGCCAAGCTGGTGACAACCCCGGAGCTCCGGGGTTGGTGACGAACGCAATCTCCGCTCGGCCACCTAACCGCTGCGGCTTTTTATGATTTGATGTTATTTGGTTGCTATGTGGACTGATGCTGTAAACGAACAAAGAAAAAAAACAATAAACATAGTTTAAATTTTTTCTTTTTTTTAAGTTTCTATATCTGTTAAAATATCCCTGGTCAAAAGATGCTGTTTTATTAAAGATTTTAAATCGTATTTTGCTGTTTTCTTGTGCGAAAGGTTGTCTGTTTTGAAAGAAATAAGAGGGGGTTCGGCACAAATTAGTTTCAGATTCAGGGCCGCTGTGTAAGTAAGACATGCCAGTGTTTCTTTACAATGTTCTTGATTTCACCCCCGATGGAGAACGAACCAAGAGGAGAAACAGAGGTGCAGGCAGGTGCTTTAACAAGGAGGCCTTCAGTTCAAATTCCTCCTCTGTGCTGCAATTTCCTTTCAGGTGGCTCTCGGGAGAGCGTTTCTGCTTAGTGGTTTGCAGTAAATGGTGCCCCCCATGCTCAAACCTGTTGAACAAATTACTCTCTCCCAGAGATTAGGAGATATGTGTTAAACACAGTACACGCAGTGTGCATCGAAACGTTAGTTGTTTGTACCTGATCAGTAAAATATCAAAGTGAATCGTGTGCTCCAGTATCTTCTTCGGGTTCAGTCGTTGAGAAGTGGATCATAGAGATGTTTTTAGTATAATGTCCTGGGCAGCAAAAGCAGCCATGCTATCAGTTGGCATTGGCATATTTAACAGCCAGGTCATCATCCACTATTCAAATGCTCCCACTCTAAACATCTTCTTTATTTAGGAGGGTATTCTGCTCTACAGCTATTCTACATGTATATGGAGTTGCTTGTACCCCATGAATGAGCCATCACAGCTAATGGAGTCATCACCAAAGCTTTTAAATATTGTATTGAAATAAACAATTATTTTATTTTCGTAAACATAGTCTCTCCCGATCTAACTACTTTTCATTGTGAAGTAGCTAGTATTTGGTAAACTACCATTTTAAAGTACCGGTACACTTTACATTTACATTTAGCTGACGCTTTTATCCAAAGCGACTTACAAGTTCTGTACGACAAGTCATCAGGAAGGGTACAACTCTATCAGCTGAGTAACAATGTTCATCAAAGTGTTGCGTAACTTTAAAATACAGTACACTGCAAGCAGGCCTGCCTGCAACCCATTGTCTCCCTACCAGTCACATTCACCAACACACAGACGTGAAATCTGCAAGCCTGTGGTTGAACTCGTGTTAAATCCAGGAGTGACTGAAGACAGTGTGCTCACCTGGGCCTGCATGGCTCACCTGGGCCTGCATGGTGTAAGTGGTTCACCTGGGCCTGCATGGTGTACGTGGCTCACCTGGGCCTGCATGGTGTACGTGGCTCACCTGGGCCTGCGTGGTGTACGTGCCGTTGTGCAGCTCTAGGAACAGTTCTCCGGTCCACGTGCACAACAGAGCAGAGTCGGTGTGGAGCTGAGAGAACAGCCCGTCAGGACTGGACATCTGCACCCTGAGGAACACGAGACGGAAAGCTGAGTGGGAAGGGAGGTGACTGGTTTGAGTAAGACGTGATTCTAATGAACGTCACTCTGAAATAGAAGGCGTCACAACAACGTGAATATCTTCAATAAAAAGGTTCAATAGAAATTGTTCATATCTGTCTCATGTCTGACAGACTCAGAATACTCTACTATGTGTGGGCGAGTTAATTTATTTCAAATGTGCGTCATGGGAGGAATCCCACAGTGTGGGGAGATTTTAACAAAACGTGTCACAATTTATTGTTTGGCTTTTCGGTGCGGTTTTGATGTCTAGACTGGGTTGTCAAAACTGTGGGACAGGAACTAACTTGGGAAGCCCATCTGTATCCTGAACACGCTGGAGTCTGTCCAACATCAGCTGTGTGGGGCCCCCGCCTCCATCCCCGAAACCAAACAGAGCTGCACTATGATTGGCTCTGCCCTTGTCCTTGTTGTTCTTCACAGTGTTGACCAACTGGTGGACGGAGGGAAAAGAATAACTCAGAACGTGTTTAAAACATTGAATTTTGCCCCTTCTGAAGGCTTCTGGGATGTATTGGAACACTCACCTCCTCAACCTTGCCCTTCATTTCGTACGAGTTTCCGGGTGGGAAATGAGTCAGGACCTGGGAGCCGTCCAGACCTTCCCAGAAAAATGTGTTGTGCTTCCAGGAGAGAGAAAAATGTTCAACAGCAAACCGAAACGTTTTAATGAGTTTAATGAGTGGTGCAGTTTTGGTTACTTACAGGGAATGTGTTGACTAGGTTCCAGCTGAGCTTCTGCGTCAGGAAGTTGGAAATGCCACTGCCCTGCATTATTTGAGGTAGTTGGGCAGAGTAGCCAAAGGTATCTGGTAGCCAGAACTAGAGTGGACAGGGAGAATATTATTAGTAGTACACTGCATATCCAAACTGCACATGCTACAAAGGTTTTATGAAAGGTAAGCGGCATCTCATATGCAGGCGGACATGTGTAAGGGTATGGCAATGTCTTCTGAAATCAAACCTCTTTGCAGTAGATTCCAAACTCTTTCTGAAAGAAACGCTGGCCCTCCAGAAACTGCCTGACCATGGACTCTCCTGAAGGCAGGTTCCCGTCCTGATTGGTTAAACAGCACGTCAGTCACAGTGTGGTCAGAGATGGCACATTGGATGTTTACAATAACGTATGAATAGTAACAAGTTCACAATTAGGAATAATATAATAGGTTAAACCACATGTTTACAGGAGGTGAACAGTGTAAACAAATTTAAGCTTGCCATTTCCACCCATGTGCCTCCGACTGGAATGAACTGGCCCTTCTTGACGTAGCGCTGAATGTCAGAGAAGAGACCTGGGTACCAGCTCTTCACCCACTGGAACTGCTGTGCCTGGATGGAGACCGATGGGTTTTTGAGTCTGAACTGAAAATGTTTTATTCTTTTTTTATTTCATGTTTTACATATATAATTTTAGTTTTTTAGTTTTTTATTAGTACACTTTATTAGGTTTTAAATTAGTATACTCATTTGAGTAGTGTAAAAGGGGTAGGATTAAATAAGTGTATACTTCTTCCTACTCCTTTTCGAACATGTAAATTGAGTTATGGTTTGCTTTTTTTTTTTTTTAGAGATCAATGTTTGTTTTGATTTTATATTGTTGTATTTACATGTTCGAAATAAAGATTTCAAATCAAAACTAAACTCAGTGAAATCGTAGCAAGCATCTGCATCATCTACCCTGCCACCAGTTGGCTTGTATTTGTGGTTCAGTACCTGTGAGCAAGTGAATACAAACTCAGGATTCTTCTCCATGAGGCGGACCACCGTCACCCAGCTTCGACCGCATTTGCGAATAGTCTCTTCATAAGGCCACAGCCACGCTGAGGAGACGGGAATCGGGATCATGATTATTTACTTATTTAAAATATATACTGTATATATAAAGATTCTGTATCCCCAATTACAATTATAGATTGAGACCTGAGTCTATATGGCAATGGCCCATCGCGTGGACAGTGTGCTGGCTTTGTCCGTTCCGCTGGCTGAAGAACTTGCGGGCCAGACTGTGTGCTTTTGAGAAAGAGCTGGGATCGGCCGGTTCACAGAGGTTCACCATCTCGTTGACGGTGAACAGGGCCTGGTAGCCACGTTGCTCTCCTTCGCCCAAATGCTGGGATGAAGCATGGAACCAATATGAATGTAATGTTCATCTTTATGAGCAGACTATCAGCATGGTAGAATAACATGGCAATACGCCTCGTTCCCTATGAGTGTACCTTTACAATATCGACCAGCATCTCGAAGTCAGTCAGCATCTCCTGTACGTCACGGTTAAACACCACCAGCTCAGCCTTCTGCACTGAATACTTCCTGTTAGGATCCGGGGCTGCAATCATGGATCCTTTACCGGCTCCAAAGAGCCCGTTACAGGCCATCTCCACATAGAGAGTGACGCTGAGGATCAGAAACAGAATGAAAGGCAGTCAATGGGAGGTGAGGTGATCCACCCAGTTTGATCTGTATAGTAGTGACAATAGAGCTCCGATGTGCCCGCCCACTTGGGCTGTGGAAGTATTTTCTTTATGTTCACACAGCCTCTGGGAAAGTTGACACAGGAAATATTCTCTGAGATTGTAAAAGTTATATACATTTTCAAACTCTCTTTAGGAAATACATTTAATTGACGAGATGTTTTACAATCTCAAGAGAACCAGATGTTTCTGTGCCGCAATGTAAAAATTCTTACGACGAAGTGCAATTATTAAGAGAGGCTGTGAGGACTACTGACTTGATACCCGATTATAAAAGGACTGACACATGGAAGCTCTGTAGAGTCAGGTTGACTGACCTGTGTGGCTCTTCATCTTTCAGACACTCGCTCAGGATGTAACTGGTCTTCTCGCCCTCTTTAGTCAAGCCCTAGACAACATTTGAGTGCATTTTTATTTCATTTTTGTAATTGTTTCCACTGTATTAAGTTTGACACCATAGGCAGTATAAAGGCCCAGTCTTTTATTTATTTGACCATACACGATTTGACTATGCACATGGTGTCAGATTCTTGAAATGTCTGACTTGTAGATAATAAATAAGCTTTTTCTAATGTGCATAACTCAAAATAGGCCTGCCACTCCAATCTCACATTTTCACAATCAATGGTGGGGCAACCCATTTGTTAACATTGGGGTTACAGATTTCACCTTTTGATTGATTGATTGATTGAAAAGTTTATTAACAGATTGCAGAATGGGTACAATACAGTACAGCTCAATACATACAATTGTTAAGGGGATGCAGACCAGAGAAAGACTTTAGTCTTGTTTACATCAGGGTCCCCCATTTTCAATTCATCATAACATATATGACATACATGACATACAGATAGACAGTACTGCTACATCTATACATTTATGACACATTCCTTTAAAAAAGGAAAAAGGGGTTGAGTAAAGGCCATCTGACTGACTGGATGATACTGTACCTGCACTGGCTGATCATCTCTCCAAACCATGGATTCTCCATCGCTCTCCCACAACAGATGAACCTCCTTCCCTCTCCAGGAATCGGGGATTCTCAGGGTCACTTTGAACCAGCAGGTCCACCATCTGAATAATCAAAACCTTCATTAACATCATTGGCCGGATACGGAGAAATCATTCTCATGCAACTATTATAAAATATGACAGTATCACTTACGTCGGTCCAAAGGTATCGCCAACTTTATGAGGGGCAAAGTTCTGCTTGGCAGCTTCCACGAATGGAATCCGTTTGGAGCTCAGGAATGAGGTGAGAGACTCCAGTGGGTAAGAATCCCCATAGAGTCTGCAAAAAAATATATAATATCTCTGACTAATGTTGCATATTCTGAATTTACAAATAATTCATGTGAGCAGCGTAACGACGTTAGAGAAATACACCTTTTTGCGTTCACGTTATATTGCCAATTGTGTCAACAAAGTTTGCAAGAAATGAAGAATGAATGAAAGTGCTTACTGTACCTTCCTCTGAGATTGCAGTCTGTAAAATAAATTTCGGATATGAATTTCTCAGCCCGTTCCAAAAGAGTCCGCCTGTTTTTCAATACAGGTTGGTGATACATAATGTAGTAGTGGCTAGATAGCTGGCTGAAACTTTTTAACCAGCAATAAACCCTGCAATATAATATTCCGCGAGGTCGTACTTGAGAAACCGGAAGTACAACTCAATATTATTGTAATTACAGAAAAGGGTCACTAGATGTCAGTAATGTTCTGCATAGAACTATGGGGCTATAGGGGGTCATCTTTTTTATTTAGTAATTTACTGGGTTGTCAACATCTGGTGTGTGTGTGTGTGAATTATTTTTATCCTTGGGGATAGCCTACATTGGTCTCTCAAGGTAAAGGAGCCATTTTAAGGTTAGGTAGGATTAGGTTAAGGTAAATAATAGGATTATATAGGCATGTAGTCGTTTAAGGCAAGGGCCCAGGGTTAGGGAATGCAAGTCTATGGAATATCACCACAAAGAGAGGGTAACATAAACAAAAACATAATCAATAACATAACTATCTAGATTCAAAATATTATTTTGCAGGTTGAACCTCATGATTTAGGCCTATTCCAAACATGAAAACATATGTTAAGAGTGAGAGGTGGACTCATTTATGACTATTTACGTCTTACAGGTGACATTAGAACAGTAGCTATGTACCAAATGTATGCAAAGCAAAACAGAGACAATGCGTTCTACACCACACTACTTTATTATCAGATTCTACACTGGAATTGGAACTATTTATTATAATGTGACACAAAGTAACCAATACACACACTGATGCATGGATACCACTCATCATCTACTGCTGATATTGAGTCAGAGTCATGCACTTTAAAGGTGCTATATTCAGCCACTAGATGTTGTACAGCATGTCATTTATCCAATCAGGTGCATTCTGCATGGGGAAATGGGAAGTAGGGAGGAGATACATGCCTACGTAAATGTAAATGACAACATTGATTTTGGACTTGCAAACCTTTTTTATACGATACATTCATTAATCAATACTTTTTTGGGGGGAGAGCAATACTTTTATTCCGCACCTTTCTAAAAGCTCTGTGGCTGTATTATTATTTTTTAATGATTACTCTACATCATTTTTTTTTATCTATAGCATCTTTAAGTATCGGCCAATACTGGGTAGGCCTACTGATCCCATTCATCACTTTTGTGATCAGTAGGCTCATGAACCTAGACCATTAGTTTGGGGTCACTTAATGAAAATGATTGTGATACAAAACATTTTACTCCATTAGATATAACATGCCATTCATTCATATGATGAAGTCGCCTCGCTCCAATTACTGTTTACATAATGGGTCTTTTGGAATTGGATTCTGGTATTGGCCAAATTATCCAATAATACCAATATCCTGGTTTAGCCTGGGATATCCAACACCAGCAGCCTATCAGTGCATCCATAATCACACTAGAGTGACATGGTCTTCTCACCAACCTCTGTGGATCATCACAAAGCAAAAACACCATCTGCACAAATAGTAGCTCTTGAATCCACTTCATTTGAATACATGCTTCCACGGGGTTGGCTGTTTCTAGGAGGTCTATTATGACACTACTTATGGAATACACAGTGTAATGAGACCACTAGTAGCAGTGAGCAGGGAGAGCGGTCGTAACGGAGCGGGTCCGGTGAGTGACAATTAAACGTCAAGTGCCATTACTTAAAATATGTAAATAAAGTACTTATCGACCACAAGAAAAAGGTACATATTGTACGTTATGTTATAGCCATAAGTAATATATTGACGTATTTATGAAAATGTACAATGTGTACGTATTACAAATAACTACATATACAGCCAGCAGCCCAGCCAGGCTTGCTGAGGGGAGGAACTCCGTTCAACGCCGTTGGGATTTAATTGTCATTTCCTCGTTAGCTTTACAAGAGAACCCCTTTTTATTTACCTTAATTATTAATTAATTTATCGTGACGTCTACAAATCAGTTATTCGGCGACGTGTTAAACTGCAGCAGAAGCATTTGCATTCTACTGTATTGTAATTTATTTTATTTTTTATAAAAAAAACTGATCGAAATTATCCGTATGAATAGAATAAACAAAGGCTCAGTGATGGCGAGACAGCATAATGTTCATTACAGTGAGACCCGCTGTGGTGGACTATGTAGGCTACGGTCTCAGCTGAGAACGTCACAGGAGCGCCGGGGAGTTCAGTCTTGTGATCAGAGAAGCCGAGGAGGGTCAAAGGTCAGGCCGGCCCACATGCAGCCCGGAGAGACAAAAGGCTTTTTTTCTCCCAGCATTATTCACAGGGACAGGAACTGAGTGGTTGTGTTTGATTTGAACCGGGCGCCCTCTGATTATAAGATCCATAGAGCAGCTCTAAGTATAGGGCGGTTGAAATGGTGGTATAGCCCGTCCCTCTCAGGCCACCCGAACATCAGTGGATGTCTGTGGACTCCCGTGCCCCCCCCTATTGTTTGGATTGTGGTTGTGCTTTCCACCATGTCTGGACAGTCCGAGGGAACAGATGTCATGGTCATACTTTGGCCTGAGAAATCTGGCCATTTCGGTGTTGGCGGCACTCTGCTTTGCCCAGAAGCTTGGGTGCTTGAGAAACTCAACTCGCCGGGTCAGATAAATGACAAGAAACGATGACAGCTCTTTCCCCTTGGGAAATAGAAATATAGCAAAAATATATATAAAAAAAACATCCTCCTCTCCACTCACATCAAGGAGCGTGACCATGTTGTTTCTCACAGCAACAACAAATCGCAAAGGAAGTAGCCCACCTTCCAATACAGAGAGAGATGCATGCAAGACTCTGTCCTCTGATCTAAATGTACCCCTATGCTACCAGACGTCCAAACTGTCCAGGGTTCAGAAACACAAAAGCGATGCATGAAGAGATCGATCTTGGTGGAGGGCGAGTGGTGAAGGTTTGGGTTCCTTGAGATGGGAGGCCCAGGTATAATGAGCTATACTCTTGAGCCACACTCATCTCTGTCTCCAACGTCGTACTGAACATCGCTACCCTTCTCCTGGGCGGCACCCGATCTGTGATGGAAAAAGACAGATAAACATAATATTCTTTTTTTTATACACTTTTTCTCCTCCTATTTTTCTTGTATTCTTTTCCTCCCATCCCAATTTAGTCGTTATGCCGATTCCCCCCTCCCCTTCCTGGTCGTTGCGCGCATTTGCCCCTACTTGCCGGTCTAGGGAGCCCTGAAGTCTATCACATGCTTCCTCCAATACATAGGAGACAGCCAGCAGCCTCTTTTCACCTGGCAGTGAGGACTCTCATTGGGTGAGTGTAACGCGTGGGAGGGCACACTACCTCACCCAGATCCCTTCCTCGCTGTGCAGGCGCCCTGACCGAACTGTAGGAGTCGCTGTTTACAATGACCAGAATACCACCCATCGGCTTCCCTCCCCACTGACACTGCCAATTGTGTCAGTATGAGGACCGGCCAAGCCGGAGGCACCGCTGACAGCTGGATTCGATACCAGTGTATCTGTGGTGGTAGACAGACGCTTAGTCCGCTGCGCTACCCGGCCGCCAGATAAACATAATATTCTTGAATTCTTTCAACCACTCATGCACTTATCAGTCTGAAATTGAGTCTTCCCCTGCACTTGTTTTCTATAATATTTCATGTAATTTTTCAAAAACATTGCGGCCTTGAAAAATGCCCCTTGGATTGGGAGTAAATTCTATAATGATCAACATTTTTGTGACTTTATTGTCATTGCACAAGTACAGAGTATTTTCCTTGTTCCTTATAATGATACACACAGACAATCATTTAAGGAAGTGTATACGGCAACTAATATGTACATAACATTGGGTGGCGCAGCGGACATTGCGCTCGTCACCAACGCAAGAGACACCGGTATCTAATCCGGCTGTCAGTGTTGCCTCCGGCTTGGGCCGGCCGTCATACTGACTCAATTGGCAGAGTCAGCGGGAGGAGAGTCGATGGGTGGTAGTCTGGTCGTTGTAAACAGCGACTCCTACAGGTCGGTCAGGGCGCCTGCACAGCAAAGACAGGAAAATGGCGGGGGCAGTGTGAGCCTCCTACACGTTACTCCTCGCCAATGAGAGTCCGCTCTGGCAGGTCAAAAGATGTGACTGGCTGCCTCCACATGTATCGGAGGGGACATGTGATGGGCTTCTATCCTCCCTACGACCGGCCAGTGGGGGGAACATGCGAGCAACGATCAGGACAGGACAGGGAGTGCTCCCTGCTGGACCACAACACCACTTTACGACAACGGCATTGACCGGTGCTCGAACCGGTGATCTTCCGATCATGAGTCTGGAGCTCTACTCATGTAGCCACGCTGCCGGACACTGCAGTAGGCTATTATGATACTTTTGTTCCTTAAAACCAACCGTAAATCCAATGTTGTCCGACCTCCTATGCGGGCAATATTGTCAAAAGTCACTAGATTATCTACCATCGCAGAGTAGTGGTGTTTGTTCTGAAAAGTTTCCAGTGCCTTGGACTGGAGGATGTGAAGGAGAGGAGACAGGAAGAACACCTGCCATGGTGCTCTGGCTGCAGGGAGGGAGCCTGGTACCAAGCCCATCTGTGAGCACAAAGCCGCTTAGTCCCTTGCCTCCAGAAGTGGGCTTTGCATTATTACCATAAGGGAATCGAGCCGTCGCGTCCTCGCTGCAGCTCGCCAGCACAGTGACAGGGTTCTATTCTGTATCCCATTCCACCCTCTCTTGGTCTCATTATTTTCTTTTTTTGTATTTTCTTTTTTTATTATTTTTTAAACATAACATCAAATTAGACACACAAGCATTAACAGTAAACATCCAATGATATCACCATTTAAATAAATGTAGTATACGAGATATATACCTAATACTTTCTATCTAATACCCTACATACATATGCTCTCGCTCGCTCACCCCCCCCGGACCCCCACTTGGATAATCCATCCATTATCATTCGTTTCTAACCAGGCACTACAATTCATATGCTAGCTTTTATTCTCTCCACCACTTCTAACCAGATTGCAATTTTGGTTTCACTGACACCTAAAATTCTTGCTGTAGATATTTCTAGATAAATCACATCGAGATAGGTAAGAACCCATACCTTCCGGCACATTTTTTCCGGTTGAAACCATCGTGATGCTATCAGCTTTTTAGCCGCTGTGAGACCAGATAAAACTAGTCTCTTTAGCTGTATAGGGGCTGCAAACTGAAAAACATCATTCAACAGCAATAGAGATGGTCTCATTATTTTCATAGATGTAACTTCATCCATCGCTCTGCCAATAAATATATTTACTATATCTGACTATATCTAAACTATATTTGTTTGTTAAATCCAAGGATATAAAAAGCTTGTGATACCAATAGTGCAGTCTAGGGCAGGGGTTCCCAAACTTTTCAGGCCGCAACCCCCAAATAACGGTGTCAGAGAGCCGCGCCCCCCACTATTATAGGAGGTAAAAAAAATTAAAATAAAAAAAAGTATAATATATATATATATATATTTATTTTTTATATAAATGGAAATGTATGGTTGAAACATGCAAACGTTCAAACGCACACACACTAATAAGTATTGGAGGCTTTTAACCAGGGCCGGACTGGGGAAATCATTCAGGCCAGGAAATATAGTGCAAAATATAGCCCCAGTCAGGCCACCTTTTAAGCAGGGTCCCCCACCAGGAATTTCTTTGCATTCTGGTGCAGGATTCTTTTTAATTTGTACCCTTTAAATGCCAGTGTGTGTGATGGCATCACAAATTATTGTTAAAAAACAGGCTAGCATTATGTATGATTAGCAACAACACTGATTTTGATGGATTCTCTGTTTTTTGTAATGTCAGATTGAAAAAAATACAATCTTTTATTCAACTGATCATAACACCACATATTCATTTTATAATTCTAACCCTTTAAATGCCAGTGTGTGTGATGGCATATATTTGCAATATATCAAATGCAAAGTAGATTTTTCTGGGGGGGATTATTACAGGCTAGCATGTGTCAATGATTAGCAACAACAGTTTTTTGTAAGGGTCCCGCCTCCACCAATCACAGTGATCTCCTGGTTGTTCCCCACCTAGGTTATCTAACTATTGCGCTGCTGCAACTAGAAACATTGGCCTGGCCTGCTTCTAAGTTCAGTGGCCTGACTGCATAAAAAAAAAAAGTGTATTATTATTATTATCTTTTTTTTATATCATCTGGCGACCCCCACTTTGGGAACCCCTGGTCTAGGGTAACGTTATATGCAAACCTTTTTCTCTGATCATTTTAAGTATAGCCACATATCATCCTAATTACAATTTAAATACACACACACACATACAAAGATACTAACAACAAACAATGGACCTCATTCCCGCACATGTTCGTAAGTATCTTCGTAACTATCTTTGTAAAAAGTTCATACTAACAGATTTACGAAAATCCTCCTCCGGATTCCTGAATGTGTGAAACGGTCTTTGTAAGTGACCAAAATCATCGCAGCTGGGTTCCCATGAATGAAGAACGTCACCCATTCTTAACTCATTCAGCACCAGACCCGACATTTCTTGGGTTATCTCGCCAGCGGTTGAGCGTCATACCCGAGATTTCTCGGGTTTTGATCCTTTGATCTTTTTCCTCTGAGCCCCGTTCTAAACCATCATCCGGATCATTCTATGTGTCCCTGGCTCGTTTCCCTACATTGGAATTGCAATGCCGATCGAATCTCACCAGGTGGCAGTATCGCCTACCTTTTGAACTCTGATAGAAAGGGAACAGGAGAGGCAATGAATGAACTGGACTATCGAGACTCACTCTGAGGGGGAGGAGCTCTTCCAAAGCAATTGCTAGCAGATCTGCTTGCCTCAAAAGTATAGTGTCCCGTAAACACGTGTAATTAATTACATATAAACGAGTAATCGCGATCGCCGATGGGATCATTGGAATTATTCTTTTTGGATTAACTTCTGGCTAAGGTAAGGACCCCCTATGTCTATTTTACTGAACCTGAAACATGTTCCTGTAACGATCACAGTGGCTTACTTTACCGGACATAAACCAAGCGTGTTGTAACGATCGCATTTTCGGGGTAAGACTACCCTTGATAATTTTGTGTACACGGTATATACCTTTGATTTGGAAGTATTTGGGGTTTCTGGGGATCAACCAGAACGGTTTGGGTTTATTGCATATAACGCGTTTTATCTCGCAATCTATGGGAAAAGACTGGATTATCTTGGAAATGGACGATGTTTAGCGTGTAATAAACTACAGTGTGTAGAAACAAACTCTTATTTACATGTTGGACTAGAAATAGTGTCTGTCAAATGAGCCATACTATTGTCTCCATAGCTATTGTCTCCATCAATATCGCGAAAATGGTCATGAAAAGCTGGCGCTAGACAGTGAAGGATGGGGGAAGCTTATGGCGTTCAATGTGTTAAACTGGAAGTGCGTTCTCGTACACCTTCATTTGCTTTTTTTTTTATCAATTTTTTTTTTTTTTTATACACAAAACAAGACAAACACCATACAGTAACAATAACAATGAAGTACACCTTAATTTGCATACAGAAACGCCCTGCCAGCTCCTTATAAGGAGAGGCTATCCATTGCGTCTGCTTTGTGTTGACCCTTATGGGGGAAATATTCAACAGGTAGTGCAACAGGTTTGGCAACAGGTTTGGCATCCAACCAGAGTGCAAATGTAACACTAACAGTAAAGTGCAATAGTACATACAATGCACAGGTGATTAAACTGGTTAAAGGCTTCATTTCAGATAAATCATGGTGATTGCGTTCACAAATTATATAATTATAATAATAAATACGACAATATTTGTATCATTAACAATTACGTTTTACATTTATAGTCAAAATAAATAAATAAACAATAACTAAACCCAATCATGTGGATGTAGCTTTAGTTGAATAGACTGTATTAATATTCCATATACCGTCTTGTTCTCTATGATATTATTTATTGTTGGTTTTATTTATTTCTTACATTGCTTGCGCACATCTAAGAACCAGTGGAGAAATGGTTTGGTGATGATGCATAAGGCAGATGCACTCAGTGCATACATGTACTGTATACGTGCGTAATGAATCGTTACAGTTACAGTAGGCTTATATTATTCTAATGACTTGTTTTATTATTCATTTAATACATTTTTCCACTATAGCTACATCCGTGCGATTGGGTTTAGTTCTTATTTATTTTCGGACATGGTTTGTTGATTCATGACTATAAATGTAAAAGATAAGAAGGGAGGCTACGTGGCGTAGTGGGCAAGGCACTCGCCACGAATACTGGAGACGCTGGGCTCGCCTGTTCGAGCCCAGCGCTCCACATTGCTTTCAGTTTAGCTGGTCGTCCGTACTAATACACATTGGCCGTATTAGGGGGTGGGAAACTGATGGGTGGGGATCGGGCGTTGTGGACAGTGACTCCTACAGGTCGGTTGGTGCGCCTGCGCAGTAAAATCAGGAAGTGTCGGGGGCAGCGTGAGCCTCCCACGCGTTACTCCTCGCCACTGAGAGATCGAGCTGCGCAGGTGAAAAGATGCGACTGCTGTTACCTCAAGTACCGGAGGGGACTTGTGCTATGTATGACTTAGTCCACATTGCAGCCGGCTTGTGGGAGGCAAGAAACAGCGTTCGTGACAGGGGAGGGTTGAATTGGATGATACGAAATTGGGATGGGAGAAAAATATAGAAAAATGGGAGAAAAAGTGGATCAAAACAAAAAAAAATGTAAAAGGTAATTGTTAATGATACAAATATTGTCGTATTTATTATCATTATAATTATTTAATTCCGCGGATGTCTGTAGAATCGAAGTGACCACAATCCCCAAAGACCTCTCCGAAATGAAGCCTTTAAAAACTTGGTTGCACACCAATACATCCAGACAGTCGTATTTATTTTTATTATAATTATTTAATTCCGCAGATGTCTGTAGAATCGAAGTGACCACAATCCCCAAGGATTTCTCCCAAATTAAGCCGTTAAAAACACACACCAGTCTGTCCGAGTTCATAATTTCTACGAACAAATTTACAAAAAGAAGCCGTTCGAGAATGCCAAATAAGTTTGTAAATCGAGTTACGAAGAAATGTCTTGGTAACTTTCTCGTATGTCCGTTCGAGAATGAGGTCCAATATTCAATCATTTGAAATGAGGGACAGTGTAGTCGAGTTGACACGGTCCTCATGCCGTTGGACTGGCGATGAGGACCTTGTAGACTCAATCACTAAATGATGTACTTATTCCACATAATTGTACAGGGTTGAGTCTACACATTCCTCGTTTCAAATGATCAACAGTCGTAATTAGTGCATCTTTAACTCAGTGAGGATAAAGGTCAAGCCTGGATCTACCATATGGGCAACCTGGGCACGTGCCAGCATGTGGCAGTTTCTTTTTTAATAATTTTCTTTTACATTGGGCTCCACAGAAATATATGACCATTGAAAGATTACAGTGTTCTTCAGCCTCTAATCAGCTCGTCACCTTCTCCTCCGTGACATTCCTCTGTGTTGTGTTTGTCATCAATACTTGGTTATCTCACATTGGCTGTCACACACTGTATCAACCCCGTCCATGCAATCCGCCTCATAAAGAATTCGACACTGGCAACGTGATCTACTTCCTCGGATCGTGATGTTTATTTTCATAAACATAGCCTCGTACAAGATGTAAACCATTCTGAAATGTCCTTGAACAGTCTTTGAAGACAAACTAAATTCATTATTCTACCGTCTCTTCTGCTTTTAGTCCAATGGTGGTTGAGGCCTCGTCGTTAGCCAAAAGGCCGTCCCTGTTAACCGAAGCCAGCGATGTCGTGGCAATTCCCCTCCTCCCCCCCGCGAGGGTTGTTTCAAAGTCTCTGTCAACGTGTCTGCTCGTATCCGCCTCGTGTCTTAGTCTAACTTACCCTGGAAAGAAACTCACATCTCATAACATCTTTCCCCTAGCAACGGGGCCCGCCCCCTTTTCTTGTTACTAAGTGACACGATACCATGGCAATGGCAGTCTGGTCTTTGACACACTAAACGTCCCTTTTCTCCCCATAACTCTCTGACCAAACCTCCCCCCACCAGTGCTATCAGTTGTTGATGTTACCAACTTGCCGACCAGACCTTGGAGCCCAGCGCATGGCTCTATTAGCCTGTGGCTTCCCAGTCTAACTTGAAAGCACACACCACTAATACTGTCCTCCTCATCTGAGATCTAATAGCAGATGCTGTCATCTACTGATATTTACATTATATACACATTGAAAAACAAGGTCATTTCTATCACCATGAATATATGACCAATGAATGAAATTAAATCTGTTTCCAAAAAGGGTATTGACATGTGATTTAATAAGTCTTGACCTGCCAGCTTGACTGGAAGTGCAAAATAATGAATAATTAAGGTAGAGTTCAATGGTTGTGTGGGATGGGCGCGGTGTGTGAGGCGTGGTGTGTGTGAGGCACGGTGTGTGAGGCCTGGTGTGTGAGGCCTGGTGTGTGAGGCACAGTGTGTGAGGCGTGACAGCGGCATGCAGGCGGCCCTCTGAGTCTCAGTGCTGAGGGGCCCCTGTGGGAATTAATCCAGCCTTGATAAAGGAGGTTGTGCTACTAGCCCGTCAAACACCAAAGCCAAATTCACAAATATATTAGTAGCTTTACAGTTAATATAATGGAATCTATTGTTATCATTGTCATGAATCGTCCCTGATTTCTTTGTTGATCTCATTTTCCGCCTGTCTTTGCTGTATTATTTTACTGTTGTGTCATTTCAGACTCTGCCACTTCACTGGCCTGTAGTAATCAAGAGATCATCCCCACCTATTCCCTCATCCTCTTGTTGTCTTCCTGCCTGTTCAGCTACACGCCTGTTGCCTGTTTCCTCATCTACATAATTGAACATTGTTATTGATCTAAGTCATGGCTCTTTTTAAGACAGAATACCAGTAAATTTAAGAAATTACATATAGTTATTCCTTTGGTCTAGTAGTATAGACAATGAATTGGAGACATATTTTGTGGATCCATAGAATATTTGTCTAAGTCTTCACAACCAAACAAGCTTGACTCTATTGTAGTGTTATCTGTTCTGAAACAGAAAATTAAATAAAAGAATTGTCATACAAAAGACAACTCTCATAATTTTTAAATGACAGGCCGGTGAGATGAGTACAACCACCTTGGAATTCAAATGGTTTCCATTTCAAGCTAATATATAAAACATTTAATAATAATAAAAATGAAAATACATCTATGACCAAACTAGGGCTGACCTCGACTAGTCGAATAGTCTACTAATCGATCGAAAGGAGCCGTAGCCGTATATATATATTTTTAAATCATTCTTTCCAAAAGCAAAGAGGCCTAGAAGCGTGGCTAACGCTAATGGCGCACATATACCAGCGAGGCTAAACTGCCTAAGAAAACGGGCACAGAGGCACTGAAAGAGGATTTCACACACTAGACAAATATCAAGATGTATCCATCAGTGGACCAATTGCATGCTTTCGCAGAGGACAAGAAGCCTTCAATCGACTCCTTCAGACATTAAGCACCCCCACAGCCCAAATGGAATGATCCCCCCAAAAAATTATATTTTCTTTTAATACAATTGTTTATTTATAATTGGGGGGGGGGGGGGGGGGGGGGGGGGGGGTAGTCGACTACCACTCGACTATCGGCAAATTTCGGCCAATCAAAGTAGACTATACAAATCCTTAGTCGGGGACAGGCCTAGACCAAACCTTATTTGACTGAGACTATTCCTGGGTACACTTCCTGATCTTCCCAACACAGTCTATTCATCAGCTGAGTATCCTGTGTTCCTTTGGAGCGTACCTTGTGCACATCCTGAGAAATTAACGCTGCGCATCGGCAAGATGAATGAACCGCGTCGACAGTGGGAGCAGTGTGGATGCGATAGGCTGAACGCATACATGGAAAGCTGCAAAAATAAATCAAACACCTTTTTCTTCCATGATCTCAACATAACCTCCTCGAGTGTCACCATGTTTTCTTTTTACATTACAAATCGGGATGGATAGTTCACAAGGAACTATCAACAAGGAAAGAGTTTTCAAATAATCTCCTGACCGGTTTAGTCGTACAGTCACAACATTTGCTGAGAACATCCATGACCCCTACAGGAGGAAACCTGTTGATTTTTGCGACCCCAGGTGCAATTGTAGCAGGTATATATAATATACTGTTATGTATTCCACAAATAATCCCTCATGTTTTATTTTATTGCTTTGGTTTTATTTCATTGCTTTCGTTTTGTTTTATTGCACTTTTTGGTGCCTTTTATTTTGAAATCGACACCGTTGTCACTTCCTCCCGAAGTGACGTATTTCCTTTTGACCGTCCCTCCTCACGTTGCAGTCACTACTGGGTGTTGAGGAGGTAAGATGTCTACTCACTGTCTGTAAATATATTTCTGGTCTAAAAGAACGTTATGATGGTTTAAATGTTGTAAATAAGGTTTCGGGCTATGAACCATTTGTATATAATAGTATCTATGTTAAGGATGAGCAGTTGTGCACTTGTTGTGGAGGAATTTAGCCGTGGTAACGAACTTTTGTAAGAACACATGTTGATTAGGCTAGTAGTATGGTCTGAGAGTTGTGTGGCCTCGACCTGATAGTGTGACATATTTCCCTCATTGCAGCCTGCGAGCTGTTTGGCGCCATCCTGTGGACAAAAGATAATTGTGTATATCTGTTTTGAACCACAGGTAAATGAATGATCCATATTGTTTATTTTGTATTGGTTTATTGTGTTGTTTTATTATAAATGTTTTATCTCAATGCTTGATTAAAAATGGCAGTCACTACTGGGTGTTGAGGAGCCTGCGAGCTGTTTGGCGCCATCCTGTGGACAAAAGATAATTGTGTTTATCTGTTTTGAACCACAGGTGAATAAATACTGAAAATGGATCACGAGCCTGTGTTTACTTCACATGCATGTTCGACAGAGGAGTAGGCTGCAGACCGGCTACATTGGTGCCGTTTGACCCGGATCTGCACAAGAACCAACACCAGCTTGGTCACCGGAAGTCGTCAAACGTGAAATTATGTGAATTTTTTTTCTTCTCTCTTTATCTTTTATATCTGGTTTCTCTCCTCTCTTAGTCAAGTAGAAGGGAGAAATATTGTGACCAACATATATATATTTTTTTTCTCCTCTCTTAGTCAAGTAGAAGGGAGAAATATTGTGACCAACATATATATATATTTTTTTTTTCTCCTCTCTTAGTCAAGTAGAAGGGAGAAATATTGTGACCAACATATATATATTTTTTTTCTCCTCTCTTAGTCAAGTAGAAGGGAGAAATATTGTGACCAACATATATATATATTTTTTTCTCCTCTCTTAGTCAAGTAGAAGGGAGGAATATTGTGACCAACATATATATATATATTTGTTTTCCTCTTTTGGTGTAGGAATAGCCCGTTTTATAGAAAAAAAAGATGGATCCCAATATTGTAGAGGGGGGAGGCGTCGCAGAGAGCGGGTCTATTGTAGAGGGGGGAGCCGTCGAAGAGAGCGGGTCTGTTGTAGAGGGGGGAGCCATTGGGGAGAGGGTGGTCCATGACCCTAGTGATTTTGCGTCCGGGAGGGGGGCACAGCTGTTGGCTCGAATTAACTCGCCGGGTGTTGGTTTGGGGAGGGGTTCATCGCTGCTTAATTCTTATGGGAGAGGTTTACAACTATTTAATTCCCCAGGGCCGAGCCCAGGTGAGGGGAGGTCACGAGCGCCCAGTCAGACCCAGCAGGTTAGTGTACCGGGCAATGAAGGTTCCCCAGTCTTCACCTCAACCCATCTACCAAGCCACACACCCTTTGCCCACAAACCTACCTTTTCACCTTTAACCAATGTTCAGAAGCAGGCTGTTGTCCTGACACCAGCGTGCCAGTGCATCAACCTCCTCCCGGTAGGCCTTCTCGTCGTTGTCAGAGATCAGCCCCACCACCACTGTGTCGTCCGCAAACTTCACTATGGAGTTGGAGCTGAACTTGGCCACACAATCGTGTGTATAGTGAATACAGCAGGGGGCTCAGAACACAGCCCTGGGGGGACCCGATATTCAGGGTGATGGTGTTGGAGGTCTGACCCCCCACCCTGACCGCCTGGGGCCTTTCACTCAGAAAGTCCAGTATCCAGGCGCTCAGAGCGGAGCTCAGACCCAGCTCAATCAGCTTGTCCACCAGTCTGGTGGGGACTATGGTGTTGAACGCTGAGCTGTAGTCAATGAGCAACAGTCTCACATAGCCCCCCTTCTGGCAGTCTAGGTGAGAGAGGGTACTGTGTAGTACTTGAGAGACTGCATCGTCAGTGGACCTGTTGGGCCTGTATGCAAATTGCAAAGGGTCCATATCACTGGGTAGGGAGGCACAAATGTAATCCTTAACACTTTCTATGCCACTCACGAGTTTTCTCGGAATTATTAATATCTCGTTGAAAGCCACTCACGAGATTTCTCTGATTTTCTTTTTTTTTCTTTCGCGATCTGAAATCATATTGCATCACGCAAGCCTACCCTAGTATACCCGAGCACCGCCGGCGATCAGATGTGGAAAAAAGCGCCCCCTATCGTCTCCCAGATGACATAAGGGATTTTGGAATGGACTCAATGAAAATGGATGGGAAAAAAAATCCTGTACTCCACATTTTCCAGTCCACTGATCCAGCCGGGGTTACCACAGTTCATTCTGGATCCTGTGAGCATCGCGGATCATGAGTTCCTACTGTATCACGTTGGATCTATACACTTATCGATTTTTTCGAATGGTGATCAGGAATTGGAATATACCAGTTGGATACCATCTGATGTCAGGTAAGGAATCTATGTTATCAGTGTTAGGATAATCAGACTTATTTGGATGAAGATATAAGCTGTTTTGTGAAATGGGCTCTTTCGGTTTCACTGTAAAAATCCGAGAGGAAATGAACACAGCGATTATCCACGCGCGGCTCGAATGGGCGTGCGTGTATGTATAATATTGATCATCTAGCGTTTATTTGAAAACGATTAATAAATAGGCCGACAAATAACAACGTTCTGGAATATTCCAGTAAAAGACGATTACCATAGAATGCCCCAGAATGGACTGTTTTTTACCTCAAAACGGGTGCTTTTCAAAATACTCTCAAACGAAAATGAAGCGATAAAAAACCAATCTGCCTTGACAGCACTGACTGGAAAAGGATTCTTTGATAAGCGACGGGCAGATTAGACACATAGCCATAATTTAAAACATAGATTAGGCGATATTAAGCGTAACATTGGCGCCGATGGTGGCATTGAAGCGCTAACTCTGGCGCCACCTCGTGGCACTGAAAGTGTTAACCAGCCTCTCAAAACATTTCATGACCACAGAGGTGAGTGCCACCGGTCTGTAGTCATTAAGACCTGTTGGGGGGGATTTCTTTGGTACCGGTATTATAGTGGACACCTTGAAGCAGGCAGGGACCACGGACTCAGCCAGGGATAGATTAAATATGGTGGTGAACACTGGGGCTAGCTGGTTAGCACAGGACTTAAGTATACGTCCTGTTATCCCATCTGGGCCAGCTGCCTTTCTGATGTTCACCCGCATAAATGCTCTTCTCACACTGTGTTCCGTCACTGAGAGAGTGCCCCCCCCCCCCCGCGGATGCCCCCCTCCCACCACAACGACCGGTGCGTCAGTGACGTCGTTAGCCGGTGAGCTAGCGTCGCCACTGTTTGCACCGAACCGTGCGTGAAAGGAGTTGAGTTGGTCCGCGAGAGAGGCGTCGGCACTCCCCATTGAGGGGGCGCTGACTTTGTAGTCAGTTATCGTCCGTAGTCCTCGCCATAAACCTCTTATGTCGTTCCGGACCATTTGTGCCTCTATCTTGTCAGCGTATGTCCTCTTAGCAAGCTTTACAGCCTTGCGCAGAGTATAGACTGTAGCCTTATACTCCTCCATGTTTCCTGACGCTCTGCCCAGGAACATCCGCTAGTGTTGTTATGAAACTCACGCTAGCGTTGTTATGAAAAGAGCGCCCGGAGCGTTTTCAGTGTGGCACCCGGTCTGGAACAGGGGTTACTGCATTCTCGATACAGCGCTACTAGCAGGATCTGGCCGGTACTGCACCTTCAGAGTCCCAATATGCCTTTTACAGGCAAAATATAGCTCCCTGACATTGAATAGGGTATTAAAATAGAATAAAAGGGAAAACTATCTAAAAACGTATTATACGTTTTTGGCCGTTAACCGCTGGCGCCCAATAACATATATATACATGGTTGGCCGGGAATGTGTGCGCACACACATTGAGTCTGATGTGCACAAAACACATCTATAAAGATTGGGGAGGGGCGGGGTTCAAAATAAAAAATTATTGGGGGATGAAGTACTTTTTCCAGGAACATAAACCAATAAATTTCCTTTAGAATAGAAGGGAAATATTTTGTGTGATAATTTTCTTTGGCCTATAGCCTACTGATAAATAGCTGAGAACTAGGTGCAGACAAACTGATAAAATGAAAGGGAAAAAAACTACCCAATACAAACTTTAATAAAAGAAAGTGCTACACAAATAAAGTTATGATTATTATTGTGATTGGGATCAATATCCATCACAGCCTCCTCTAAAGTTAAGTTTTCCTAAAATTAAAAATCCATATGAATTGCTCATCACACACCAATCCAAACCACTGGGAATACACGTCAGTTATTATAAACCACAATTAGCAGACTCCAAATTTAGGTAACATTTTGGTGAAGGGTCATTTTTAAAGGGGCCCGTTGACCTCTCACCTCAAGGTATCTGAATGAAAATGCGTTCTATGTGTGACCGAGAGTCTCCCCTTTATTGACATGTCCAAGTCATGCTAATCCCATGCAGTGTTGGGGCAAAACCATGCAGTTATTTGAATGTAGTAATAATAATAATAATGGATTGGATTTATATAGCGCTCTTCATGACACCCCAGTGACCCCAGAGCGCGTACAGAGTCCATTATTCGTTCATACACAGTCATACCGGTGGTGGTAAGCTACAATTGCAGCCAGAGCTGCCCTGAGGCAGACTCACGGAAGCGTGGCGAATAATCATCGCCTACGGCCCCTCCGACCACCACCAACATGCATTCACATGCATACACATTCATACGAGGCAAGTAGGTTAAGTGTCTTGCCCATGGACACAACGGCAGTGGGATGGATATGGGCTTGAGCGGGATTCGAACCACCAACCCTTCGATCATTGGACGACCCGCTCTACCACTGAGCCACGCCGCCCCACAAATGTGTTATTTTTTTGCTTATTTTAAAAACGTGTGTTTGTCTATTTCTGCACACTGTGGTCCTTAGTCTGGGAATTGCATGACTTGGGTATGACCAGAAAGCTGAGACTCCTGCGGATCCAATGAGACCAACATTTACGTGTGACCTCTGGATAATCACAGACTCATGACGCTTTACAACCACAAACTAGAGTCCAGGGCCGTTTTAAGGATATACTGTACGACATCTGTTGATATCATGGGTGTCTGTTGGGTGTGTATATTGACAATAAGGGAGGGTTTCTGACCCATTTCCAGAACAGAAGTGCTTGCCGAAAAATGCAATTCTTCCCGATGTCAAAAAGTTTTGAGTGAATTTATCCGAAGTATTCTTCAAGGTCTTAATGGAATATTTTGGAGGGATTTATGACCATGTTTATCAATTCTCATGTGGTCACTAACTTATGAGACATATTTGAGCATGGCAATGTCTATTATTAGGCATATAGATATGTCCCAAGCCTCTATTCTATACAATCAGAATTTTAATCATTTGAATAGGCGAGATTTAAAACAGGTTTATTGCATAATAATAGACGTACATATTGACATACAGTGTTGAGCTGCATCTCAAATGACTCCTTAGGGTCCCAGCTTTACATCCTGTAGGACACTTGTATGTGGCACCTAGTGCTGACTTTGACCTTGACCATGGAACCGCTTTGACACAGTCTGTGGTAAATGACCCCTTATGAGCTTTTGTTTTGAATAATTTTTGCAGAAACGGGTAGATAGTACCTTTCCCACTCTCTGAAGGTAGTTGTTCATGCTCACAAATAATCACGATAATAATAATAAAAGAGTAGCCTAACTTGCAAATATTAATTGAAAACTTGTCTCTATTTCCCTAAAGGGAGAGGAGCATTTAGAGTCTGTAAAAAAAATTTAAAAAGCGAAATAATTAATTCATTAAAAAAAAAGACATACTCCCGTGGGGGCTGGGTGGGGGCATGCCCCTGGACCCCCCTAGAGGGAGCTGAGCTCGCCTAAAGTTCAAACTCTGCACCCACCCCTGCCTCCAAGTCAGACCTAAGTGTCACTTTTCCCATATGGATGGTACAATTCATTGGATTGGACAGCTGTGTCCAGTTTATTTTAAGTGGTAGTGTGTAGTTTAGGTGTGTAGATTATCTTGATATTGTAGGTGTAGTTTCTGTTGATATTGTGGGTGTGTAGTTTCTGTTGATATCATGGGTGTATAGTTTCTGTTGGTATTGTGGGTGTGTAGTTTCTGGTGATATCATAGGTGTGTAGTTTATGTTGATATCATGGGTGTGTAGTTTCTGTTGATATTGTGGGTGTGTTGTTTCTTGTAGTTTCTGCTGATATCATGGGTGTGTAGTTTCTGTTGATATTGTGGGCGTGTAGTTTCTGTTGATATCTTGGGTGTGTCGTTTCTGTTGATATCGTGGGTGTGTAGTTTCTGGTAGTTTCTGTTGATATTGTGGGTGTGTAGTTTCTGGTAGTTTCTGTTGATATTGTGGGTGTGTAGTTTCTGGTAGTTTCTGTTGATATTGTGGGTGTGTAGTTTCTATTGATATTGTGGGTGTGTAGTTTCTGGTAGTTTCTGTTGATATTGTGGGTGTATAGTTTCTGTTGATATTGTGGGTGTGTAGTTTCTGTTGATATTATGGGTGTGTAGTTTCTGTTGATATTATGGGTGTGTAGTTTCTGGTAGTTTCTGTTGATATTGTGGGTGTGTAGTTTCTGGTAGTTTCTGTTGGTATTGTGGGTGTGTAATTTCTGTTGATATTGTGGGTGTCTAGTTTCTGTTGATATTGTGGGTGTGTAGTTTCTGGTAGTTTATGTTGATATTGTGTGTGTGTAGTTTCTGGTAGTTGCTGTTGATATTGTGGGTGTGTAGTTTCTGTTGATACTCTTATACTCTTCCCTTCTTCACTTACCCGTTTTGCTTTGATAGACAGCATATTAAGCAGATGGCGAGAACGAGTCCCAGCCCTGAGCCCACCACTATGGAAACCAGTACACCTGCAAAGCATGGGAGCGACAGAGGTAAGAACCACCACAGACAACCATGAGGGATGTCCTGGTAACGTGTGTGTGTGTATGTGTGTGTGTGTGTGTGTGTGTGTGTGTGTGTGTGTGTGTGTGTGTGTGTGTGTGTGTGTGTGTTTTGAAATGATCAAGGGTGAGAAGGGTTATAGGAGTCATTTAGAGACGGCTTGTCCAAAAAGAAACGAACCCATAACCCAACATGATCTTAACCAAACCAAATGCTTGGCCATGTTTCAAACATTTGAGTGGTTTTGGAACTATGTTTAAAGGCATGTTTCCAGCATGGGGAAAAAAATAGTGTTAGTTCAATTAAGGGAAACCACTGGCCTTGATCCAGCAGATAGCTAACAATTATCTATGTTGTGCACAAGTGAGCGGGAATCTACTGTGTGTGCACGGTGGAGTAGATTTTAGTGTGCTTGTACAGACAGGAGCTTCACCACATTGACTTTGAATTGGTTTGCGGCTAACCAGCCGGAGCTAGTATGAGGAACAGCATGTTCCTATAAGGCCCAAATTAAATTGACATTATCAACTTCAGAGGCCAGAATGTGGGACCTATAAACACATTTACTATCCAATAGCATTGTGAGGCTGAATAACAGGACCCATTGACTATTTAAATGTACTAAACAAATTAAAAATAAACATTTAAAGACTTTTTTTAAATAGCTAAAAGCTAAAAGTGATGTTATAATTTTGCAACCAAGGGTCTTACAGATATACAAGACATAGAGGATGTAGTTTTCACTTGTGTTGCACATTTATTGAAACCCTTTAAAGCCCCAATCTATACTCTAAACAGAAACAAATGGGTGGCCCCACCATCAATAATTCAAAGAAAACCATGAGTCATCTTTTCATTCTCTAGTTGATTGAGCTCTTGATACAAGGACTAACAAGTAAATAGAGTTTTTATTTGTATTTGCTGTATTTTATGGCTATGAAAGGGTTGTGTACATTTGGAAATGTCTGTAAACACTATAGTAAAACAGACCTACCAATATTCTGATTGGGGCTTTATGGATAAGTGTTAGTAGCCTACAGTCTACTGTGAGCAAGAATGGCATGATGCTTGATGTGGATCACGTGAAGCAATCATGGATAGACAGAACAACATACAGCAGTAGAGACAGGTGAGATACATCAAGTGACACGCAAAGAGCAACATACCAAGGTCTGTCCAAGATAGGCCATCTGGGTAGCAGAGAGAAAGAGAGAGAACCAGGGTGGAGGTCAGATTGTCAAAGAGAAAGACAGTTTAGAGTCACACAGCTAGAAAGAAGAAGCATAAAGGAAAAATGGTAAATGGACTGCATTTATATTTATATGGACTACATATAGTGCTTTTATCCAAAGAGCTTTACAATGTATGCTTCTCATTCACCCATTCACTCACACACTAATGGTGGAGGCAACCATGCAAGGTGCCAAACTGCTCATCAGGAGCAGTTAGGGGTTAAGTGTTTCGCTCAAGGAGACTTCGTCATGCTGCCGGGAGGAGCCGGAATTGAACCAGGACCGCTCTATCTCTTGAGCCACTGTCGCGCCAAGAAATCCTCATGAAAAGAAGTCATCGTGACAAAACAGAGACCAATTATATACAACCAAAATATAAGAAACCACAAGATCCTCTTCACCACAGACGGCTTTTAAATAAAATGTTGCTGGCTGTTTCGCCTCTGTCGGCCTACTGCCCTTGACACACCCATGAACCTTTATCCTGCAAAAAATCTGACATCAAATTCACAGCTCCTGTCATCCCTTCTGATCCACTTCTGATTAGCTTCTGGTCCGCTTCTGGTCCACTTCTGGTCCGCTTCTGGTCTGCTTCTGGTCCGCTTCTGGTCCGCTTCTGATCCGCTTCTGGTGCGCTTCTGGTCTGCTTCTGGTCCGCTTCTGGTCCGCTTCTGGTCCGCTTCTGGTCCGCTTCTGGTCTGCTTCTGGTCCACTTTTGATCCACTTCTGATCCGCTTCTGGACCGCTTCTGGTCTGCTTCTGGTCCGCTTCTGGTCCGCTTCTGATCCGCTTCTGGTCTGCTTCTGGTCTGCTTCTGGTCTGCTTCTGGTTTGCTTCTGGTCTGCTTTTGATCCACTTTTGATCTGCTTCTGGACCGCTTCTGATCCGCTTCTGATCCGCTTCTGATCCGCTTCTGATCCACTTCTGGTCCGGTTCTGGTCTGCTTCTGGTCCGGTTCTGGTCCTCTTCTGGTCTGCTTCTGATCCACTTCTGATCCACTTCTCCAGAATAGTTTCTCTACCAAGTTGTTTCGCATTTCTTGCACTGCAAGTTCAGTTAGGACCTGTCTCTGTGATTGTGGTGGTGGTCTATAGACCTGTCTCTGTGATGGTGGTGGGAGTCTAGACCTGTCTCTGTGATGGTGGTCTATAGGCCTGTCTCTGTGATTGTGGTGGGGGTCTATAGGCCTGTCTCTGTGATGGTGGTGGGGGTCTATAGGCCTGTCTCTGTGATGGTGGTGGGTGTCTATAGACCTGTCTCTGTGATGGTGGTGGGTGTCTATAGACCTGTCTCTGTGATGGTGGCAGGGGTCTATAGACCTGTCTCTGTGATGGTGGTCTATAGGCCTGTCTCTGTGATTGTGGTGGTGGTCTATAGGCCTGTCTCTGTGATGGTAGTGGGGGTCTATAGGCCTGTCTCTGTGATGGTGGTGGGTGTCTATAGACCTGTCTCTGTGATGGTGGTCTATAGGCCTGTCTCTGTGATGGTGGTGGGGGTCTATAGACCTGTCTCTGTGATGGTGGTGGGTGTCTATAGACCTGTCTCTGTGATGGTGGTCTATAGGCCTGTCTCTGTGATGGTGGTGGGGGTCTATAGACCTGTCTCTGTGATGGTGGTGGGTGTTTATAGACCTGTCTCTGTGATGGTGGTGTGGGTCTATAGACCTGTCTCTGTGATGGTGGTGGAGGTCTATAATAGTCCTGTCTCTGTGATGGTGGTGGGGGTCTATAGGCCTGTCTCTGTGATGGTGGTGGTGAAGTTTACGTTTTAAATACCATATAGATGATCTTGTCAGTAGATTACGTCAATTAATTGGCTTCTTCTATAGAAACAGAAGCAGCTTCCCTATATTTAGTCGAAAAAGGATTGTTTATTAAGCAGTTTTCCTATCAGTGTTGGATTCATATAAATGCTGCTCCTTCCAGTCTTAAACCTCTGGACACGGTCTATCATTCTGCCCTCAGATTTATTGGTGTTACTCACCACTGTGTCCTCTATGATAAGGTGGGTTGGTCTTCTCTGGCAGAGAGGCGTAATGATCATTAGTATTTGTTTACCTATAAGGTCATTGTCGGAAAGCTACCACCTTATACTGCAATGATGCTAGATTGGAATTTTGGACCCTATCTACAGTAACCCGCTCAAATGACTGGCTCATGCTTAAGGTCCCTCTTCCACCCGTACGGTCCATCGGCGGACCGCAAATGACATCACGTCATAAATCAATCTGTCTAGACTGTATGACATAATGTTGCCTTTTTTTTCAAATGTATCCAAGAGTAAACATCATAACCATGTCACAACAGCAGTCATAGTGTATATTTTCAGCAATACGTTTGTTTACCAATAGGTTAAAGTGTTATTAGTGAGCTTTTAGAATGACGATGATGTGTAGTTATATGAGCACAGGGCATCCAGAGCTCTCAATGAGCGTTGACATTTTGAAAAACTACACTACCCAGCTAATTCTAGCTTCCTGCAAGCAAATTACTTGTGTATGAATCTTTTTTATTTCTCTTATTTCTCTGCATTCTATACCACAAAACTGAACGTTATTGGCATAGATTGGAGTGCAGTTAGTGTGTCTACTTTCTGTGAACATTTAGCAACCATCTGTGTTGAAATCCGATCAAAAATGGCGGAGCCATATCCATTCTAAGAATCGAACTGTACATACAGTAGATTTCATTCTTCATTCTCGATGCACGCCTGGTGATACTAAATCCAAATTGAACTCTGCCATTTGAAAGAGGAGATTTGGCAGGATAGATGTGCGAGTTGGCTATAATAAGATAATTTATAGGCCTCATATTCTATATTCTATATTAATAATATTTCAAATGGCATGGGTCCGGATGGCAGAATTCAGTACTGTATCTACAAAACCTTCTGTTTAATCATCTTCCCTTTATTCATTTCCTTAGATTTTCTGTACACGTGATCTCAAGACAGGACTGAACGAGCTCAGTGGCAGTTTTTCATGTCTGGTAATTTTTTGCATGGTGTTATTCACTGTCAAAGATGCAAAGAAAAATCATAATTCATATTGTTTCATCACAATTTAAGCAAGCCTAGTAATAGACACAATATTTAGGACACTGGGAATACATTCCATGAGATCCATAGATGTCCCTAGATACCAAGAACATGCAAGTGTAGAAGTGGAGCAATCTTCCATTTAGGTATGGAATACATACTTAGGTATGTATTTTAGGCGGATTTTCAGAAAATAGGGCTCAGGCCTAAGAGGTTAAAGGCCAACTTGCAGGTTGTATTTTTGTTCAATAAACAATGTGACTAGGCCAACGGTGACTTTCATGAAGAGGGGGAAAAAATGTATGCAGTTTTAGCGTTTTTATCAAACATTTTGTCGACCCAACCACAACGTAAGGTTATGTATATACATTTGTCGGGCTATGGCTCCCGCTCAGCCTCCCTTGTGCAAGATGATGCTGAGCGAAAGCCATAATGAAATAGAACGTAAGGTTATGTATATAACCAAGTTCTATGAATTATGGCAATGCTCAGCATCATCTTGCACTGTACTTCACTTCGTGCACGTGCACTGAATAAAAAATTCCACCATGTACCTACTACCTTTACATCACAACATTCGTCTGGCCACACCCCCATCCGCTTACCTTCATAAGCAGGTGTGTGGTCACCTACTCCCCTCCTTCCCAAACTTTCACCACAAGGCGAGATCAAGGGCCGCAGCGGCGTCTGATGCTGAGCGTCGCCATAATTCATAGAACTTGGTTATATACATAACCTTACGTTCTATTTCATTATGGCTTTCGCTCAGCATCATCTTGCACAAGGGAGGCTGAGCGGGAGCCATAGCCCGACAAATGTACCCCGCTGAGGCCCCCCACAACCATCAGACCGGGGAGGACCGAGCCCCCCGACCCTCCCTAATGGAGGATACCCCCCCTATTGGAGGCTTACAGGAGGGAGACGGATCCAACCGTGCGAAGAGGAACTCAAGCAACTCAACGCACAGGGTGAGCAGACCGTGGCTTGACCCCACGACTACACACACGCACAACCCGCATGCCACCAGAGAACGAACGGAAGGAAAAACCTCGTTACTGCCCCCAAAATCACGGGGTCAAGAGCAAACCCAACCCCGTGGCAAGGCTGTAGCAGCGGAGCGCGAAGGAAGACCCAGACCCACTGAAGGGACTGGATCCCCTGGAAAAAGGGGGCCCGGAGAGGTCAATGACGCCAGGCATCAAGACCCCACCAGGCGGTCACTTAGTGACACCGCCCCCCACATCGCCAGCGTATTCGGATAAGGCCCCTCCAAGAGCGGGCCCTTTCCCCCCAATAGCACACCGCCTGGCACACTGACCCTGCAGAACAGGCAGTCAGCATGGCCGTAAGCACTCAAAAAGGTTAACCAACGGAAGCAGGCAGCGCACCGGGGAAACCAGGCAGCAGGCTGTAACCTGAGCCTGGAGCACTGCGGACGAGACAGGCGCCAAAGGAGTCAGCTGAAAACAGCCCCCCCCGGCGGAAGGGGCGTATGCTGGCGTTGTTGATCACCATGACAAAGCCTCCATTAAAAAAAACCCACCCAGAGGGGTCGAGGCAGAGAAGGCTGACATGATTGGCAGACGTCATGAACGTGCAGGGGCACACTCAACCGGGCAACCCGGGAGTTGACACTGCTCCAACATACCAGGGAATCAACTACCCTCTCGGTACAGACGGTGGTTGTTCCTATAACCCCTCAAGAAAAAAACCCAAAACACACCTGCGGGTATACACCAGCTATACCGCAGTACAAGTGTTTCAGTTTCCAAAAAAGGGTTATCCCAGGCCTACGGTATCAACGAAACTTTACTTCGGACCGGGCCCGGCGGCTCGGGAAGCACACAGGATTACCAGAGGAGGTCCAGAAGACCACCCCAACAGCCCCCTCTTCGCCATGTGTGAGAGAGGAGCGAAAGAAAGGAGAACCAGCCCCTTATGATAGTGCCAGGTACAAAAGAGTACCCAACAAAGGGTCTCCAAAACGCCTAATCCTGTGACACCCGGGCCGACCCGGCATTTTTTCCCCTGAAAAAAGCCCAAGTTCCTCAGGGTACCAGAACAGCAGATCTGCATCCCCGGTGGACAACGGGTTAACTGACCTGGACCAGCGTGACCAGAACCAGTCCCGTGCCCTAACCACGCCGACATGCCTACTCCAGGAGAAGGGGCAGATATGTGTGTTGATCTAAAACATGAAAAGAGGGCGCCACCCAGACGGGCCGGTTTGAACCGTGCTCGGTGGCCCACCCCAAGGGCGTGAGACCCCTCTACCTATGTTCTGATCTATTCCGTTAACATCCCCCAGATATGAACGAGAATCCGTCGAGACCCAGTAACAGGCTCTCGGAAGAGGAAAAAACCCCCATCCCAGTTGCTTTATAAAAACGCTGTTTTAATAACAAGCAACCAAGGCGTACTAGCCACCCGCATGATTCTTATCAGAAACACCCCGAGCTAGCACTATGCATGCGTCGGGACACAAAACACATCAATGAACAGTCTAACCAGACCCCACATTGATCCCTCAAGGCGCCTGGGAGAACGACAAGAAGGGTGTCGTGCTTCATATACTCCACACTCTTTTATTAAAAAAGAAAGAAACACCGACTGACATGAATCCCACTTGACGCAGCCGAGGATAAAAACTGTTTAAATTTTTATATCCCGTCATCCCTACCACAGAGGATAGACGGAACTCCCCAGAGAGACTTCCCACGTGAGCCATAGATTGAAAAAGCCATGGTAACCTTGAGTCATGTGACCAACCGACTCAAGTTACACATATATCGAGCGTAGTAGAACCGTAATTCCTACGCTCTATCCCGACACTTTGACAATAACAGACCTTACATACGGGTCTAACTCACGGAAGCCATCGTCAAATAGCAACGTGCGTAGTGACGTGTGCTATGACGGGGGGAAACCCAAGACTCAACGCCTGTTAATAGGTGCAGAGTCTGGGAAACCCTTCCCCCCCCCCCCCCCCTCCCTGCCAAGCCGCCTAACAGCTTGGCCCTGACTGGACTAACAAGAGAGGAAATAAACCCCCTGACCAATCAGAAGAGGGAAGGAGGGGTTTATCCGGTACCCCCTCACAAGCCCAACCCTTGCATACAACAACAACTTAGCCATATAATACCTTTAGTAGCAATGCTAATGAATAGCGCAAGCTAATACAATGCACGCTAACCACAGACAATCTGTGAACAGGGTTTATAACAAGACCAAGTCGTGTGTGTGTGTGAATCCTACACCCGTATCCATGTTGTAACACAGAAAAAACACTGATAGAGAGAGAGAACGGCTGAGCCGTGGTACGTTTTCATACGAGCATTACTGCAAACCCAACACAACAGTGTTGTAGCTCAATATCACTGTGTAAGCAACAGAACACACAACTAGCCTCTACCTTTATGTGGAGATTCAGGCCGAGGCAGAAAAAACCCTTTTTCAACCGAGTGTACAGTAGGTTGCAGGCCTTGCTTAAGCTCTAACATGAACGTAACCCTCCTATCAACCCATACTAGTGAAGATTCACACGTTGCAACCCCATCATATGTTTGGGGAATAAACACACAGTTTGTTAACAAAAAATACCCTCTCTCCTCCTGGCCTTCTTCCCCGAAGGTCCAGCAGTGGCGTTGGTGGCAGCGGCGGCCACGGCGGAAGATGCTCGACGACGTGGCGGCCGTCTGACTCCACCGGCAACATCGGGAGGGGGGAAATGAGGCTGGAGCACGGATCGCTCCTCCTGCATCTCTCTGCAAGTCGAGGTCATCAATTGCAGGGCCGTCCCGAATAGTCCAGCATCGGAGAGGGGTGCCGTCAGAAGTGGAACTCTCTTCTTCTCCGGCACACGCGCCTGCTCCAGCCAAAGGTGGCGCTGGACCAGAGTTGCCAGGGCGCGCACTTTCCCAGCGGCTATAGCCTGCGGCTGAGTCAGATGCAGGATGGCTCCTGCCGACTGGGCGAGCTGGTCATGTTGTACATCAGTCAGCTCCATGCCGCCCGTCAATATCCCGGACATGAATCTTGCCAGCTGCGCAATGTTAGACGCGGCAGCTAGAGATTGTGTTCCGGTGATAAATGACTGGTCGCTCCAATATGCCAACCGCCTCGCCGATTTCCCTTGAGGAACCGGCTTCCGTAACGGCTCCCACACCACCTCCGGACAAAGGAGCGCCGCCATCTGCCTATCAAGCCGTGGCACGCCCTCCTTCATACCGTCGACCAAACCCGCCACCCGCGTGACTTGCACGTAGGCAGGGGTAAGGCCTATGATGTGGGAGACCACCTGGCCCTGACGGACATAGGCCGCCATTGAGGGGAAAAATGGGTAGACAACGTCCACCCCTCTCACCAGGCGACGTTGCCATAGATGACCTATGAGATCATCAGGGACAGGAACAGGCAGTGGCTGCGGCAGCGGCACGCCGTTTGCGACTGCCGCCGCCGCCATGAGCTCGGGAAACAAAGCACGCAGTTCCCCCTGCAGACTTTCCTCCTCCGAGCCCGCATCCCTCACATACAGCAGGCTACTACTGGTCAAGGAGCCACACTCCGATGTGGCTGATAGCAGGGCATCCCGCCGACGAGTCAGAGGTTCTACCCCAACGTCTTCGAACGAGGCGCCCCAAGGAGACATCTCACCCCCCTCCAGTGTTACCTGGACGGGCGGGAGACATGTCTCCACCGGGCCTTCAAATAAGAACCCGTCCGCCTCTATTATGTAGTCCTCTGTCTCCATCGGGCATGTAGAGACCGACGCATCCTCACCTGGCTCCAGCAACTCACCAAAACCGGGCCGTTCGCGTCTGCAAGCCACCATTTTGCGACGGGAGCGAGCTGACCAGTGGCGGCTCTACCACTAGGGGCGCTCGGGCGCCGCCCCCCCCTCAGGCCCTACCCTGGTTATATGAGAGAAGAAGAAAAATAAGTTTTTAGTTTTTTGTTTTATAGCCCTATAAATAATATAAACATGTTTAAAATTAATAATATTTACTCATTTTAAGTATGTTTGTGTTTCCAATGCACAATATAACGTTATTATATATAAAAAAAAAAAATTGTTTTCTTGAACAGGAAGTGACTCACTTTTATTTTTTTTTATTCTTTTTTTGTATTTCTCGGCCCGGGCTAGACGCGATAGCGCTCTGAGTGCGCGTCACGGTTTGATCGCTGTATCCGTCACAGCCAATCAGTGCGTAATGCGTTGTGCGTTGAAATATGACTATTATGTTGGAATCCGGGCGCGATTTGAAGCGGTCTAGCCAGTAGCGTCAAGAATTTCTGTAGCCGCATTTCGCGGAGACGCTCTCTGATTGGCCGACGCCAGTATTTTTTTCCGTAGCAGAATTTCACAGAGACAATCTCTGATTGGCCGAATCCAATTTCTAATGTTCCAATTCTAGCTTATTCCTAGGTTGGTCCGTTGGTGGTAGAGATAGTTGTGTTGTTGTGAGATGCATGCAGCTGTTTGTCTTAGAGCGTGCCGTGACTGCAAGTTCTTTAGACTGTTAAGCTTAGGCACTCTTTCAAAGTTGGTTAAGGTTAGAGTTTGTCTTAGAGCATGGCGATAGAACGCCAGGTAGTTTGCAGTCTGTTCGACGCACAGCTGTCTCTCTCTCTCTCTCTCTCTCTCTCTCTCTCTCTCTCTCTCTCTCTCGCTCTCTCTCTCTCTCTCTCTCTCTCTCTCTCTAATTTCGCCGTGTGTGGGGCATAACCACTCAGACAATGAATGGTAACTTGTTTAAAATTAAGAGACATACAAATGTGTTTATTATTGAATGGATCTGACATCATCTGAGAGAGAGAGAGAGAGAGAGAGAGCGAGAGAGCGAGAGAGAGAGAGAGAGAGAGAGAGATAGAGAGAGAGAGAGAGAGAGAGACAGCTGTGCGTGTTTGTGTTGGGCTATTGGAAACGTGGTTGCATTTGACTGACTGATCATATATCTTAAGAACTTCTACTCATGTACAATAGAGAGCATCTTGACCGGCAACATCACCTCCTGGTTTGGGAATAGCACTGCACAAGACCGAAGCAGACTACAAAGAGTGACACGTTCAGCCGAACGCACAATTGGAGGGGGGCTCCCCACCCTCCAGAACATTTACAACAAGCGTTGCAAGGGCAAGGCGAAGAGAATCATTAAAGACTCCAGTCACCCGAACAACTGCCTCTTTGAACTGCTGCGGTCAGGCAAGCGATACCGGAGTCTCAAGGCGAGCACAGAAAGACTCAGAAGAAGCTTCTATCCCCAGGCCATCAGGCTGCTAAACGAACAATGAATGAACACTACACAACAACAACCACCAAACGCACATAGCACACACATCCACACGCACACACTCACTTTAAACAAACACACTGTAGCACCCACTCCACACACTTTATAGCACACACCCACTTTAAACAAACACACTGTAGCACCCACTCCCCACACTTTATATTTATTGATGAAGGATTGCACTACAACTCGTACACCTTACTGTAAATTGTACCTAAATTGTACCTCATCCCATTTCTGCTTTGCACTATATAGTACTGTACATTAGTACACTGCATAGTATTGTATATTATATGGTAACTCAGAACATTGTACATATGTCTATACCGAACACTGTGACCTCATTTTCTTCTTCTAAAATTACATGCTATACTATGTTATTTGATACTATCTTGTCTAGCACAGTCTCTGGAGCGTAACAGTAAGAAGCATTTTGTATGAAAGTATTCTGTACTTCTGTATGACAACTATTAAAGAAACTTGAAACTTGAAACTTGATCGATGGCAATGGTGATAATATTCGCCAATGCGTGCCTTGTACATGTTTGCAAAATGTTTGGTATAGCGCCCCTAGTGGCGAAGCATCCACGAGCCGCTACTGGAGCTGACGCAAAAAGTTTGCGTCTCAAATCCCCCGCAACCAAGGGAACCGGCCGCCCAACAGCGGACGCTTCCCCGGAAGCAGAGGAACCAGAGCCGGAACCAGGCCATCGCACAGGCGACGGCCCCGGTGCACCAGCTCCTTGGAGAGGCAAACTACCCATCGGACGCCTACCGGGCGTGGCTGCCGACCACGAGAGAGGTCTCAGCCCCGCTCCAAGACGCACGACGGAGGCGGAAATGGAGAACCGCTGGTGAAGAGTAGCGTTGCGAGTGCGACTCCCCGAAGTAGACATTACGTTTTTTTCTATCGAAATATATGAGAGAAGAAAAAAACAAGCAACAATGTAAACACGTCTCAACTTTCTTCAGCTAACAACCTCGTCAAGTGTGGGATCTACCGAAGGCACTTCCTTGTGGTGAAAGTGAAGAAGGAGGCGAGTAGGTGACCACACACTTGCTTATGAAGGTAAGCGGATGGGGGTGTGGCCAGACGAATGTTGGGATGTAAAGGTACATGGTGGAATTTTTTATTCAGTGCACGTGCACGAAGTGAAGTACAGTGCAAGATGATGCTGAGCAAAAGCCATAATGAAATAGAACCACCACGCACGTGGATATTTTAATCCATGGTTCATAACGTGCGTGTGTC
Source organism: Notolepis coatsorum (assembly GCF_963971535.1). Classification (NCBI taxonomy): domain Eukaryota; kingdom Metazoa; phylum Chordata; class Actinopteri; order Aulopiformes; family Paralepididae; genus Notolepis; species Notolepis coatsorum. The sequence goes on along the minus strand of NC_140182.1, from coordinate 48,336,446 downwards.
ATCTTAATGATGACGTCACAGCAGGTGCAGGGCAGCGAGGGGCTCTGAGAGTCACAGGCAGGTAGTGGCAGGAAGCAGAGCCTTCTTGTTACTACTAGCCGAGGAGTGAATGAATGAAAATGTATCTGTTTCACCTAACACTATTGCTCCGTGATCATAGCCATTCATCTCTAAAGCTAACCACTATTTGTAAGAGCCACAACCACATTACCATATTTGTAATAATGTAAATCATTGTGTCGTTGTACATATTGTGTATATAACGTTAGTAGCTAAGTTAGCTAGCTTGGTAGCCAGCATTCTCGAAACTCCTAACATGCCCCGATTTTAAATGGTTCTCTCCTCTTTGTATACCTATGTCCTCACAAGTATTCTGCCAGGGAACTTATGGACACGACAATAGTAGTAGTTATAAGGTAGGGTGACCAAACGTCCTCTTTTGGCCGGACATGTCCTCTTTTCACGCCCTGTCCGGGCCGTCCGGGGGGGGTTTATAAATGCATGAAAATGTCCGGCTTTCACGGACCGTTTGCATTTACTTAAATTGACTGGCGCATTGCACAGAATACTACGGTAATCTGTTGCGTGTGTGACGTAATCCCTGAGAAGCTTTGTGGGCGGCTCTACAACTACACTCACACACAAACAGAGGAAGAGGGGACAGAGTGGAGCGCAGCTCACATTCACAATGCCAAAGAATGTACTTTTACAGATGAACTGCAGAAGAAATTCCAAATGTACCGACCCGTCGGAACAAATGGGAGGCGAAGTTCACTAGTGCGCGCACTAAATCCGAAGCCAATGTGTTATAGCGCCCCACTCGACTCGATTGATGTCGCACATGAAGCACTCAAATCAAATCCAGTACTGTGGTGTTTCTACAGACAGGAGTAACCACGGAGCAGTGACAATATTCCCAATCATAATAGTACTTTGACTGGAAGATGGGTGGCATGCAAACAAAATTAATCGAGGTTAAATACACCAAATGAGACAGCAGAAACCATTGCATAATATCTCATTGAAACATGGCAAAAAACAACGATTTGTCTGAAAAAGATATTTGTTAACAGGATTTTCTATTTTCTATTATTTCATATATTTTGTTATTTATTTTTGTCCAGTAAGACTTGAAAAGAGAGCTATTATTTTGTTACAGGTTGATTTTTAAGTAATTGTGCCATTGAGATTTGTCAGATAATTCTATAGGCATAATCATCAAGCATGCTGATTGTTAACTTTGGTTTGGTGTGTCTTTGGTTATAGAGAGATAGAGTTGTGTTATATACAATAAAATAATATAAATAATAATTGTATATCCATAGAGAGGAGGCATACTTTAAATATATTAAAACAATAATGCATCTTTGAGTAAACGTTGAGTATCGGCATGCGTTGCTCATGAGACGGGGTTGCACGCCGTGCAACCAGTCTGTGAGCAGAAGCACGCACATGCACGGATGTGCACACGCGTGCACACAGGAATGCGCTGCACCCGACTGATGCGCCAACTCGCTAAGTACTACTTTGCATAACAATATGGCCGGTCGTCAGGTGTGTTCAAATACGTTCTCAGATACATTCACACAAAACTTGTGAATGAAATGTATTACATTCCATTCGTAGAGGCAATTAGGCACTGTCTTTAGTCTGTGCTATGTGAGGGAACATCTATGTGCATGCGCGGGAGCGTGCGCGCGCAGCGTCATTAAAACATAGTGTAACCAGTCGTCCCATGAGCAACGCATGCCTGAGTATCATTAAGTATCTCGAGGCTGGGGGGGCATGTCCTCTTTTTTGGAAATCAAAATATGGTCACCCTATTATAAGGTGTTTGAGCTTGTAACGTTAACGTTAGTTAGCTAATAGCTATCGTGGTAGCCCATTTCGTGACTGTGATGCACCGAGTGGGGCTACTAGGGGGCTACTATCGTATCAACATGCCGTGACGTGTAGCTTGCTAGCCGGCATGATGCGTGTGCAGTGCTTTGCCCCACAGGTCTGAGAAGAGGACCTGCACATTTTACTCGTTCCCAAAACTCTTTTACATGCCCCGATTTAAAATGGTTCACGACAGTAGACATAATGCTAACGTTAGCGGGGTAACGTTAGCCAGAGCCATATAGCCAGTAGTACTATGACCCGGACAGGCATAAGGCAACAGTTACCGGTAGTGACGTCTGATAAGCTTTTTGATTGGCTCCATACATGTTATTCGTGCGTGGACCTTTTTAACCCTTTCTGAGTGGAATTTTCGGCGTCAAATGGAAAAAAATAAATAATGAAAATAGATACGATGTAAACTACCCATAATTGAAGAATAGGGTTTAACCTGCAAGTTGGCCTTTAAGGACTGTTCCACCCCCCAGGGTCGGTACCGACCCCTAAATGACATTATGATCATAGATCCATATTTTTCAGAGTGATGCAAAAAATTTGCGATTTTAAAATCAAACGTTTTCAAGTATTAACACCACTAACATGTCACAAAAGCATGTAGAATGTATATTATCATCAATACGTTAGTTTAAAAATAGGTTAAATGTGTTAAAAGATAGTTTTATATTTTCGTTTTTCGATCGCCATTCCAAGCTTGAAAAAAATATATATTATGAACCATGGGAATTGTAGTCTGTTTGTGGCCATTTCGTAGAGGACATGCACGGCTGTCGACCAGCGTTGGAATTTTTCCGAACTACATTTCTCTTCAAGTTCTATGGGGGTTCAAAGTTCAGAGTTGAATTATGAATATGTCAATAATTGTTATTATTCGCGATAATAAGCCACAAAAGGTAAAGTTTTTGACAAATATTGAAACACTGTTAGTTTCTCCTCCCTATTGTTAGCATGTAGGAACAATTAGATCTGAAATTAGTTTAAAAACGGTTGCACTGTGGGGAAAATAAAAAAGTACACTAGATTACAGTAGATATCATTATCTGTTCTTATGCACGCCTGGTGATACTAAATCCAAATTGAACTCGGGCATTTGAAAGATAATATAATATATGTATATATATATAAATGTGCGAATTGGCTATAATAAGGTAATGTATAAGCATCTATTCTATATTCTATAATAATATTTCAAATTGCATTGGTCCGGATGGGAGAATTCAGTACTGTATCTACAGAACCTTCGGTTTTATCATCTTCCCTTTATTAATTTCCTTCGATTTTCTGTACACATGATCTCAAGAGGGTACTGAACGAGGCCAGTGGCAGTTTTTAAAGTTTGGTCATTATTATCGATAGGTTATGTATATAACCTAGTTATATTAGTATTGGCTGAGCGTCTCGCTCTGAGCCTTATGAGATACCCCTTATCTCCTATGGTACATATTGTACCCCAACGACCAACTTAATGCACCCACACCTGATGGGGCCCCGCCCCTATGGAGGCGTAGCCTATATAACCATGACTCTGGTCACCAAACACTCTTCCTCGCCAAATCTCGTTCCAGCAAAAGATCCCTTAAAAGGGAACTCAGGGCCGCACAGAGCGGGACGCTCAGCCAGTTATATACATAACCTATCGTTATATATCGTATTTGGCTTATCGCGTCCCGCTCTGAGCCTTATGAGATATGGGTTAGAGCGGACGCGAGACCCGACAGATGTAGCCCCTGAGGACCCGTAAGCCCACATCAAGGGGTGCGGTGAGCCCTGTCACCCCATCCTTCCTAATGAAGGGGGGCGAAGTCAACTCCACCTGAATGCGAACAAGGGGGAACCAGAACCCCTTGAACACACCGCACAGGCGGAACCATGTGTGACTCAACACACTGTGGCCCATACCCATACACTCCTGCTACCCTACCAAAGGACGGGAAGCAGGAAAGGCCACAGACCCCAGAACCGCCTGGGAGACAGAACCCCCGGTCATGTCCATGAGGTAAAACCTTACAAAGGGGCCCGGGGAGGACCATGAAGCTGCAGCACAGATGACCTCCACCGAGGCCCCACCCAGGAGAGCGGCAGAGGCAGCCACCCCACGATTGGAGTGCGCCCTGACGCCCCCAGGGGGATCCTGCCCAGCCAACGTGTAGCAGAGGGCAATGCCCTCGCACAACCAATGGGACAGGCGCTGTTCGATAGTGCCTTACCGGCATGAGAACCACCGTGACAGACAAAAGCTGATGGGGAAGGGAGTGATCGGAGAGCAGGCTGCTCGCGGCAGGACGGTGACGGCTTGTTTGTTCAAGCCGAACCCATCCTACATGGCCGATCCCTCGGCCGCCAAGGCTGTCGGCCTTGTGGACACCTGTCGAATCAACGCCCAGGATACCTCCGGCGGTGGAAAACATGGCCGCCTGTCGAGGGCCTCGTCATCGCCGCTGACGAGGCCGTGCTCTCTCTTCTTCTGGCTGCGCGGTGTGAGGCGGTGTGGGGCCTAGGACAATACCGCCCGCGCTCCAGCAGAAGACCAGAATCCCCTGCGGAGAGGGGAACCCTGAGCGGTTATAGCTTGCGGCTGGGTCAAAGCTAATAACGTCAACAACCTCGCGCGATGTGTCGACGTCGGCTGGCCCTCAAGGCCCCGCCACCAGACACCATTTTTTTTAATAGAAAAAAACAGCAATTCGAACACAGTTCTAATCGCTGCCAATTCCATACCGTGGCGGTACAGGCTTTAGCAGCCCACCAGCCACTCACCAGGCCGACCCACCCAAGGCGTCAGCCGGGCGGGGCACTGTTTCAATATGTCAAAAACAAAGAACTGATGTTAACACGGAGCACCAGTGGTGGTTGCAAACAGCAACCTCCACTGTGGTGTGCACCATGAAAGGGTTAAATGAATAAAAGAACTAACCCACAAAATACTGTAGAATGAGCAAGCCCATATACACACGTTAAGGGGAGGCGGACCAGAGCGAACTAGTCCCGTCTTCATTCAAAATATTCACAACAGCACACCAGCCCTAGCTTAGCCCATTTACCAAAAATGGTAAACAAAGCCCCCCCCGCACTACTCTCCCAGTAGACACCGATTGACCGTCAGCATAAATGGTTGAGAGGAGAGAAAGCTGTAGCAAAGACAGACCTTCTCATAGCAGAGTGACAGAACGAAACAGTAGCCCCCTACACAGGGCCGCCTCAGGGGGTGGGGGGCCTCGCGTTTAAAACTCGCACAGGGCCTCACATTTCTCCCAGGCGGCCCTGCCCCTACACTACTACAGCCTAGCGTGAGGCGATGTGGGACCCAGATCAACAACCGCCTGCGCACAGACACGCAACATGTTTACCATGTCGGCTGGACCCATAGCCCCACTACCCGACGCCAATGTGGATAGGAACTAGCCAGCTGAGCCATAACCCGCTGTTAATTCCCATCCTGCAGTAGTATAGCTCTACTGCTACACCGCCGAGCTCACGCATCGGCCCCAGATGGGGACACCGTTCCACAGACCCCGCCGGAACACAAGGGTAGCGTATCTGGCTAGGCTACCTAGCCACGGCCTACCCTGTTGTCAACCCATTTACCCGTAAAAAAGGTAAATAGGACTCAGCAAAAAAACCCACAACAGCTACCGACTGACCTTCATTGATGAACCGGGCAAGAGGAGGGAGAAGTGACAACATCTCACGGCGGAGACATTAGAACAGCGTAGCAGTTATCATGTAGCAGTAGTGGTAGCATGTAGTATTAGCGATAGCATGTAGCATAGCATTAGATGTTTAACAGCACGTCCAAGACCGTTTGGAAACCGTTCACTGCAGTGAAACTTTCACCAAACCATCCTGCCCCCGGCGCCAACACACAACATGGTTGTGTAACAAAACAAACCAGCATTACTAACACTAATACCCATGCCTGAAGACACAGGGCCTACCTGGGTACAAGCTGGCCCGACAGCCAATCTTGCACAGCTGAACCTTGATCTGCTGCCATCAGACGAGGAACATCAACATAGGCCCGTCGTGTCGCTGAAAACATGCTTCGAATATATCAGGGGCCAGCAACCTCCGGTAAGCTTCCAACATTATGAATCTTCTCTGATCTTTTCATCCTGCTAGTTACGTATGGTGCACGCAGCCGATACGATGGAACGAAAATAGAGGAAGAGTGTTTGGTGACCAGAGTCATGGTTATATAGGCTACGCCTCCATAGGGGCGGGGCCCCATCAGGTGTGGGTGCATTAAGTTGTTCGTTGGGGTACAATAGGTACCATAGGAGATAAGGGGTATCTCATAAGGCTCAGAGCGGGACGCGATAAGCCAAATACGATATATAACATGGTGTTATTCACTGTCAAAGATGCAAAGAAAAATCATAATTCATATTCTCCTTTGTTTCATCACAATTTAAGCAAGCCTAGTAATAGACACAATATTTCTGACACTGTGAATACATTCCCTGAGGTCCATAGATGTACCTAGATACCAAGAATATGCAAATAGCCCTTGTAGAAGTGGAGCAATATTCCATTTACCTAGGTATATATTTTATGCGGATTTTCACATTGTGTGGAACAGGTTAAGGTCCCCATGGTGAACAGTCTTTTGTTTGTTTTAGTGCACCAACTTCCTGGAATGATCTTCAGCATAAGTTGACAATCGATTATTTAGGGACATGATCTTAAGCCTCCCTGGTAAATTGTCTAACTGTTTTAACTGTTGTTTTTATCTGTGTTTTTAACTATACCTGTAATTGTTTTACTTTTACAATCTTTTGCAATATTCCTTTTTCTTACCTTTATATTCATATATATATATATATATATATATATTCATATATTAGTGTTTTAATTATTTATCTTGATGTAATCTCGACACAGTTGAAAATGAGGGCAACTTCACATTTTTCTTTTGGGAAAGAAATAAAGGTTTGAATGAATGAATATAATTGAAGGCTCTGCCACCTGCCAGATCAACCCTATGTCCACCGCAATACTCTCGTAATCTCAAAACAGACTCCATCACATTTTGTCTATAGTAAAAAACGGTCCATGAACTGGACATCAAAGGTCCTCATAACGAGCTACTGTATCACCAACCTGTCATTTCCCCTGTTTTCTCTCAAATGCCAAACCAACCACCACAAGATCCTGGATCCCTTTTCAACCTAGGCTTAGGAAGGAAAACAGCTTGGACACCGATCTGGTCAGAATACAGTCTGGACAGGGCTCCAGTGGTCAGAGTGACCAATGATGTTCCGAAGGGCTGCTGACTGCAGCTTTCAACACCAAGAACCACATCATCCTGCTCAAGAACCACATCATCCTGCTCAAGCAGATGAAAGGCCTCACTGGTTTTGCTCTGACAAGGTTCAAAGCCTATTTCACCAACTGCAAACGATGAACATCACCTCATGAACCCCATCAACTATTCCCAGCGGTTTCCCCAAGGATCGGTACGTGGCCTCCTTCTTTTGTACCTACACGTCCCCAACCTTGGCCACATCGACCATAGCTCTTTGCTACTGGGATCATCTCTATGCTGATGACACTCAAATCACCTCTACTTAACTTAACTGCACTATATGCACACTCTGCCACTGCCTACTATAGCAGACAATATAGAATGTAGCCTATACAGCAGTTCTCCAGACTGACAAGAGAGGTTATCTTGTAAAAAAAGTAGGGCTGGGACTTTATCGCATTCATTTAGATTAATTAACTACAGAAAGAATTAAAAGTAAAATAAAATTGATGCATTTAATCGCATGAAAATTTTTCTTTATTGTGTAAGAATGTTACCTTTCAAAGGAGACCAGACTCATGCATGTGCTATAAGTATAAAGTATAAGCAATCGCAAATTCGTTTTTTTCTTAGTCTGGTTTGTTCATAAAAAAAATTTAATAAGAGAAATTGAGATCAATCAAGAGGTTTTTTTTCCAATGGTCAACTGTTCTGGGCCCTCATTTATCAACAATGCGTAGAAAGTGTTCTATTTTCGTTCTTAAGCACAGAATTTAGAATGTGTGTACGCACAGAAAAATCTGGATTTATCAAACGTGCGTACACAGGTTCTACGCACACTCCATGTTGATAAATACCATTTGTTCTACGCTCCGCGCTCGTGCACGATTTTAAGTATTTGCATATAGAACCGCCCGTAATTAACCATATACGGTCATGAAACACCCCCATGAAATGTGGAAAAGTGGACTAAGCCGAGCGAAGCGTGTTATGGGAGAAATACGCGACAGACTGACAGACATGTACACGTACGGTGATATCGGATATGATATCTATTAACCATTGCTGCCTGGGCAGCGCAAACACTAATAAAGACCGTGCTGGAATATGACTGCCTTTCCCCGTTTCGTTCGATTAATACCCAGGGATTAAAGTTCTCCTCAATTTTATTCCAAATCGCGATGGATTTTCCGTAAATGTTCTACCTGCATATGATTTGTAGAGGCATACAATCTATTTTGATGTCGGTATTAGGTAGCCTATATAAACAATAATACGAGAGCATATACAAGAACAATGAATCTCACTGTCATGTATGATGTAGCCTACGCCATGTGTAGCCTGCTGCCTATATGTGATCAATACAAACTTGAACTTGAATTCCATCATCATATTTATATGTTGTGTCTGTCCACTATGTTTGTTACTTTGTTATTTCCCCCCCTAAAGCGACCTTGGGTCTCTTGAAAGGCGCTATATAAAATGAAGCTCTTATTATTATTATTATTATTATTATTATTATTATTATTATTATTATTATTATTATTATTATTATTATTATTATTATTATTATTATTATTATTATTATTATTATTATTATTATTATTATCACGTCTGTGCGGGAGCTCACAAATAGACTGTTAGTCTCAGTGAAGTTTCAACGGAGGTCATCTATTCTAACCAACAAATTGAAGTAGAAAGCATTTCGTTGTGACCAATCTTATTTGGAAACATGACACACAAAACAATAATATTTCGCTTTTTATTTGAAACAATATTTAATCGCGTTTGGAGGTGGGTGTTCTGCGTCTGCCCCCCCGTGCCAAACAAGCAGGCCAACCTCTTGTTCGCGCGTGAGCCCGTTATAATTACACTACTGTCGCTATTTTACAATGAACTATAATGAATTACGGGTCATACAGAACACGCGCCAGTGTTGGAAGTAATGCACGGAAGCTTATTTCCGCGTTGCAATAATAATATTCTACCACCGGGCGCCAGGTACGCATGGTCGAGCTGTGCGTAAATATACGCACAAAGTCAAGCACACGTTCAAATTGATAAGTCACACACTTTGCTTAGAAATGATCGTACGCACGGGTTACGCACATATCTGTGCGTACGCACCATTGATAAATGAGGGCCCTGGAATGTACTTGAAAGTACTGCGTTTTACTTTTACCTCGAAAGTGCTTGAGTTTACAAAAGGTCCTTTGCGCTATATATATATATTATTCCAAAAATATCGGCACTTTGTTAAAAATGGCATTGATCTGTTGGTCTGTGTAGTAGTCAATACAGGATTTTGCTGCTTAAAGGGGAACTATCTTATAAATGGCCTTTTCCAGTGTTTAGCATTATTTTCTAGCTATGTGGACTTATATTAATAGGATCGATGTCTCTAATTCTTAATTTGGTGCATTCTTCCAATTCTCATCTCACAATATTGTCCCTCACTCAAGTGAGTCACCTGAAATTTAGCGTATCTGTGACGTCAGAGGTTTCTCATCTGCATAATAACGCCCGCCCCATCTATGCTTGTAGCCAACTGCCAACTGCCAGCTATGCATCTATGCTTGTAGCCAACTGCCAGCTATGCATATAGGCTTGTAGCCAACTGCCAGCCATGCATCTATGCTTGTAGCCAACTGCCAACTGCCAGCTATGCAAGATGCTTGTAGCCAACTGCCAGCCACCTGTATTACTCATTAAGAGAGACCGCTTGGCCCCTGCGCGTCAATGTGCACTCCAAGCCCACGTGGTTGAACAAAAAATTCAAAGAAACAGACTAAGAAATGATGTAAACACCATGATCAAAACAGCAAAAAGAAATTTCATTAATGACAAAACTGAGGAAAACAAAAATAAACCACGTGAACTTTGGAAATTACTCAATAATCAACTAGGCTGCAGTAAAAAACTTAACCAGATTCTCAAACATAAACATAAAGACGGACAACACGCTCATCACAGACAAGCTGGATGTAGCCAATTACTTAAACATCTTCTTCACAAACATAGCCACAACACTGGTAAACAAACTACCCTCCCACTCAGGGCATTGTGGGGTAGAACACATAGTAGCATACTACAAAAACCTAGGGGTCCGCAAAGACGACTTCAAACTAGAAATGGTAACAACCGATGAGGTACTCAAAAAATGTAGCGCCCTCCAACCTAACAAGGCCACTGGCCATGACAACATCCCCTCCAAATTCCTCAGAGACTCAGCAGCCGCCATCACCCCAGTCATCACACACATAATAAACCTCTCCATAGGACTTCCGGTATGAGAGCAGACGGGTAACACACGTGCGGTGGAGCTCCTGGTCAAAAGAGCGAAAAACGGATAAATAAAGACCCGAAAAGAGTTTAAAAATAAAGATGCAAACGAGAAGTAAGGAAGAAATAACAATTGTGAAGGAAAGAGAAATGGAGGACTCACGAGAAGAGGAGAGTTTGATGGAACAGAATCCCCGAAGCGAGGCAGAAGAAAAGCAGGCGGAAGAGGGGGGAAGACCGGCCGAGACAGACACGGAAATGCCAGGATGGGCCGTGGCCATGCAGGCCGGAATATTGGCGACCATACAATCGAACACGGACACGATAAGGAGCGATATTGAGAAGCTACGGGAGGAATTGAGGAAGGAACAGGAGGATTTCAGAGGCGAAATAAATAAAGAACTCAAAGTGGTGGATGAAAAGATGGCGGAGCAGGGTAGAGGAGTAGCCGAGCTAAAGACAAGAGTGGCGCAAACTGAAGAATGGAGCACAGAGACACACAAGGTATTAACGAGAGCGATTCAACAACAAGAAAAGATGGAGACAAAGATGTCGGACATGGAGGGGAGGTCACGGAGAAATAACATCAGGCTATGGGGATTGAAAGAAGGGGTCGAAGGGGAATCGATGACCCTATATGTGGAAAAGCTTATCAAAGAATAATTGAAGGAGACAGGACTGAAAAAAATGGAGATACAGAGGGCCCACAGGGCGCTGGCTCCGAGACCACAACCGGACAGACCCCCGAGGGCGGTGATTATTAACTTTCTGAGGTTCGAGGTTAAGGAATTGGTACTTAGAACCGCGTGGACCAAGAAAATAGAAATCGAGGGGAAAAGGCTGTCGTTTGACCACGATTACTCGACAGCGGTGGCAATAACACGCAGGTCGTATGCGGGGCTGAAGAGAATTCTGAAGGAAAACGGAATGAAATTCCAATCACCCATGACCTCGCTATGGATTCACTGGAAGGAAGGGTCCGTGACGTACGCAACGGCGCTGGAGGCGGCGAAGGAGATGAGGCGGCAGGGGATGCAGACGGCGGAGGAAGGAGACGGAAGGAGACAGGTGGAACAGACGCTGAGCCTGCAGCAGAGATTGGAGAAAGCACGCGGGTGGACCAGGGTAGGAGACCGGAGTCCTGGGCCCTGTTTCTTGTACCTGGATAACTGAGTTAGCCGGATAACTTTAACTGGATAACTGAGTTAGCCGGACTTTCCGGTTCCATGTACGTGGATTTTCCAAATCACCATGACAACAGATCCAAAAGTTTGGGCCTGGTCGAAAGCAGAGTTCAAGTTCAAGTTAGCCGGATCACGCAGAGCCACGCCCCCGCAAAGAAAGTGACAGCTCGTTTCCTGAAATTATTCCCACAGCCTAGGATCTGCGTTACACCATTCTGAATTACGTTTTTGTGCTCCATTCTTCCAGAGGGGGCTTTTGAAATGTAAAATAGACCCAAAATGCTGATACTAAATTCACTTTGTCCTAAATAATGCACGTTATATATACCGTGGCGACGGTGGCGCTCGCTCGTGCGATGTACACATTATGTGGTTATTTTAATTGTAACTGGGATTAAGATGTCTGATGAGATGCGCTGTTTGACGGATTTGAGAAATTGAATGAGCCGTTGACGTCACATTAATGAATGAGGATAAAGAGATAAACTTCATTCAAAACAAAGGATATTCTAAACACGGGTCTCTCGTTCATTAATGTATAAACAATGAATTTATCCCATCTGGCACAGTGGTGCAGCGGTAGTGCTCAAGCCTGCCAACCCAGCGACCGGGGTTCAAAACCCGGTGTTTCCAATATGATTTTTTTGAATATAATATTAATGATTATACGCCAAAGTAGCCTGGTTTTAAGTTAAAATATTATAAATCTACATGCATTGAGGATGTCATTCTTTATATAGCTCTCAACGTGCACCAAATTGAATTATTCCTATATTGCAAAAAGAAGGAGACGACTAGGGTCTCGAACCCCGGTCGTCTGTGTGAAAGTCAAAAGAACAACCCGTTAGACCACATTGGAGATAAGTTAAAGATTGACTATACATCAATCAATGGGTAAGAGAGCCGTATCGTAATTCTGTATAACAGTTAACTAATTATTTTCGCTAGCAAGATCTCATTTGATTATTCAATCCAGCAGGCAAGTTTAAAGAAATATAATCTGATTGATTGAGGTAATGAGGGACTTAAAATTAGCCTATAGATAACGCATTTAACTTGTCGGCGAGGCGATTGAGCCGTATTGCAATCTGTCAATAAAGTCTTAAATCAATTAATCAATCAATGCCGTTAGAGAATCAGGATCTCTGCCATCGATACGTGCTGGCTTTTCACCTAAAGCGGCCGCGCGCATTTAGCCTGAGTCGCAAGTCTGGCTTGAGTTAACGAGACTGAATCCACCTTTGTGGAACAGGAAAATCCCGGCTTCAAACATCGGGTTAACTGAAGCTGGATAATGACATCTTGATCGACTTAGTTGAACCACGTACAAGAAACAGGGCCCTGGAGAGGAGAGAGGAGAGAGAAGAGGGCCGAAGTGAGACGTGACAGACCGAAGGCGGAGACAGACGAGGAGGACAGAGACTGAGACGGAGAGGAGGCGAGAGGAGACGAACGGGATGAGTACACGCACAAGGGATAGAATAAACGGCCCAGATAGAGACAAAATATAGGAACTGACGTAACATATACACGAAGACACACTCCCAGATAGAGACAAAGTATAGGAACGGACGTAACATATGCACGAACACACATTACAAACGCTGAGGGAGGAAATAAATGGGAATATAATTAGACGAGGACATGTGAAATGAAGGTAAACAGACAATGGCCAGTGGAATCACACACTCACAGTGGGAAACAACAGGGTCGAACAGACATGTCCAGAATAATAGACGAAGCACAAAGCATACTGAAACAAATACATAAGCACACACTGCAAGTAGCACAGATGGGAGTAATTAAGGAGATAAATAAGCATCACATAGAAAATAGAAGGGGGGGGAAAGAAAGAAATATATAGGCAGAGGGGTACACAGAGGACACCACATGCTTGTTTGGGGGGTAGGAGGGGCAAAGGAACATGTGAACCACATTAAGAGAGACCTAGGAAATGGGGATCTTTGGACAGAAAGAAGGACACACAGAGCGCTTTTGACCAGGAGCTTGACAGCACTAAAAACAGCAAGAATGCTGGACGATTATGACGAGTGGTTGGGGGTCAAGGTTACAGGCCCCCATGCCGTCAGGAGGAGGCCTCTCACTAGGAGAGCAGTTACTCCTCACCCACCAGCAGGGGACAGGGGGGGACGTGTGAATATTAAAGGCAACCAACTTGTGTTCAGCTTTTCGTTCAGCGTTTCTCTGATTGGCCACACGGCCAATCAATCAATCCACTAGCACGCGGCCTTGCGGCAAGAGAGACAAGAGAGACAAGAGAGACGCGGCAGTCGCGGCAGAGTGGCTGCGCATGCGCATATATGTATGTATATATATATGTATAAACATATCTACGCGAAACACTGGTGTTCTGTTGTGCGACTGTGCTAAACTCTTCCACCACATGATCGACATTTGACATACAGTACACCTCCTATCTATGTTGGGATTATGTTTGGTCATGACAAAACAATAAAAATCGCTACTGTTAGTAAGCTGCCACCACCCACTTCAATGACAGAGCTCTCATATTTGCGAATGCATAAACTATATCTTAAATTATGGCGATGTGTCTAATATGGCTGTCGCGAAGTCATTGATAAGCGACAGCCATATTAGACACATAGCCATAATTTAAGATATAGTTTATGCATTCGCAAAATATGAGAGCGCTTGTCATTGAAGGGCTTCCTACAACGGAGGAACGGCCGCTGCTGCTGCTGGAGCTGAACCGAGTCAAGCCGCGGGCGGCACACGGAAGCCGGGGAAAAAACAACCGCGTCGCCCCGCTGGCTCTTCAGCAAGGAGCCTCCACAGCTCCAGTTAACCTAATTTATACCGTAATGAATCATTAAAAAATATACCGTTAACTGGAATATGTTGTTTCTTTACACATATGTTGGATTATGTAATTGGGTTTTCATGACAAAACAATAAAAATCGCTACTTTACATCAGGGTGAACGCTGAACCGAGTCAAGCCGCGGGCGGCACACGGAAGCCGGGGAAAAAACAACCGCGTCGCCCCGCTGGCTCTTCAGCAAGGAGCCTCCACAGCTCCAGTTAACCTAATTTATACCGTAATGAATCATTAAAAAATATACCGTTAACTGGAATATGTTGTTTCTTTACACATATGTTGGATTATGTAATTGGGTTTTCATGACAAAACAATAAAAATCGCTACTTTACATCAGGGTGAACGCTGAACCGAGTCAAGCCGCGGGCGGCGCACAAGCCGGGGAAAAAACAACCGCGTCGCCCCGCTGGCTCTTCAGCAAGAAGCCTCCACAGCTCCAGTTAACCTAATTTATACCGTAATGAATCATTAAAAAATATACCGTTAACTGGAATATGTTGTTTCTTTACACATATGTTGGATTATGTAATTGGGTTGTCATGACAAAACAATAAAAATCGCTACTTTACATCAGGGTGAACGCTGTTACACTGCCACCACCCACTTCAATGACAGAGCTCTCATATTTGCGAATGCATAAATTATATCTTAAATTATGGCTATGTGTCTAATATGGCTGTCGCGAAGTCATTGATAAGCGACAGCCATATTAGACACATAGCCATAATTTAAGATATAGTTTATGCATTCGCAAAATATGAGAGCGCGGTCATTGAAGGGCTTCGTTCTACAACGGAGGAACGGCCGCTGCTGCTGGAGCTGGACCGAGTAGAGCCGGCGGCGGTGCACATTAGCCGGGGACAAACCACTGCATCGCCCCGCTGACGTTAAAAACGCGAAATAACGTTACTGATGTACAGTGACACCCAGAGTTTCTAGTTACAGTAGTGACGCGTGACTCGAGATAGTCCTAACACTGTAACAGTGTTTATTATTAAGAGTCAGATCCTAACAGTGTTTATAGTCCTAACACAGTGTTTATTAGTAAGAGTCAGATAGTCCTAACAGTGTTTATTATTAAGAGTCAGACAGTCGTAACAGTGTTTATTATTGCGAGTCCTAACAGTGTTTATTATTTCATAACTGTATAAAAACGCGAAACATAATAATCAGTCAGCAGCGCTCCACTGCTACCGCAGCCCAACACAAGTGCGTTGGAACAGCAGCCCAACACTACACAAGTTGGTTGCCCGCGCTGCCGCGCTTGCTCTTTGGATTTCATTTGGGACGTGGGACGGCTGCGCTTGCCTGCGCCTGGGGGCGGGGGGGCGCGGCCAATCAGAGAAAAGCCGAACACAAGTTGGTCGCCTTTAATATTCACGCGGGGGGGACACAGGGACCCCCCGAACGCTTTGGGAGCACTTTATGTAGAGTTTATGTTTTTTTCTTTTTGTTAATCATTATGTGTATTCGGTAAAGAGAGCGGAGGCTACGACCGAAGGTAAAAATATGTGTGACATGGGGGGGACTGACAGACGAGCAAAGAAGAAAGATGACAAAGGTTAAAGGTATAAAAATGATGTCGTTAAACGTTAATGGAATGAATAATCCAATAAAGAGGGGCAAAGTGATGCTGAAATGTAGAAAGAGTGAGATGCAAGTGATTTTTTTGCAGGAGACGCATTTGATAGCACAGGAACATGAGAAACTGAAAAGATTTGGATATGAGAATGCATATTATAGTTCCTTTAAACGGAACCTGAGGAGAGGAGTAGCCACGTTAATCAAGAACACAGTAAAATTTGAATTGGTCAAAGAAGTAAGAGACAAGGAGGGGAGATTTGTTCTGGTGAAGGGGAAAATGGAGGGTCAGATGGTTACGTTAGTGAATGTATATGCACCCCCAGAGAGTGAGAGGTATTTATATGATACCATTTTTGACATGATAGCGATGGAACTGGAAGGGATATTGATATGCGCGGGAGATTTTAATGTGGTATTGAATCACGACTTGGACACCACGAGTACTAGAAAAGGTAGACCGCAAATCAGCAGGTATATGAATATACAAATGACGGAAATGGGAATTACAGACGTTTGGAGGGGGATGCACGCCCTGGACAGGGAATACACACATTACTCACATCCACATGTGACATATGCGAGAATAGACTATTTTCTGATGACGACGGGGGACAGTTACAGGGTTCGGGAGAGCAGAATAGGAGTAGCGGACATATCGGATCACAGTGCCATATATCTGACAGTAGATCTGGAGGGGAGACGGAGGAACACGATCTGGAGACTGAATGTGGGAATATTAAATAACAAGGGGGTGGTGAGTCAGATTAAGGAAGAGAAAGCCAGGTATAAGGAGGAAAATGGCAACGGGGAGGTCGACCCGAACATAATATTGGGACACACTGAAGGTGGTGATGAGGGGGAAATTGATGGAGAAAACAGCACTACTGAAGAAGGCCAGAACGGAGACATATCACAATCTGATAGGGAAGCTGAAGGATCTAGAGGGGAGACACCAGATGAAATATAATGAAATATTGAGGGACCCAGCTGAAATAGAGAGGACATTTAGAGAATACTATGAGACACTATACACACAGCCAAAGGCAGCGGGAGAAGAGGAAATAGACACTTTTCTGGAGAAGCTGGAGTTACCATCGATAGGGAGAGAACAGAATGAAGAATTAAATAAAATAATTACGGAACGGGAACTGGAGGAGGCAATTAGTAGAGCTAAAAACAACAAGTCTCCGGGGAGCGACGGATTCCCATCGGAATTCTACAAGACATTTAGAGCAGAATTAGCGCCCATGTTAGGAGCGGCATTCAGGCACACGATGGAAGAGGGCAAAATGCCTCCCTCGTGGAAGGAAGCCGTAATCACCACGATACCGAAGGAAGGGAAGGATAGAGAATTATGTAGTAGTTTCAGACCTGTGTCCATACTCAACGTGGATTATAAGATGTATACATCAATAATATCAAAGAGATTCGAGACGTTTATGCCAGACATTATAGATGAAGATCAGACTGGATTCATTAAAGGGAGACAGACAAAGGACAACGTGAGAAAGACATTACACATAGTGGAGGAGATACAAAAACAAGGTGGTAGTGCAGTACTGATTAGCCTAGATGCAGAAAAGGCATTCGACAGTGTGAGTTGGGCATTTTTATATAAGGCGCTGGTGAAATTCGGGCTAAACGGGAGGGCAATGAAGATGATCAAGGCACTATATCAGGAGCCGACAGCGAGAATTAAGGTGAATGGCAGCCTGACGGATAGAATCAGATTAGAGAGGGCTACCAGACAGGGATGTTGTCTCTCACCAACGCTCTTCGCCGTTTTCATAGAACCACTGGCACAACTGATCAGACAGACCGAGGACATCAAGGGGGTAAAGATAAAGGGAACGGAATACAAACTAGGCCTATTTGCGGACGACGTGATAGTATACATGAGGCAACCAGACAAGAGCTTCCCGGCACTGATGGGTCTACTGAAGGAATACGGCCACTACTCGGGATACAAACTAAACGTGACAAAGACACAGACATTAGCATGGAACTATATCCCAACGACGGAAATTAGGGAGGAGTACGGGATAAGGTGGGACATGGACAAGATTAAATACCTAGGGGTGAACATCACGAGAGGGGTGGGGAAACTGTTTGACGCGAATTATACACAGATAAATCAGAACATCAAGAGAGACTTAGAGAGATGGACAGTAATGCCCTTGGACTTCAATTCAAGGATAGAGGTCATTAAGATGAACATACTATCAAGGTTACTATACCTGTTACAGTCACTACCGATACAAATACGACAGAACCAATTCAGGGAGTGGGACAGACTGATATCAAGGTTCATATGGGCGGGGAGAAGACCACGGGTCAGATATAAAACACTACAACTACCAAAGGAAAAGGGAGGGATGGCAGTACCCAGCCTACAAGACTATTATTATGCAGCACAACTGAGAGAAGTGAAGTGCTGGTGTAACGACAGATATGAGGCCAGATGGAAAGACATTGAAAAAGAAGGGGAGGGATACAAGGTACAGGCTCTGGTGGGGGATAGGGAACTATTCAAGGAAAAAGAGGGACTGTTACAGTAGATCCAATCACCAAGTGCACCTTGACTATATGGAACAGAGTAGTAAAAACACACAAATTGGAGAAGCAGTCAGGGGTTCTGAGATGGGTAGCACATGACAAGAGATTCAAGCCAGGGAGGTTGGACCATGGATTCAGAAGGTGGGAAAGGGGGGGGGGGGGGGGCAACAGCGATATGCAAAATGATAGAGAAGGGGGAAATGCAGACCCTACAAAAATTAAAGGAGAAATTTGGACTAGAAAACAGGGAACACTTCAGATATCTACAGGTTAGAGATTACTACAATAAAGAAATAAGAGGAGACAAGGACGAAGAACAGAATGGAATAATCGAGGTGATAGTATGGGCATACGAAGGGGGGAAAGGAAGGGTAATATCAGCACTGTACCGGGCTATAATGAACAGCAAGGCACACACGACCGATTATATAAGGGAGAATGGGAGAGAGAACTAGGGATAGAAATAACAGAGAAGGAATGGGGTAACATATGCGAGGTGCAGCACTCAACAACAGGATCAAGTGTATGGAAAGAATTTGGATGGAAAAACATAATCAGATTCTTTATAACCCCAGAGTTGAAGGGAAAGTATGCACCAACACAAAGGACATGCTGGAGGATGTGTGGGAAGGAGGGGGCAAATCACACACACATATTCTGGGGATGTCAGAAGCTGAAGGGGTATTGGGAGGAGATAGGGGAGGCAATGACCAGAATATTAGGATACGGGGGTTACCACAAACGGGACTGGTGCTTTACTTAGGGGACCTGACGCACGAGGGAATACAAGGGGGGGACAAGTATTTAATAAAGATAATGTTGATATCGGCCAGAAAAGCAATAACGAGACTGTGGTACAAAGAAGATCCACCGACAATAGCACAATAGGTAGGAATAGTAGAGGAGATACAGGATATGGAGAGGATAACACACATGCTGAGGCTACAGGAAGAGAAATTTGGGGAAAGATGGGGAAAGTGGGAGGATTATAAGGGGAACGAAAACGACATCACAGAGGAGGAACCAAATGCAACACAAGAGGGCGAAGGGTAAAGGAGGAAAGAGGTTCAAGGAGGGTCTCTGAACCCGTGTCACACACCTTTGCTTTAGTTAGTTTTTTCTATTTTTATTTCTGTTGGGTATGACAATTGTTTTATGTTTTTTGTACTTTATTATTTAGGTCTGTTTAACAGTGTACTTTTATTGTATGTATATATTTAATTTCATGAATGTACGTATGTCGATATGTTATGGATGTCAATATAAATGTTATGTTGTATGTCCATAAAGGTTGAATAAAAATGTAAGTTTAAAAAAAATAAACCTCTCCATAAAACAGGGACACATCCCCAAGGACTTCAAAATTGCAAGAGTGACCCCTCTGCACAAAAAGGGCAGCAAATTAGACCCAGGCAACTACCACCCTGTTTCTATTCTTTCTGTTTTTTTTTTTTTTTTTTTTGGTCTTTTTCCCCTTCCATTTTTCCTCCGATTTTCTCCCATCCCAATGTTAGTCGTATGCCAATTCCCAGTCCCTTCCTGGTCGCTGCGCTTTACCCCCCACAGTCAGATCATTTGGGAGAGTGGAGGCTACCACGTGCTTCCTCCGACACACGTCCAGCCAATCACAGCTTCTTTTCACCTGGCAGCGCGGATTCTCATTGAGAGGGCGTAGCGTGTGGGAGGACCACACTATCCCCCTCACGTCCAATCCGCGCTTAGCAGGCGCCCCGACCGAACTGTAGGAGTCGCTGTTTACAACGACCCGGACCCACCCCGCCAGCTTCTCCCACCCTCTGATACAGCCAATTGTATCAGTGCAGACGGCCAGCCAAGCTGGTGACAACCCCGGAGCTGTGAGCTGGATTCGAACAGGCGAACCAAGCTCACAGCTCCGGGGCTGGTGACGAACGCAATCTCCGCTCGACCACCTAACCGCCTTGTTTCTATTCTTTCTATTCTTACCTCCATGGAGAAAATAGTCTACGAACAGGTCGAAAAGTACCTGGCGGAAAAAAATCTAATCTACGAATTCCAATCTGGCTTCAGAACGTCCCACTCCACTGACACATGCCTTCTCTATTTGAACGACCACATCAAACAAGAGGTGGACGCGGGCAAATACTGCGGCATGGTCATGCTGGACCTACAAAAGGCCTTCGACACTGTCAATCACTCCATTCTGATTGACAAGCTAAAAGCAATTGGTTTTGATAGTTTATCAGTGAGCTGGATGCAATCCTACCTGGAGGGGAGAGAACAGATGGTAGAGGTAAACGGTACTCTATGTGAGCTGTGGTGTTCCACAAGGAAGCATACTAGGACCGCTACGGTTCCTAATTTATGCAAATGACATGTCGTCAGCCTGTGACTGCAACTTGTTCCTGTTTGCGGACGACTCAACCCTGCTGGTCTCTGACAAGAACAAGTTGCAGGTTGAAAAAACCCTCCGCTCGGAACTAGGCAAAATCTGCATATGGCTCGCTGATAACAAACTGTCATTACACATGGGCAAAACAGAGTCCATTCTCTTCGGTTCAAATAACAAACTCAGCAAGACGACGGCTTCTCAGTTACAGTGGGTGACAATATTGTCACAAGGAAAGACGAAATTACCTACCTGGGTTCCATCCTAGAGGCAAATCTGTGACAAAATGGCATCCAATGTAATAAAAAAAAGTCAACCAACGAACTAGATTCTTGTACCGTATCTCCTCTCTGGTAAACAAGAATACCCTGAAGACTCTGGCAGGAGCACTCATTCAAGGGTACTACGACTATGCTTGCACCTCATGGTACCAAAGCACCTCAAAGGCACTAAAAACGAGATTACAAACATCACAAAACAAACTGGTCAGACTACTACTTGACCTTACCCCTAGAACCCACCTCACCCCTGCCCACTTTGACAACCTAGGATGGCTTAGAGTAGACGACAGAGTACAGCAACTTGCAATGGGCCTGGTCTACAAGATACACTATACGACTAAGGTACCCATGTACATGTCAAAATACTTCCCAAAGGTCAGTGAATACCACGACCACTACACCAGAGGAAGCTCAACAAATCATGTTAAACCCAGATTCGGCTTAAACAAGTTGTAAAGAACCAAATTCCTCTGTTTATAACGTTAGACTTGATTCTTCGTGGAATTGTTTTTGCTGTCTTTTATTTTGAAATGCTGTCTTTTATTTTTGAAGATACTGGTGGTCCCACTCGCGCTGTGGCTACCTTGCGTAACAACGACTTCCGGTTAACGTACAGGTTCAGAGAAACGGTTCACGGGAGAGTACTAATGTAAATAACGGAGATCTCACTCTCATTAATATAACTGTATATATAAGGAAACCCCCCTTTTTACCTTGTTTAGCACCTAGCTGGAAGGCGAAGAAGTATGTGTTCATTTATGGATTGTGTTATTTGTGTTATATTGGCAATCTTCATATTTTATGTATTGAGCTGAACTAGCTAAGATGCTAGCCGGTGCTACACCTTTCTATGAAAACGTGGTTTGGACAAACGAATGACTGTATGTCTGTTTCCACTTTCAGCTCTTACGGTGTCAAATGGTGAAACTGTCAATAAATGGTTGGCATACCGCACCATAGCCATCAGTCTCACAGAGTTCATTTTGTCTGAAGTAAAGTCCAGCTTGGGAAATGCTACAGTAAGAGCTCTGGCCCCTCATCATCCCTGCCGCCCCGCTGCACCGAGGAAGCCTGGTCTACGACGACGAAACCACGGGGCTGAGTTGCTGACAACGGACAACGGACAATTCATCAAGCAACTCGGCGCCATTCCATGGGTCTTGTAGACAAAAAAGACTTCACGTCATAGACAGCTGGCTAAAGGTTTGATGCGTCAGACAAAGGAAAAGGAACAATTATTTCATTAAAAGGGAACAATTCATCTTCAATAAGAACAATTGATGCTCACATTGACAGTTTGAAGAAGAAATCGAAGTCAACAAGAACCTTTCTTCATTTGATGCAGAACTCTAAGGTGCCCTTCACCATAAAGTTATTTATATAGAAACCTTGTTTTTGCACTGTGATTATAATTTTCTTAATTTGATGCAGAATTCTAAGGTACCCTCCACACTAAAGTGATTTATATAGAAACCTCGTTTTTTGCACTGTGATTATAACTACTGTTGGTTACCTAATCAACTCGACTGTAAAATGCCTCTATGGATAACTATGTGCAGTCTAAATGGTAACATAACTGGGTATTCACTGGAATGAAAAGAAACCTTTATAATATTCATTATTCAGCACACTATTCAGTGTTAGGTTTTGGTTCTCTCTGAGTAGTATAAATAATTAGGATTCTTGGTGCAGTAAAAATAGTAAGGATTAACTGATATTTTATAATAATAGTAAAAACTACGGTTTATTATTCAGATCAGATTTAATTTTGCATATTTAAAAATGAAGCAAGCAGAGACTGAGCACCATTCTCCACAATTAGAGCTGGAAAATCAAATAGATAGCTTACAGTTTAAAATTAGTAAGCTCGAAGTGGCTCTCGAACAAACGCTAGAGACTACTGAGATGGAACGTATAGAGAAGGAAATTCTAAACAAAAAAGAAATCCTAAATAGCCTCAAAGGTCCAAGTCAGGAGGACGGCGAGGAGCACCTCCGACGCTCAGGCAGAATAAGGTATCCAACCCCTAAATTTCTTGAAAAGCAACAAGAAGAGGCACAGAGAAAGGAAAGAAAATTCGCCTCAGCGTATAAAAGGTGGAAAACTGGAGTCCGTGAGTCAAGAAACCAGCTCAAATCGGAACTTAATGAAAAGGAATTGGCATTAATGTCAGAAGCTCTGGAGGAAGAGAAAGAGGCTGTGTTGAGCGCCTACCTTGAAATACGAGGTCACAACACACCCTCAGTTGAACTGAGAAGCTGCATCGATACATGTGAGGCAGTTACAACAGAGATTAAGAAAGTCGTCTATGAGAGGACTTTTGACATTGAAGAAGAATTCGACGGAGAACAAGTACGATGTCGTCTCAAAGAACTGCTTAAAGGCAGCTATGCTCGGTCCATCTATGGATCCACTGTCTCGAGAGTGAGTCACAAATCATCCATCACTCATGACAGCGCCACTTTGACAGTCAAACTGGTGGACGCTGCGGCAGATCTTGCCGCTAAGGAGGTGGAGTATGAAGGGTTGCTGGAAGAAAGGAAGCAAACAGCGAAGCCTACAAGGACGCGTGGGACAAACTAAACCACAGATATGGCCAGGCCTTCGTTGTACAGAGAGCCTTTAGAGACAGGCTCGCAGATTGGCCAAAAATACAACCAAAGGATGCAGAGGGACTAAGAGACTTTTCAGACTTCTTAAACGCCTGTCAAGACGCAATGAGGCATGTGAAGAGTCTCGAAATATTGAATGACTGTGAAGAGAATAGAAGGCTAATCCAAAAGATGCCAGACTGGGAAATGTCAAGCTGGAACAGAAAGACTACCGAAGCCTTGAACAGGACTCAAGAGTTCCCCAGCTTCAAGGACTTCGCCACATTCGTGGAGATGGAGGCAGAAATCGCTTGCAATCCGATCACCTCATTCCATGCTTTCCGCACCCTTGAGTCCAGCACAGAAAAACGAAACAACAGGGACCTCAACAGGAACAAGGCGTGTGTTCTCAGTACTCAAACTGAGGCCGACAGTGACAGGCAAAGACCAGCCAAGGGAAACGTAAAGCCCCCTTGTGTGTTCTGTCAGGACAATCAACACAGTCTACATGGATGTCCCAAGTTCATCGCAAAGACTCTGGCGGAGCGACAGGAATTTGTGAAGGAAAATAAGCTCTGCTATGGCTGCCGTCATCGACATTCCTGCGACACCTGCGAAGGTAAACACCCCACTTGTCTTCATGATGACAGCTATGTGAGAAAGGAAAGGCCTGCACCACGGGAAAACATTTCCCAAAGCAAAGCTGTTCAAACAGAGGCTGCCGCAATGTCACTGGCAATCACTACTGCTGGAGCAGGACAAGCCACCAACACGTCGATGATTGTGCCTGTGTGGGTGTCCTCAAGGAACACGCCAGGAATGGAAAAACTGGTCTACGCCCTATTGGACACACAAAGTGACACCACTTTCGTCGACCAGGAAGTCAGTAACACTCTAAAGGCAGACTCCTGTGCAGTTAAACTGAAGTTAACTACCATGATAGGACGAGACACAATAGTCAAAAGCCAAAGTGTCTCAGGGCTTCGTGTACGAGGTTACAGCTCCTCCCTGCACATCGATCTTCCTCCTGCCTATACCAAGGATTGCATACCGGTAAACCGCACCCACATTCCAACAAAGGAAACGGCCAAGAAATGGAATCATCTCTCCACAGTTGTAGACGAGATTCCACCGCTACAGGATTGTGAGGTTGGTCTCTTGATAGGATATGACTGTTCAAGGGCCATGGCACCAAGACAAGTAATATCAGGAGGAAACGATGAACCTTATGCAGTCCAAACCAATTTAGGATGGAGCATTGTGGGGTGCTCTTCACCGCACCTTGACACTCCAAGCCAGGCGAGAGAATGCTTCCGGATCGCGGTCAAAGAGCTCCCACCAGTCACCCCTGCAGATGCCATACGCGTTCTGGAATCTGACTTCAAGGATGCCAAGGAGGATGGAAAAACAGTCTCCCAGGATGACATCCTGTTCCTAGACAAACAAAAAAACGGCATCAAGAAAGACAGTCAAGGTCACTACGAGATGCCCTTGCCTTTTAAGGAGAGACCCAACTTACCTGACAACAAACAGCTTGCCATCATACGGCTCAGCCATCTCAGGAGGAAGCTGTCAAAGAATGAAAGGTACAAGGAACAGTACGTCAAGTTCATGGAGGAAGTCATAGAAAAGGGTGATGCAGAAAAAGTTCATGATGATGTGAAGGACGGGGAAAGATGGTACATACCTCACCATGGCGTCTACCATGATAAGAAGCCAGACAAGCTACGTGTGGTATTTGACTGTTCCGCCAAATATAAGGGAACCAGTCTAAACGATCATCTGCTCACAGGACCCGACTTGATGAACAATCTAAATGGTGTTCTACTTCGTTTCCGGCGGCACTCTGTTGCATTAATGTGCGACGTAGAGAAGATGTTTCACCAATTTCATGTGAGTGAAACGGACCAAGACTATCTGCGCTTCCTTTGGTGGAAGAAAGGAGATCTCAGCGTGCAGCCTCAAGTGTACCGTATGAAGGTGCATATCTTCGGCGCCGCATCGTCTCCTGGTTGCGCGAACTACGGCTTGAAGCACCTGGCCACGGAGAACAGAGACCTATACCCGCTAGGCTCACAGTTCATTATGAGAGACTTTTATGTCGATGACGGGGTCGCAAGCATGGACTGTACCGAACAGGCTATTCGGCTTGCTCAAGAAGCCAGAGAACTGTGTGCCCTAGGTGGTCTTAGGCTGCACAAATTCGTGTCCAATGACAGCTGTTTTGGAGAGCATACCATCATCTGAACATGCATCAGACATCAAAGACCTCAACCTTACCTTCAATGACTTACCTTCAGAAAGAGCATTGGGTATCCAATGGCACATTGAGTCAGACTGCTTGAAGTTCAATGTCAATCTCAAGGACCAACCTGCAATGCGCCGAGGTATGCTGTCTGTGGTCGCCTCTTTGTACGACCCCTTAGGGTTTGTAGCCCCCTTCTTACTCATGGGAAAGGGAGTGCTGCAGGAAATGTGCAGACACGGAACGGGTTGGGATGACACCTGACTGAAGAACTTCATCCACGGTGGGAGGGTTGGAAAAATGACCTGGCCAACTTGGAGAAGATAAACATACCCCGGAGTTATGCACCTGCAGACTTTGGAAGGGTCATCAAACGAGAACTACACCACTTCTCTGACGCAAGCATGACTGGCTATGGACAGTGTTCATATCTGAGACTCAGAAATGAAGAAGGAAACATCCACTGCGCCCTAGTCATGGCGAAGTCTTGTGTTGCTCCGACGAAGGTCACAACGATCCAAAGATTAGAATTAACAGCTGCGGTCGTCTCAGTAAAAACCAGCGATGTGCTGAAGGAGGAGCTCAGATACGCTGACACCGAGGAGTACTTCTGGACTGATTCTAAGGTCGTTCTAGGATACATTAACAACAAGGCTCGACGTTTCCACACGTTCATTGCCAACCGTGTTCAGAAGATACACCTCAGCACAACTCACCAGCAATGGAGATATGTCCCCACTGACAAAAACCCGGCAGATCACGCTTCCAGAGGCCTCACTGTCAGTGAGCTGATCTCATCGAACTGGTTCCAGGGGCCTGCGTTTTTATGGGAAAGGGAAATCAGCCTCTCGGAAGAGGTGGTCACAGAGCTGCCAGTAGGAGACCCGGAAGTGAAAGGAGCTCAGACACTGATCACAGAAACTACAGAGCAATACTCCCTGGCAGATCGGCTGTCAGTGCTCTCATCCTGGCCTCGGGCCGTTCGAGCAGTAGCTCGTATCCTGCGACGAATCAACAAAGAGAAGTCTAATGTTCTCTCCACAGTAATGGAACGAGAGGACGCGGAGCGCCTCATAATCAAAGACCTACAAGGACAAACATATCCAGAGGAATTGAAGGTACTGAATAAAGGCTCTCGGCTGCCACTCCATAACAAGTTGCATCGCCTTAACCCCTTTCTAGACAAGGATGGTGTGATCAAGGTGGGAGGAAGGCTCTGTGACTCCAATCTCCCCCATGCAGTCAAACACCCTGCGATCATTCCGAAGGAACATCACATCACGAAGATGATCATCACCTACTGCCATGAAAAGGCTAAACATCAAGGTAAAGGAATGATCATAAACGAGATCAGATCAAAGGGCTACTGGATCTTAGGGATTGGTCGGGTTGTGGCATCTCATCTCCGTCAATGTGTGACCTGCAGAAAGCTCAGGAGACATACAGAAGAACAAAAGATGGCAGATCTCCCTCCAGAGCGTGTGGAGCCATCTCCCCCATTTACATACTGTGGAATGGACTGCTTTGGACCCTTCTATACCAAACAAGGACAGAGTGTGTGCAAAAGATATGGCCTTCTCTTCACCTGCTTCTCCTCCAAAGCCATCCATATTGAAATGCTGGAGGACATGTCAACCGACTCATTCATAAATGGAATGCGCTGCTTCATTGCCATACGTGGTGCAGTGCGTCAGATCAAATCTGATCAAGGAAGCAACTTCCTCGGAGCCAAAAACTAACTGAAGGAAGCTCTTAAAGAAGTCGATAGTGACAAACTGGCTACCTTTCTCTCTGAGAATCAGTGCGACTTCATCATGAATGCTCCAGATTCAAGCCATGTCGGCAGAGTGTGGGAGCGTCAGATCAGGCCAGTCAGAAGCATCCTCAATTCGACCCTCTCGCTCTCTTTTGGAAGATTAGATAATGCATCCCTCCGAGTATTCTTCTAAGAAGCAATGGCAATAGTTAACAGTCGCCCTCTCACTGTTGACAACCTCAACGATCCCAACAGTCTTGAGCCACTTACCCCTAACCACCTACTTACCATGAAGTCCACCCTAGCTCTACCTCCCCCCGGAAAGTTCATTGGAGAAGACATGTATGCGAGAAAAAGGTGGCGGCATGTACAGTACTTAGCTGAACAGTTTTGGGGCCGCTGGCGTAAAGAGTATCTAAACAACATCGCCATCAGGCAACGCTGGCACACGCCAAAGAGAAACCTCCAGATAGGTGACATAGTGATGATGAAAGATGATGATCTGCCGAGAAATGAATGGAGATTAGGTAGAGTTTCTAAAACTATAGTGGATAGAGATGGTCTGGTTAGGAGAGTGACAATATGCCTAGGTGACAGGAAACTGGGAAAGAAGGGTGAACGTCTCACTAAGCAGTCAGTTCTTGAAAGACCAGTTCAGAAGCTGGTCTTATTACTAGATAAGTGACTAGATGTTTACTAAGTAAGGCACCCTTGCATCTCTTAAAGATGTATTTGATTTGATTTGTTTGAAGTGTTTGACAAAACTTTAATACCATAACTTTTGGTTATTGCTTATGGTTTATTGAGAAATCATTGTGTTTGCTTATGCCTGGTTTCCTACAATATTTGAAACAACAATGATTTGATGGGAGTGTAAATAACCAAATTCCTCTGTTTATAACGTTAGACTTGATTTTTTGTGGAATTGTTTTTGCTGTCTTTTATTTTTAAATGCTGTCTTTTATTTTTGAAGATACTGGTGGTCCCGCTCGCGCTGTGGCTACCTTGCATAACAACGACTTCCGGTTAACGTACAGGTTCAGAGAAATGGTTCACGGGAGAGTACTAATGTAAATAACGGAGATCTCACTCTCATTAATATAACTGTTCGGGAAGGAAACCCCCCTTTTTACCTTGTTTAGCACCTAGCTGGAAGGCGAAGAGGTATGTGTTCATTTATGGATTGTGTTATTTGTGTTATATTGGCAATCTTCATATTTTATGTATTGAGCTGAACTAGCTAAGATGCTAGCCGGTGCTACACCTTTCTATGAAAACGTGGTTTGGACAAACGAATGACTATGTCTGTTTCCACTTTCAGCTCTTACGGTGTCAAATGGTGAAACTGTCAATAAATGGTTGGCATACCGCACCATAGCCATCAGTCTCACGGAGTTAATTTTGTCTGAAGTAAAGTCCAGCTTGGGAAATGCTACACAAGGGACTAAACACGTTTTGCAATTATGCCACATCAATGTGGAACGCCCTACCCAAAGCTGTAAAGGAATGTGAATCCCTACCCACATTCAAAACCGCTCTTAAAGAGCACCTATGGGAGACTGCAATTCTAAACTGGCCACCGTAAATGCCCAAACCCCCCACCACCTCCTAATAGACAGTCTCCTCCCCACCGCATGTATATATTCTCTCCCCGCCGTATGTATATTTCTCTCCCACCCACCCACCCCCTCCAAATGTACAGTCCCCTGTATATTAATGACCTGAAAGCAGCTTGCTCATGTGACCTTTTTTTATACGCGGATGACTCCGCCTTACTAGTGTCTCACAAAGACAAACAAGTGGTTGAGCAGACATTGAGTGCAGAACTAGAGAAGGTTAGCGACTGGCTAGGCTACAACAAGCTGTCCCTCCATGTGGGGAAGACTGAGTCCATTCTATTCGGGTCAAAGGTCAGGCTCAGAAAATCACCAGGTTTTAACATTAGAATAGGAGATACTGTTCTCACAGACAAAACATCTGTGAAATATCTTGGTTGCGTCCTGGAAAACAGCTTATCAGGGGAAAGCATGGCTCACCAAGCACTTACAAAGATCAATAACAGGACTAGATACCTAGCCAGAATCTCTAATTTTTTAGATCAGTCAGCGATGAAGATTCTTGCTGGAGCTCTCATACAGTGTCACTATGACTATGCGTGTGGCTCCTGGTACAACAGTGCCCCCAAAAGTCAGAAAATAAAACTACAGACATCACAAAACAAGCTAATCAGGGTAATACTAAGGCTACCTTCCCAAACCCACCTTGACCCAGCTCACTTTGAGATCATGAGATGGCTTAAGGTGGAAGACAGAGTAAACCAGATAGGGATGTGCCTAGTTCACAGAATAGTGCACGGGGTAGTGCCAGTGTACTTTAACAACTACTTCAACCGAATCAGAGACACCCATGCATACCAAACTAGGCGCAGCTCAACTGACTTTGTGCCAGTCAGATTCAGGAGCTGTATGGGGAAGGAGTCTTTTCTGTATTCAGCAGCTATCTATTGGAACAGTCTGCCCAGTGACCTGAAAATCGTAGACAATGCCGTTAGATTCAAGTCCAGCCTGAAGACATGGCTCAAAAGGGACTATACTTGACCTAGACACTTAGCTTAAGGCACCCTTGCATGTTGTATGAGTCTGTTATGTATATAAATGTTAAATGGTATATGTGATGTGTTGTGATGTCAATTTTTTGTATGATGCATGTATTAAGCATCACACTCCCCCACCCCCCTACAAGGACCACAATGGAAATAAGCTCTGAGCTTTTTTGTGTTTCATCCTTGGCAGTATATCCTGACTGTGCTCTTCTGTCACATGTTTATTTTTTATATTGTCAAATAAAGTCATTCATTCATGTACAGTCCCCTCCCCATCATATGTATATACTCTGTCAGGATCTATGGGTAACAGTACTGTATATTTGAATACCGTTTATGTCACAAATGTATCAGTACTAAATACCTGTATGTCCCTATGCCATAAATGTCATGTATGTTGTGTATGTCATAAATGTCAATATGAAATGAAAATGGGGGACCCTGATGTAAACAAGACAAACGTCTTTCTCTGGTCTGCATCCCCTTAACAATTGTGTGTATTGAGCCGTACTGTATTGTACCCATTCTGCAATCTGTTAAATAAAGTTTTCATTCATTCATTCATTCATTCATTCATTCATTCATTCATTCATTCATTCATTCATTCATTCATTCATTCATTCATTCATTCATTCAATGTCTCTCTCTCTCTCTCTCTCTCTCTCTCTCTCTCTCTCTCTCTCTCTCTCTCTCTCTCTCTCTCTCTCTCTCTCTCTGTCACTCAAATCGCATTCCGAGTATGGGCGGAGTCCAGCCTCAAAACGGCTTAAAATGTTGAGGTAGAAAAATGCTGTTTTTGAGTACTTGATAAAAAATACAAAACAATGAATTCTTTGGAAAAAACCTTACAGATGTGTTCCATAAACTCACATGAATTGTGTAAAATTTCCCAAATAGTGAAAGAAATAGTAAAATAGTTCCCCTTTAAACGTATGTATAATGTATATTAATTGATTCACTTGTATACCAAAATTCATTTGAATTGAAAATGTTTGCTTTTCGCATCAAATATTGATATGCGATTAAAATGTGATTAATTTAGATTAATTAACTATAAAGTCTTGAATTAATTCGATTAACATTTTTAATCGAGTCAGTCCCACCACTAAAAAACAAATAACTGACATTTGTATTGATTGAACTCATACATACATTATTCAGCACATTAACAAGGCACATGATATTCACTTTTACAGAAAGTATACAAATATATATACAATATACTATATACAATACAAATGTCACCTACTGGAACACTATTAGAATATAGCCTATACTACTATAACTGGTTTGTTTAGGGAAAGTGTGGATCTGCTCCCATTGTTGTGAAGGGCCAGATTAAACCGAATATATATATTTATTTATATATATATATTTAATTGTATTTGTATATTCTCTAATATTCCCTGATATCCCTTGTATATTCCTTGTACAATATGCATTGAATATCCATTCTAGCCTACTGAACATCCCATAATAGTCTCCATTCTACTATTGGTCGAGACCTTGGTGCCAGGCTGCCATACCCCTCAGACCCAGTTCAAACGTACCGCTCCACATGTACGAACAAGTCCTAGTTCCGCGTAGGAATCTGGCTACCGCACCACTAATGGGACTATTTGTTCATAGTGCGTATATATACTGCGCTACTAAAGTAGGACTTTCTTTTCAGTCCAGTTTCTTACCCTCCAATAGAGTCACAGACGTAAAGCCTCCCCGCGACGCCACGTGTGGGAGTAAGGCCAAGTTCGCCTACCATCGGTATTGAGACATCGTATATATTAATATTTGAATAGTCATATTTGGCACTATATCGTCGAGTTGGACGTAGTCTATTAAGCTAATAATAGTCTGTTAATATATAGTGCTTCGTGCGGTGAGGATACTACCGTAGTCAGTACCCCATCGTTTCGGGCAGAGAACTGGCTGCTTATCCAGGGTGGTTGACCCCACGCCAGCTGCACCCGAGGAGCCCCAGAGCCGACGAGCGAGTGGACCTGTATACCGGATTATTCTACCGACGACAGCCCGCCTTCCCAGGCACGGATTATGCTTTGTATACTTTGATTATTCCATGGATAAAGACCCCCGACACTGCCGTGTGTTGGAACCCCCCCCCCCTGGAGAGGACGCAAGGTGAGGAGACGCTCTGCAAGACGAGGTCGCTTCACGTCTCTCCTCCGTGGACCGGAGAACGCCGGCCCACAAAGAGTCCACCTGCTTTCATCTGTGGTCCAAGGATCGCCGGCGCATTGAACGGCACTACAGTGGGTTCACCTGGGATACCCTTGGCCGGATGAGGCAGCCGGATTCTACCCCCCCCCCTTCCTACTCCTGTCGGCTTACAAGCGACCGGATTAACCCCCCCTAGTGTATCCAGTATATAATCATTAAAGTATCATTGTTGTTATTCCTTAAACTATTCCAGGTCGTATATGTACCACCTGCGCCTTCAGAGATTGGACATTCTCTATTGATATACCGACGAGTACTCTTGCCATAAAAGTGCATACTAATTCCATTCATAAATGTGATTGATTTGATTAAGTGCTTGCTCTACACACCATCGCTGTGTAGAAATAAAGACCTATTTCTAATTCGTACATTTGTGTTGGATCCGTTTCATCTACGTGACAGTGTTCATCATAATATATTTATGCCGAGTACTGGGTGGCCGAATATTAAGTACAAAGGTAGTGGTAGTAAGTATCATATCTAGTAATACAGTCAGGGAATTGTACCCCTCAGTTACAATTGGTCCTTCGAGCCGGAGGGTAATTAGTGTAATATTAATATAGTGTTATTAATATTGAAATGGCCTATGATGAACACTCCACGAAACGATCCTCCTAACCAACGCCCGCAGCGCGAACGACGGCTCCCTCAGTACTTAGAGGCTTACGCTGTCAGTCAACAACCTAGTCTTCTACTAACAGTAAACGCGGTAAAACTAGAAAGTAAAAGTATGTCTAACCCCAACGCCCAGACTACCCCGACCATAGAGGCCCCTACGGGCTCTAATGTAACTGACCAAGTTCACGGTGGGGACCAGTGGGAACCAGACATGACTTCACACCCCGCCAGTACTGAAGAAGTAGTCCCCGATGAGTCCCGGGAGGAATACAACGCTACCGAGAGAGAACTCGGCACGGAAGAAGACGGGGAGAGCACCGTGGAGATAGAGCTCCAAGGCTCCGCAAGGAGTACCCCGAGGGAAGGCTCCCCTATACAACCGCCTTCTCCCAGCGAGGCAGAGAGGACCCTACAGCAGGCCTTCCTCATCAGCCTGAACGCCGCTGCTGAACGCGACCGACTGCAGATCCAGCAGCGGAGCGAAGAAGAGCATATACGTCTAGAACTAAGACGCATTCAGAGAGAAGAGAATGTGGCCCGAGACCGAGCAGACAGCCAGCGAGCAGCTGCTGGTGCTCTACGGGACGCAGAGCGCGACAGACAGCAAGCGCAACTAATAGAACAGCTGATCAGACGGACAACACCCTCTCCCTCCGCCAGAGGCTCCAGGAACTCGTCTAGACACACCTCCAGGGCGGCATCCCCTAGCCGAGTAAACAACCCTGAACTTGACCAACAGACGAGGTCTATACCCCCCACAGACCACCTCCCCCCACCGGTCCAAGCGAGACCTAGCAACCGGGAAGGAGCAGCATATCCTGTGGAGAGGCTAAACCAGAGACTACAAGCACTGGATGACCTAACTGAAGACGAAGAGGAAGAGGAGGAGAACCACGCCCGACGACAGCACAGTACTCTACCGGACCAGGAGGTCCGGTACAGCCCAGGCTATACTCCCGCGGAGCTGCGCTACAGACCCCCGACTCTATACACGGGTGAGCACGACGCACGACCCGCACCGAGGAACAGCACCTGGACAAGCGGGCCATGGTACACTGCCGGTACCAGCCCATACCAAGGAGCGGGAGGAGACTCGCCTAGGAGGCCTCTCCCCCAACGCTCGCCGATGTATCCACAGTCAGCGTCATACATTGGCCCGCCTATGGTACCCGACTTCACCCAAGAGAACCGGGCCCAGTATACAGAACTCCGCATGTGTCTGGAGACCATGTTGGTGGATGTATTGGATGAACGCCATAAATACGCCATCCTACTGAAGCACTTAAAGGTACCCCGCGCACATAATATAGCGCTCGCCTACGCGACTTCCACCACCCCATACACAGCAGCGCTGGTAGCATTGGACCAGAGGTATGGGCGCATATGGGATTACGTGATCCAGGAGATCCGACACATCGACCGCTTACCCCCAGCAATAGACAATCGAGCACTGGACGACCTGTCCATCAGAGTGCAGTCCCTGGTAGGGATGTTGGGAGCGCAGAGAGAGAAGGGGAGGCATGAACTTTACGCCAACTCAAATGTGGAAAGGATCTTGGAGAAGCTGCCGCCCGCTCGACAGGAGCGTTTTAGGCGACAGCGGGACCACCGAGACCCGAATGGCCCCGAACCGAACCTCCTCGATCTAGCAGACTTCCTGGCGAGAGAAGTCAGCAGCCTACGGCTAGATACAATCGGACGGAGCACCCCTGGCTCCAGAGAAGGAACCAGACGACTAAATGATGGAAGAAGATCGGTGACTGTGATGCACCAATCGGAGTCAGTACCGAGCAGCAGGAGCCACAGTACCCCCTCCAGAACGGAGAAGTGGAAGATAGTGTGCCCCTACTGTGAGAAAGAACACTGGCTAGCGCAATGTGACTCCTTCCCCAAGCTGAACGCGGAGGAAACAAGTCAATGGATAAAGTCCAACAAGCGCTGTTTTCGCTGTGCGCGCTCACACATGGCAGCCGAATGCCGCTTAAAGAAAAGGTGCACCAAGTGCGATGGAGCCCATCTGGACATACTTCACGACAGTAACAGACGGCGCCCTTCACCCGCACCATCCAGCAGCAAAGTGAGCGTCATGTACATCGATCCCGCCAGCAGCAGTGGAGCCCGAGTACTCCTAAAAGTAGTGCGTGTGACACTAAGCTACCAGAATAAAGTCCTGGACACTTACGCCGTCCTCGATGACGGGTCAGAGAAGACCCTTCTGCTCGCCTCCGCTGCGGCCCAGCTAGGGCTGCGGGGAAGCGAAACCCAAATGACAATTCGGACAATAAGACGAGATTTGAAGACGATAAAGGGCGAGAATGTCTCATTCTCTATCGCAGCAAGCGGCCAGCCTGAGCGACGGTACCAGATTACAGACGCTTTCACCAGCCAAGAAATAGGACTGTCGCGGTACACATACCCCGTCGCCAAGCTGATGGAGAAATATGCACATCTGCGCAAGTTACCGATCCCGCTCATAGACAATGCTATGCCGACCCTGTTGATAGGCTCCGACCATGCAGACCTCATTGTCCCGATAGACCGGGTTCATACCGGACCCCGAGGCTGTCCTGCAGCAGTCGAGACCCGTTTGGGATGGACTCTCCAAGGCCCGCTCGCCAAATCTCTCAACCGAAGTACAGCCACTAGATGTCTCCACTCCCGAGTCACAGAGGGAGAAACCGCACTCCTGCAACACGTAGAGCGGCTATGGACCTTGGAACAAATGCCCTTTAAGAACGGAAAGAAAGACATTCGCTCTAAAGATGACATTTACGCCATTCACCTCCTCGAGACAGGGACCAAGAGAGTCCCGGTCAACGGCGTGTTGAGATACGCCACACCACTCCTGCGGCGAGAAGGAATGCCTACTTTCCACGCCAAGACAGACGCCACAGAACGGTACCTGCTGAACACGGAGCGGCGCTTAGCCAAGAACCCCGCCCAAGAGAGTGTATACCGCGCTGAGATTGAGAAGCTCATCACAGCGGGACACGTCACAAAGATGGACATTAAAGAGGCTGACCAGACCACTGAATCGTGGTACGTGCCTCACCACAAGGTCCATCACAACGGTAAAGACCGCATAGTATTTAACTGCAGCTACCAGATCGGATCCCAAAATCTGAATAAAGAGTTACTGCCCGGTCCCACACTCGGCCCCTCCCTACTCGGCGTTCTACTCCGCTTCCGCCAGGAAAAGGTGGCCATCAGCGGGGACATTAAAGGAATGTTCCTGCAGGTGAGATTAGTAGAGGCGGACAAGCCCCTGTTACGGTTCCTATGGAGAGAGAAGCCAGGAGATGAGCACCCAGCCATCTACCAATGGGAAGTCCTCCCCTTCGGAACGACGTGCAGCCCCTGCTGTGCTACATTTGCACTACAGAAACATGTAGCAGAGGACCCAGCAGCGGACGAAGAGGTCCGACACAGCGTAAAGAACAGCTTCTACGTAGACAACTGTCTACAAAGCCTTTCAACCCAAGAAGAAGCCGAGGCTCTCCTGATTAAACTCCGCGCCTCATTGATCAAAGGCGGCTTTGATCTCAGGCAGTGGGCCAGCAGCGATCCGCAAGTACTGCGCAGCCTCTCCTCCGAGGACAAGGCAGCCAGCAGCGAGACCTGGATGGCTACAATCCCGGGAGAAGCCCAGGAGATGACCCTGGGATTGGTGTGGCGATTCAAAACAGATTCGCTTCACTACAGACACAAGCCCCTGACTACGGAGCAGGGAAGGCCGGCGGCGGCGCCGACCACCAGACGGAGTGTGTACACAACACTCGCCCGACAATATGACCCGCTAGGATGTATTCTACCGTACACCACCAGGGCAAAAATGATTGTACGAGCATTGTGGGACAAGGACCAGGGCTGGGACGACCCCATTCCCGCACACCTTGCATCCACCTGGAGAGAGTGGGAGATGGAGCTCCACTCACTCCCAGGCGTTAATATGCGCCGAAGCTACTTCCCACCCACGGTGAGGCCAGAGACATGTAAAATGGACTTACACGTCTTCAGTGACGCCTCAGAGGTCGCATACGGATCAGTAGCCTACTTGCGGGCCCAAGAGAAGGGGGGAGAGATCTACACAGCATTTGTCCTCGCCCGCTCGAGAATAGCCCCACGCAAGCAACAATCTATCCCACATCTAGAGCTCTGCGCAGCCCTAGCCGGAGCGCACCTAGCCACGCTCATCCAACGTGAGCTCACCATACCGGTGTCTAGAACAATCCTGTGGTCAGATTCCTCGACGGTACTCGCCTGGATCAAATCGGACTCATGCAAGTACAAAGTCTTCGTGGGAGTCAGAGGCACCGAGATTCAAGACTTAACCGAAGAGTTAACCGGAGAAACAGAGTGGCGCTACGTTGATACAAAACAGAACCCAGCTGACGTCATCACCCGGGGGATGCCCCTGGATGACCTCACCCGTCGCAATGTCTACAGTGACGGCCCCGCATTCCTAAGACTCCCGGAAGGACAGTGGCCCATGCCTATCCCGAGGGAAGCAAGTCCAGAGGAGGTGGAAAATAAGAAGTCTGTGTTCTGTGGATTGAGCACCGTAGCCTCCACCGACCCTAACATAGACGATTGCACGTCCATAGAGAGTGCACAGCAAAGAACATTCCTGCGGTACCACCCGGAGTGCAAGTCCCCCGCTGATATGTCAGCAGCTAACTACGAGGAAGCAGAATTGCTTCTACTGCAGCGAGCCCAGAGAGACAATTTGACAGAAGGAACAGTCGTCATGATTATTGATCAATCACTGCCCAGAGCTATGTGGCCGGCCGGCCGCGTAAGCAAAGTGATCACCGGTGCCGACGGCAAGGTCCGAGCAGCTGAAGTGCTCGTCCAGGGTCGCACTTACACCCGTCCCGTGGCGAGGCTCACAGAACTGCCCCGACTCCCAGACACAATCGATGATGACCATGACCCTATAACCCTATGACTTTGTGAAGTTGACTGACCCCTACAGCAAACCCTTATGTGTAAATAGACAACGCGATTAATCTGTCTCTGTTTAACTGATTAGGTCTGGGACCAATCAGGGGGTGGCTGTTGTGAAGGGCCAGATTAAACCGAATATATATATTTATTTATATATATATATTTAATTGTATTTGTATATTCTCTAATATTCCCTGATATCCCTTGTATATTCCTTGTACAATATGCATTGAATATCCATTCTAGCCTACTGAACATCCCATAATAGTCTCCATTCTACTATTGGTCGAGACCTTGGTGCCAGGCTGCCATACCCCTCAGACCCAGTTCAAACGTACCGCTCCACATGTACGAACAAGTCCTAGTTCCGCGTAGGAATCTGGCTACCGCACCACTAATGGGACTATTTGTTCATAGTGCGTATATATACTGCGCTACTAAAGTAGGACTTTCTTTTCAGTCCAGTTTCTTACCCTCCAATAGAGTCACAGACGTAAAGCCTCCCCGCGACGCCACGTGTGGGAGTAAGGCCAAGTTCGCCTACCATCGGTATTGAGACATCGTGTATATTAATATTTGAATAGTCATATTTGGCACTATATCGTCGAGTTGGACGTAGTCTATTAAGCTAATAATAGTCTGTTAATATATAGTGCTTCGTGCGGTGAGGATACTATCGTAGTCAGTACCCCATCGTTTCGGGCAGAGAACTGGCTGCTTATCCAGGGTGGTTGACCCCACGCCAGCTGCACCCGAGGAGCCCCAGAGCCGACGAGCGAGTGGACCTGTATACCGGATTATTCTACCGACGACAGCCCGCCTTCCCAGGCACGGATTATGCTTTGTATACTTTGATTATTCCATGGATAAAGACCCCCGACACTGCCGTGTGTTGGAACCCCCCCCCCTGGAGAGGACGCAAGGTGAGGAGACGCTCTGCAAGACGAGGTCGCTTCACGTCTCTCCTCCGTGGACCGGAGAACGCCGGCCCACAAAGAGTCCACCTGCTTTCATCTGTGGTCCAAGGATCGCCGGCGCATTGAACGGCACTACAGTGGGTTCACCTGGGATACCCTTGGCCGGATGAGGCAGCCGGATTCTACCCCCCCCCCTTCCTACTCCTGTCGGCTTACAAGCGACCGGATTAACCCCCCCTAGTGTATCCAGTATATAATCATTAAAGTATCATTGCTGTTATTCCTTAAACTATTCCAGGTCGTATATGTACCACCTGCGCCTTCAGAGATTGGACATTCTCTATTGATATACCGACGAGTACTCTTGCCATAAAAGTGCATACTAATTCCATTCATAAATGTGATTGATTTGATTAAGTGCTTGCTCTACACACCATCGCTGTGTAGAAATAAAGACCTATTTCGAATTCGTACATTTGTGTTGGATCCGTTTCATCTACGTGACAGTGTTCATCATAATATATTTATGCCGAGTACTGGGTGGCCGAATATTAAGTACAAAGGTAGTGGTAGTAAGTATCATATCTAGTAATACAGTCAGGGAATTGTACCCCTCAGTTACACCCATAATAGCTGTGTTTCTACCAGAGAGAAGTCTTCAGTAATTTCTCCTTTGGACAATATTTTTTTTTTTTTTTGTATTTTTTTTTTGTATTATTTTTTAAACAAACACATAAACAAACATGACAACACACGATTAGATATACAAGCATTGTAAAACAGTGTACATCAGTTAACTCATCGTTTGGATAAATGTCTTATACAAGATATACCCCTAATACCTGCTATCTATTCCCCTACACACATATGCTCCTGCTCGCACCCCCCGCCCTGGACCCCCCCATGGATAATCCATCCATTATCCTTCGCTCCTAACCAAACACTACCATTAAATGCTAGCTTTTATTCTCTCCACCACTTCTAACCACATTGTCAATTTGGATTCATTGAGACCCAAAATTCTTGCTGTAGATATTTCTAGATAAATCACATCGAGATATGTAAGAATCCAGACATTTTGGCTCATTTTTTCCGGTTGAAACCATCGTGATACTATCAGTTTTTAGCCACTGTAATACCAGCTAAAACCAATCTCTTTTGTTGTATAGGTACTGCATATTCAAAAACATCATTCAGCAGTAATATAGAGGGGTGTACAGGTATATTCAGAATTAAGAGATTTGATAATTGCTGGGTCACTTCTTCCCAGAATATCTTAACTGGTGGGCAGTCCCAATACATAATACAATGCATAAATGTCCCCTCGTCCCCATTTGTACATAAGGAGCATTTGGAGTCTTGTTTAAGACCCATTCTGTTCAGTCTTATAGGAATAAGGGAGTATGATTATGCCATTTATGTGGATTAGAATATTTTTTTTGTGTTTCACGCCATATCCGGATCGCATGTGTAATTATGGGGCCAAATTTCAGTTCGCATTGCTTAATTGATATTTTGGTGTATACTATGTCCTGCAGTCTCTGTGGTGCTACTATATTTACTTCTAAATTTCTCCAGGATACTGATGCTTGGGGTTCAAACCAGGTTGTCAGTGGTCTTAAAGTGTACGCCTTAAAATAGTGGAAAAAATTTGGGATTGCCATCCCTCCGTCGGCTTTGTTTCTCTGTGCGGTGGATCTTTTTATACGTGGTGGTTTGTTATTCCAAATAAATTTATATGCGGAAGAGTGTAATTTTTTCCAGTAACCATCTGGAGGGGGTAACGGAAGCATTGAGCTGATGAAGTTGATTCTAGGTAAGACATCCATCTTAACTATTGAAACCCGTGCCTGTACTGAGTTTTTAAGTTTTGACCACCTGTCAAGGTCGCATTTTATTTTATTTTGGATTTCTGTGTAATTGTGTTTCACCGTTTGGCTTATGGTAGGGAATATTTCAACTCCCAAGCATCTAAAGTGTTTAACCATTGGTATTTCCCCTGGAAGACTTGTATTCTCTGCAGGGGCGTTCAGTGGAAGGAAAGCCGACTTTGGCCAGTTTATTTTAAATCCCGATAGGTCGCCAAAGTCATTAATCAACTTGAGAAGATAAGGCATTGCGGTGTTAGGGTTTTGCATGAACAGTATTACGTCGTCCGCATATAGAAAAATTTTGTGTTGTGTGCCCTTGATTACGATTGGTTCTATGAGTTGGGATTGTCTTATATATTGTGCTAAAGGTTCTAGTGATAAATCGAATAGTCCGGGACTAAGAGGGCAACCCTGTCTAGAAGAGCGTGATACCGGAGATATTCCGGAGGTGATTATACCTGTTGTAATCATGGCCGATGGGTCTTTGTATAATACTTTAATCATATCAATGAATCCTTTTCCTAACCCCATCCTTTCTAATACCGCCCATAGATACGACCATTCCAGCCTATCAAAAGCTTTCATTGCATCCAGGGACAGCATCGCCTTGGGTGTGGTGTCGTCCTTGCTGGCATCTAGTACGTATAGTAATCGTCTTATGTTGTCAGTGATCAAACGGTTTCTTATGAAGCCAGTTTGATCCGGATGAACTAAAGACGTCATATGCTTTTGAAGTCTGATGGCTAATACCTTAGAGAACAGTTTGATATCGGTTCCGAGGAGGCTTACGGGTCTATAACTACCGCACTCGGTGGGGTCTTTGACTTTTTTAAGAAGGACTGTTATGAGTGCAATATTGTCGTTCTTATGAAAGTTCCCCTCCTTGACTGAGTATAAAATCATATTAAGTAATAGGGGTCCAATTATGTCCCAACATGAGAGGTACATTTCTGGTGGGATACCGTCTCTTCCAGGAGCCCTACCACTTTGCATTTCGGATATGGCCTTCCTGAGTTCCTCTAGTGTGATTGGTGTTTCTAACTGTTTAGCATCATCCTCTGAAAGTTTGGGGAGGTTAATTTGATTAAGATATGTGTCCATTTTGTTTTGATCGAAGGTCGTTTCTGATTTATACAAGTTGGAGTAGAATTCTTTGAATGTCGTGTTTATTTCTT
Organism: Notolepis coatsorum; assembly: GCF_963971535.1. Classification (NCBI taxonomy): domain Eukaryota; kingdom Metazoa; phylum Chordata; class Actinopteri; order Aulopiformes; family Paralepididae; genus Notolepis; species Notolepis coatsorum. Next base: position 48,294,231 of record NC_140182.1, on the reverse strand, counting down.
TGGTGTCTGTTACAAGTCCTTGTTGTGCTTTAATAGAGGTTATATCTGCAAATTTTGCGTTAACTCTTAATCGCGTAGCTAGTAGGTGACTTGGTTTGGAACCTTGAGAGTAATGCTGTTGTCTTGTGCTACGTATTTGTACTTCAGATTGTTGTCTGTAAATGGCGTTAATCTCTATTTTTAGTAAATTAACTTGAGATTCCAGTCGAGCCGAGTCGTTATATTGTAAAGAAGTAAATAATGTAGAGTAGAGCGTTTCTAATTCCGCCAGTTTTGAGCATCGATTCTTGCGTATTTTGGATGAAAAGCTATCCGTGAAATCCTTGATCATTCCCTTTACCGACATCCATAATATTCTAGGGTCCGGCACCGAGTTCACATTCTCTGGTAGGAATACTGAAAGAGCTTCTTTGAGTTGTGTAATGAATTCCTTGTTATTCAGCAGTGTTGTGTTAAAGCGCCATCTTGGGGCTCGGGATGATAGTACACCAAATGATCCTTTTAGGAGTAAATAACAATGATCTGATAATGCATTGGGTACCATCTCCACTTCATAGTTATCAAATAGTCTCGGTGTTGCGAAAACATAATCTATTCTGGATAGTGTTTTATGTCTTGCTGATCGACAAGAGTACTTCCGGGTCGTGGGGTTGAGTGATCGCCATAGATCGTTTACACCTGTATTCTTTGCCCAATCCTTTAGATGACTTTTTTTGTTCGTTGGAAAAGTTGGGATTAGATTTATCCAACCCACGGTCCCAAATGGCCTTAAAATCCGCACCAATTATAAATGAGTATTCTGGAAGGTTTAACATTTCCCTAGTGAGTGCAGTGTAGAAATTATTTTCGTATAGATTTGGGGCATATACCGCTACCAACGCTATTTTCCTATTCTTGTGTATAATCTTAGCTATGGTTATCCGACCATCTGCATCAGACCATACTCCCTTCAATTCAATATTCAATTTCCGTTTCACGACTATAGCAACTCCACGGGTTCTCGTTCCAAAGGAAGAGTGACTAATGTTATGGTATGTGTTGTCCGCTAACGTAGCTTTGTCTCCCACTAAAATGTGTGTTTCGCTTAAGAGAGCCACATCAACCTGTTTGTTTTTCATCAATGTGAGCACGCTTTTGCGTTTATGTTGATTATTTATTCCCCCAGTGTTCCTTTGGACAATTTATGATTTTCTTCTTTTAATTTATTTTTAATTTTTACACATATTTTTATGGATACATCTTGATATTTGTCTAGTGTGTTCATTAGACAGGTGAAATCCTCTTTGCCCATTTTCTTATGCAGTTAGCCTCGGTGGTATGCGCGCCATTAGCGTTAGCCACACTTCTAGACCTCTTTACTTTTGGAAAGAATGATAAAAAATATATATACAGTATATATATATATATATATATATATATATATATATATATATATTCTAATTTATTTTGCATTCAACTAAGAGGTTGGCAGTCGACTACGGCTCCTTTCGATTGATTAGTCGACTATTCGACTAGTCGAGGTCAGCCCTAATATATATATACAAATAATAATAATACAATAAAATAAATAAACTCAGTAGAGGATACTCCTCTTAAATCCAAATAATATTGCTGCCTTAATATTGCAGCCTTATATATGGAGAATTCAGACCTCCTCCCTCTGATGTAGGAACACTTCCACCAGTCACCCTACATCCCTACACATCCCTGTCATCATACCCATTCCATTTCCCCAGCAAAGGAGTGGGAATGCTTTAGATTTTGTTAGACTTTTCTGAAACCAGTAAATAACCATAGATGCTACATGCATAGACTTAAAGGGGAACTATCTTATAAATGGCCTTTTCCAGTGTTTAGCATAATTTTCTAGCTATGTGGGCTTATTTAAATAGGATCTATGTCTCTAATTCTCATTTTGGCGCATTCTTCCAATTCTCATCTCACAATATTGTCCCTCACTCAAGTGAGTCGTCTGAAATTTAGCGTACCTTTGACGTCAAAAGTTTCTCATCTGCATAATAACGCCCGCCCCCTCTATGTTTGTTGCCAGCTGCCAGCCACCGCAGGTTGCAGTATTGCAGTACGCAAGCAAATGCGTGGAATTGAAGTTTAACAGTGAGTTAGCATTGGGTTAGCATTTAAAGAGTTTTGAGCAAAACGGGTAAGATACGTTGTGCTGTTCCTGACTGCCAAGCAGTGAATGTCCTTGCATTCATTCCCTGATGATGTCGTGATCCGTCATCAATGGGCCAAGTTTGTTTTCGGTGACCCGCCGAATGCTCTCCCAACTACTCGGAGTCGCCTCGCAATAGCGAACTATTAATTATGAAGAGGAAGAGGACAAACGGTGATGATCCATCCATAACATAAGGTGATAATGATATCGTGCTCCACAAGCAATGGGCCAAGTTCGTTTTTGGATTTTTGCAAAGTCGAAGAATAATGCTGCCGTGATTTTCCTGGCTGTTGCTAAAGAAGGGAGCTAGCCTATACCAAGTCTTCGGGACAGAAAGAAAGCATCGAATCAGTAAGTACATACAGTACGTCGTAGTTAGTTAATAGCAGTAGGATCTCGTTCATTCATCCGTTTGTGTATTACGGTACTCTTCCGTGTGTGTGTGTGTGCGTGTGCCTTTCATATGGGAGTTGAAGCTGAGCCATTGGCCATTGATTCACTGTCGGTTATATTTATTATGGACAGAAGTTGTCAAATCATTACTCAGCAACTGTCAACTGTGTCAATAGTGTATTAACGTTACTATTTTACTGTAGCGTTTTGCGATTTTCCTCTTTCTTACAGTAAGAAGGGGGAAGAAGTGGGTGTTCCTATGACTTGTATTCAGCTTACAACTAACTAATTGTTGCTAGCTTAGCTAACATTATCTTAGCTCTGTGCTTCATTGTATATATGTAGACCTACTTGTGTATTGCGAATGAATGATTATGTTCCTTGTGTGTGTTTGGGGGGGGTTATCTTAGCTCTGTTTATTGCGCCAAGAAAATCTAACGTTAGTACAAGAACCATGTGTGTGCGTGTGTGTTAGACAGAGTGAGAGAGCAATCTTATTCTTCCTGTCATTTGTTTTCTCTATACCCAAAATCGTATGTCATGGGTACCTGCTTCGGTGTCATCCCTTTGTGGATTGTATTGTATTCAAAAACATATGCTTGAGCCATATTTGTTTGTGTATTAGGTTCACTTTGATGTTAGTAGAGTAGTATGGGCGGAGCTACAGACATGGGGGCGCTCGTAAGCAGCAACATGTAACACGTGTCCGATTTGAGCTCTGCACGAAAACAATTATTTCGTAAAATTTCAGACTTTAGACGAATATTAGAACTTGCTTAAATAGATTATAACTACTCAACAACACAAGGAAAACAGTTTTTCGCAAATATTTTGTTAAACTTAAACGACAATCGACACTCAGATGGCTAGCAAAATCAGGCCTACATTAATCCCGAAAGCCTCGGGCACTGTTGGGGCCGGGACGCCCAAAATGGATGCACCAGATATGCATTTCACCTCCATCATGCAAGCCATCAAAGACTGTGGCTATAATATCCACGGAACTATACGCTAAGATGGGAGACCTCTCCGACGAACTACGAAGAGAAATAACCACTGTGCGTTCGGAACAACACAAGGCTATAGATCAAGCTAACCAAGATATCAAGCTACAGCTATACAAGGCTTGGAAGAGGGAGCTAACTACTACTCCGATAGAGTCACCGAGCTAGAAACGGAGGTGAAACCCGGCCCGGTCCTGCTCCACAACCCCCATTTGTCCATGGACATTTCCCTCCCAGTCCTGCGTCACAACCCTCATCTGTCCATGGACATATCCCTTACCTGAACTACGGCTCTCAACCACCAGGTGGCCTAGTTCAGGGTATTCATCTTTGTTATCTTTTACTTATTAATGTCCTGTCTGTCATCACTAATCTGTTGTGTGTTCATCTGTTGTCGGTGCTATGCACCGTTGTTTAATTTAGTTTTGTCTCCCTTGTGTTGTATCTATGTGCGTTTGGTCTGGTCATGTTTTGTATATGTACCTTGTGTTGTTTTCTGTTTAGTCATCTCCCCAGCTGTGTGTCATTCACTAATCATCCTCTTGTCTCTAATTAGTCCCTGTATTTAAGTGTGGTTGGCCCAGCAGTCCTTTGCTGGGTCAATACTTTTGCTGTCACCGTCGTGAGTACTCTGTGTAGTTGTGTTTATTTCGTTTTGAGACCACAGTCTCTCTTTTCTTTTCTAGTTTCTAAGTGTTTCCTTTTTATATTATGCTCTGTGTTTCACAATTAAAGTGCACGTTATTTTGAAAGAGCCAACCACGCATTCCGCCTCCTGTCAATTCTCTCCACGTGTATCTGCTGCAATTGGGTTCCACACACCACCATGCCAACCAAACGTTCCAATCGTAACAGAAATCGATAAAACTGATGTCAAACAACTGACGGCCAAATCAAATGACCTTGAGTCCAGACAACGCAGAAACAATTGTCGGATAATTGGAATAGATGGACGTTTTGGAGATGCACGTATGGAACAAATGGTGGCTAAGCTACTCCAAGAATCACTCAACCTGGACTACACCCCGACAATTGACCGAGCGCAGTCTGCAACCCAAGCCAAAGGATGGGGACCCCCCGCGACAGATTGTGATCAAACTCCACTACTTCCAGGAGAAGATGGATATCCTGAGGAAGGCATCGAATCAGCGACCCATCCGCCACAACAATAAACAGATCTACCAGGGGCGGAGCTAGGGGGTGGCTACCTGGGCTCAAGCCCCGGATGTATTCTGAAAAGCCCCGAATCTATTTAATTTTTTTTTTTTAATAATTTTTTTTTTTTATTTATTTTTTTACAATTCATCATTGTTACATGAAAATATGTTTGCAGAAGCTAATTTCCATCTGTGGTCTATCCAGCTGCTAACTGTATTTGAGTGAGTTAAGTCTTGGTGTTATGGTAGACTCAAACCTAAGCTTTAAATCACAATCAACAAGTTGACAAAAACTTAATTCTTCCACCTTAGAAACATAGCTAAAGTACGGCCATTTATAAATCAAAAGGACGCTGAAAACCAGATCCATGCCTTTATCTCAAGCCAACTCGACTACTGTAATGCACTCCTTACCGGCCTCCCGAAAAAATACGATGATAACTATTTTATTGCAATGCACTATTGCATTATTTTATTCTATTTTACTAACTATTTTATTGCACTGCACTATTTTACTTTGTATCAGTGAATCATAGACGCCTGGCCATAAGAGCATTCGGAGCATCTCTGCTCTCCCACTATTGAACTTGGGGGAGCAAAGGTATGATCTTGCTCCACCACTTTTTGATTATATGAAAAATATGATATACGCCCCCCCCAATATATAAATCTAACCATAACTACGTTATGGTTAACTGAGTTTTATAGTGAAAAGAGCAGCTTTATTGGTCAAGATTGAAGGCTCTATATTGCAGGAAATTGCACGTACAGGTTCATTAAATTCAAAAGAAATCTGTCGTGCCGGACCCCCTCCAAACCACCCATTGCCTACCAAAAAAAAGAAAAAAAAAAGGAAAAAAATAATAATAAAAAAAGGAAAAAAATAAATAAAAAAATTGGCCCATCTGGGCTAAGCCCCGGATCTCCTACAATCCTAAATCCGCCCCTGAGATCTACATCTACCCAGATTACACGGTTGCAGTAAGGAAACAACGGGCGGCCTTCAAGGAAGCTAGAGAGCTGTTACGTAGCTGCCCGAATACCAGGTTTGGTCTGCTGTTCCCGGCAACGCTGAAAATCTCCTAAAGGGGAGCAGAAATCGTTCGACGACCCATCCGAGGTGAAGGATTACATAACCAGGCATCTGCAAATGAGGGACTCGAGCAAACAAGGTGAAGGTATCGGCTAACCTCATTAGCCTGTGTGGTAGATTTTGGACATAGATCATCATCATAATAGGATTTCAAATCAAACTAATGTGTAGAAACAGTCGAAGTGGAACAATTGGCCCTTAACTATAGTTTCATAGCGTGTGTGTTACCAAGACTTTGTGTTCACTCCAGGAGATCATTTGCATATAGTGGCAGCTGGTGGCAGCTGAGGTAATACTTACTTCCCCTTAGGGGGTGGTAAGAACAAAGGACAGGAAGCCCTAAAATAAACATATGTGTCTCCTTTTAGGAGACACAGATGTGGCCAACTGGTCTGCCAAAGACAATGATCAGGTCACATGCAGTTGGTATCTGATGGCCTGCATGTGACCATCAAAGGTCTGATAACCCATTTAGATTAGTTTTTGATATGGAAGAATGTATTATAAATGAATGCTAAAAGTATAAACTGTATAAAAGAAATTGATGTAAGTTAAAATATAATTAGGCTTGTTTACATTGGGGTAAGAATTCTGAAGTCATACTAAACTATGTAATTAGTTTTCACTTAAAGTGAAAATAGGTTATAATGATAAGAAATGTGTTTAAATATGATATCTCTGGGTTCATGGAACTAATGGTAATTCAAATATAGATATTAGGAAATGAATAAATGCAATGTATGAAGGTAGATTGTTAGATGATGGTTGCACCTTGAATTAAACAAATGAAAGTATATTAGCTGACTGTGTAAGGACCGCTCCTGTTTGCATTCAAACATAGAGAGGCTGTGATTGGACAAACCACAGCTTATGATGTCATCACAAAGGGACGCTAGGCCTTGTTAAAATGGTCTGGGTGTGGGAAGGAGAGACACTCTGAAAAACCCAACACACCAGGACAACACCTACCATCTCATCCACACCAAGGCGGGCAGGTCAGAGGAGAATCAACAGACAAAGAACTTTTGGAGGGAGAACAGACTGCTTTGTTTGTCAGCCAGACAACAAAGACCATCAACAACTTATCAACTATCATTCTTTAAATCTGATTTCTTAGATAGGACGAGAGCGGCATAGTGCTCCGGTACCTTGAATCTTTTATAGCATTCTTTATTGTAATTTGTATACACTCTTAACTTTGATTAAACAGCTGTTATATAACCTTTTCCTCCTGATTTTCTTCTGCCTGCACCGCTGAGAAGTTCATAAGTAATTCCCAGAGCTTTAGAGTTATTGAAACAACACAGAGTACATCAGCACCCGGTTCTGGTACAGAGCAGAACCGTAATAGCTTGGGAATCTACTTCATTTTTGGTGCCGTGGGGGTGAGAGAAGGAAAGAGAGAGAGGGAGAGGGGGGGGGTGAGAGAAGGAAAGAGAGAGAGAGAGAGAGGTGAGTGTTGGAGAAGAATGGGCTGCTCTGTTCGAACAACAAGGGGTTGGGAAAAGAAATTGCCTCATGTAGGATTATGTGAAGTAAAGATGAAACCTCATGTTATTGTAATATGATGACGTATTGGGTGCACAAACTATCTGGTTATGGGAAATGGTATTAGCGTCGCATGACGGCAGATGAAAGGCTTTTCTGGCTAGGAAGCGCGGTAATCTGGTGGCGTGCGACAGGGGCGCGTTCTGAGTAAATGAGATCCCTAAAATTATTCTCAGGAAGAGGGCGCGGTAATGATTGATAATTTGATTGTTCTGAATGGGGAGAGAGCTGTGTATAAGATGGGCTCTGTTGCTATTTAGAACATGCAAATCAGGTATGGTAAAGATGATTTGGAACCTGCGTAATCAGGGAACGTGGTTTGTGCGGTTACAGGATTATCACGTATGTATAAGGTCGATCGATAGTGTCTTGGGATTACGGGGATGTGTTAGGCACTTAAAAATTTTCATATTCGACGCGGATAAAATAGTTGTATAATGTTTTAGGTGAATGGGATAGTATGTAGCGGAGACCCGGAAGTCGTTCTGAGCTCGCCGGTGGTGACGTCGGCGGGGTCAAGCTAGTATTTTGTGGCGGCCTATAGGCTGTTATGTTTTTATATTTCTGTTTAGATCACTACACTGGCGTTTTGAGGGGATTAGGGTTCTGTTGTGGGGAATGTGGTGTTGTATTAACATTGCGAGGTGTCGGCCCGCGTGGCGAAACGGGTCGATGGGTCGTTGGGGAACGTTTTTATGGGATCATGGGAGAAGCTAAGCTAATGCTACCTAGCCGCGCTAACGGCTAAAGCGGTCGCCGGTTGTGACGTCATAAGGGCGCGCGGTCTGGCGGCCTACGCGTGCTGGGTTGGAGCTAACGAGGCTAATATGCTAAGCTAACTGTGCTGACGTCATGGCATGACGGGACTCTCGGGATGTCTCGCGATGGGACGGATTGTTGTGCTTTAATCTGGTGGTGGATTGTGGGGCCTTGGCCCCCCTCCCCCTCGTACACTCTCTCTCACCCTCCCCCCTCTCTCTTTCTTTCTCTCTTTCCTTCTCTCACCCCCCCCCTCTCTCTCTCTCTCTCTTTCCTTCTCTCACCCCCCCCTCTCCCTCTCTCTCTTTCCTTCTCTCACCCCCCCCTCTCTCTCTCTCTCTATTTCCTTCTCTCACCCCCCCCCCTTTCCCTCTCTCTCTTTCCTTCTCTCCCCCCCCCCCTCTCTCTCTCTCTCTTTCCTTCTCTCAACCCCCCTCTTTCTCTCTCTCTCTCTCTTTCCTTCTCTCGCCCCCCCTCTTTCTCTCTCTCTCTCTAGCTCGCTTTTCTTTCTCTCTCACCCCCTCCCTCTCTCTCTCTCTTTCACCCCCCCCCTCTCTTTCTTTCCTTCTCTCGCCTCCCCCCTCTCTCCCTCTCCCTCTCACCTCCCCCCTCCCTCTCTCTCTCACCCCCCCTCTCTCTCTCTCTCCTCCCTCCCTCTCCCTTTCGCCTCCCCCCTCTCTCCCTCTCACCTCCCCCCTCTCTCTCTCTATCACCCCCCCTCTCTCTCTCTCTCCTCCCTCCCTCTCCCTTTCGCCTCTCTCCCTCTCGCCTCCCCCCCTCTCTCTTTCTCTTACCCCCCCCCCCCCCTCTCGCTCTCTCCCTCTCGTTCACTCCCTCCCCCTCACTCCCCTCATGGGTATGGGCACAGGCTATATTGTGATGTGGTGTGGTATGAACGAGGGCTCTCGTTCCCACACCGTCTCTCTTCCATATTTTCTCCCCCCCTCGGCCCCCCCGAAACGCTCTCTCTTTCTCTCCTAGTTTGGGCCTGTATATTGTATGGTGTTTTCTTTATAGGTTTCAAACGCGGTGTAGTGCTGGGTTTATTGTTTATTGCTGTTTACTGTAGGGTTCAAAGGCAGTTGGTTGAGTTTGGGACTTGTTTAGTGTGTGTTGTTGTTCCATATTCAGTTTTATTGTTATTTTTAGGGAATTTCTAGTGCTGGTAGTGGTATTGGCTGGCGTTAGGGCAATGATGTCGTACTCAACCGGCGATGGGGCCGTACTCTCTGGCTCTCTCCAGGTCTCCGGCCACCTTCCAGTCTCTTGACTTAACGGAGAAGTGTAGCGCTGCTGACACGGGGCAACGCGGTGGACTCCGTGTCAGTGTTTTTTGTGTGGCGTTCATGTTGGTGGGCCGTAAGTCGGAGCATATTTACTCTGCTCGGCTGCGCCTGCGATAGGGGTGTGGGTAGACAGATCGTCGTGGCTCACTGTCTGCCTCCGCGCATTGACGGGGATGCGCTATGTGTGCGGCTCGTCGATGCTCGCTGCCACACTGCGCACATTTTTCATTTTAACGGGGGTACGGGGACTGCTAGACGTCGTGGCGGGGGTGGGCTCACTGTCTGCCACCGCGCATTAACGGGGATGCGCTATGCGTGCACTTGTCAAAGGCTCGCTGCCACACTACGCGCATTGGGTTATATTGTGTGGGGGTATTTGGGTGACTGTGGTTATGGTGGTTGATTGGTGTCGGGGGTGCTGTGTGTGTGTGGCAGTGGTTGTGAGTGGAATGAACTTTGGATATCCTTGAGTAGGAGGCCCGGGGTTTCGCGTTCCAGGTTGCAAACTGGGGGTGACGCCGTGGGCCACAGGTCGGGTTGACCAGTGGGATGTCATTGGTCAGCAGGGATTTCAATGTGGGGATGGTGTCGGCGCCTGTGTTTTATGAACGGGTTGTGTGACACTGTTCTGAATGCACGGGGACTTCAGTGACATATAACTGGTTTGTTTAGGGAAAGTGTGGATCTGCTCCCATTGTTGTGAAGGGCCAGATTAAACCGAATATATATATTTATTTATATATATATATTTAATTGTATTTGTATATTCTCTAATATTCCCTGATATCCCTTGTATATTCCTTGTACAATATGCATTGAATATCCATTCTAGCCTACTGAACATCCCATAATAGTCTCCATTCTACTATTGGTCGAGACCTTGGTGCCAGGCTGCCATACCCCTCAGACCCAGTTCAAACGTACCGCTCGACATGTACGAACAAGTCCTAGTTCCGCGTAGGAATTTGGCTACCGCACCACTAATGGGACTATTTGTTCATAGTGCGTATATATACTGCGCTACTAAAGTAGGACTTCCTTTTCAGTCCAGTTTCTTACCCTCCAATAGAGTCACAGACGTAAAGCCTCCCCGCGACGCCACGTGTGGGAGTAAGGCCAAGTTCGGCCTACCATCGGTATTGAGACATCGTGTATATTAATATTTGAATAGTCATATTTGGCACTATATCGTCGAGTTGGACGTAGTCTATTAAGCTAATAATAGTCTGTTAATATATAGTGCTTCGTGCGGTGAGAATACTACCGTAGTCAGTACCCCATCGTTTCGGGCAGAGAACTGGCTGCTTACCCAGGGTGGTTGACCCTATGTGAAGCTGCACCCGAGGAGCCCCAGAGCCGACGAGCGAGTGGACCTGTATACCGGATTATTCTACCGACGACAGCCCGCCTTCCCAGGCACGGATTATGCTTTGGATACTTTGATTATTCCATGGATAAAGACCCCCGACACTGCCGTGTGTTGGAACCCCCCCCCCTGGAGAGGACGCAAGGTGAGGAGACGCTCTGCAAGACGAGGTCTCTTCACGTCTCTCCCCCGTGGACCGGAGAGAGCCGGCCCACAAAGAGTCCACCTGCTTTCATCTGTGGTCCAAGGATCGCCGGCGCATTGAACGGCACTACAGTGGGTTCACCTGGGATACCCTTGGCCGGACGAGGCAGCTGGATTCTACCCCCCCCCCCCCCTCCTACTCCTGTCGGCCTACAAGCGACCGGATTAACCCCCTCTAGTGTATCCAGCCTATAATCATTAAAGTATCATTGCTGTTATTCCTTAACTATTCCAGGTCGTATATTTACCACCTGCGCCTTCAGAGATTGGACATTCTCTATTGATATACCGACGAATACTCCTTGCCATAAAAGTGCATACTATTTCAATTCATAAATGTAATTAAGTGATTAAGTGCTTATTCTACACACCATTGCTGTGTAGGAAATAAAGACCTGTTTCTAATTCGTACATTTGTGTTGGATCCGTTTCATCTACGTGAGAGTGTTCATGATAATATATTTATGCCGTGTACTGGGTGGCCGAATATTAAGTACAAAGGTAGTGGTAGTAAGTATCATATCTAGTAATACAGTCAGGGAATTGTACCCCTCAGTTACAATTGGTCCTTCGAGCCGGATGGTAATTAGTGTAATATTAATATAGTGTTATTAATATTGAAATGGCCTATGATGAACACTCCACGAAACGATCCTCCTAACCAACGCCCGCAGCGCGAACGACGGCTCCCTCAGTACTTAGAGGCTTACGCTGTCAGTCAACAACCTAGTCTTCTACTAACAGTAAACGCGGTAAAACTAGAAAGTAAAAGTATGTCTAACCCCAACGCCCAGACTACCCCGACCATAGAGGCCCCTACGGGCTCTAATGTAACTGACCAAGTTCACGGTGGGGACCAGTGGGAACCAGACATGACTTCACACCCCGCCAGTACTGAAGAAGTAGTCCCCGATGAGTCCCGGGAGGAATACAACGCTACCGAGAGAGAACTCGGCACGGAAGAAGACGGGGAGAGCACCGTGGAGATAGAGCTCCAAGGCTCCGCAAGGAGTACCCCGAGGGAAGGCTCCCCTATACAACCGCCTTCTCCCAGCGAGGCAGAGAGGACCCTACAGCAGGCCTTCCTCATCAGCCTGAACGCCGCTGCTGAACGCGACCGACTGCAGATCCAGCAGCGAAGCGAACACGAGCAGATACGTCTAGAAATAAGACGCATTCAGATGGAAGAGAATGTGGCCCGAGAACGAGCCGGTGCTCAACGGGACGCAGCGCGCGACAGACAGCAGTCGCAACTAATAGAACAGCTGATCAGACGGACAACACCCTCTCCCTCCGCCAGAGGCTCCAGGAACTCGTCTAGACACACCTCCAGGGCGGCATCCCCTAGCCGAGTAAACAACCCTGAACTTGACCAACAGACGAGGTCTATACCCCCCACAGACCACCTCCCCCCACCGGTCCAAGCGAGACCTAGCAACCGGGAAGGAGCAGCATATCCTGTGGAGAGGCTAAACCAGAGACTACAAGCACTGGATGACCTAACTGAAGACGAAGAGGAAGAGGAGGAGAACCACGCCCGAAGACAGCACAGTACTCTACCGGACCAGGAGGTCCGGTACAGCCCAGGCTATACCCCCGCGGAGCTGCGCTACAGACCCCCGACTCTATACACGGGTGAGCACGACGCACGACCCGCACCGAGGAACAGCACCTGGACAAGCGGGCCATGGTACACTGCCGGTACCAGCCCATACCAAGGAGCGGGAGGAGACTCGCCTAGGAGGCCTCTCCCCCAACGCTCGCCGATGTATCCACAGTCAGCGTCATACATTGGCACGCCTATGGTACCCGACTTCACCCAAGAGAACCGGGCCCAGTATACAGAACTCCGCATGTGTCTGGAGACCATGTTGGTGGATGTATTGGATGAACGCCACAAATACGCCATCCTACTGCAGCACTTAAAGGTGCCCCGCGCACATAATATAGCGCTCGCCTACGCGACTTCCACCACCCCATACACAGCAGCGCTGGTAGCATTGGACCAGAGGTATGGGCGCATATGGGATTACGTGATCCAGGAGATCCGACACATCGACCGCTTACCCCCAGCAATAGACAATCGAGCACTGGACGACCTGTCCATCAGAGTGCAGTCCCTGGTAGGGATGTTGGGAGCGCAAAGAGAGAAGGGGAAGTATGAACTTTACGCCAACTCAAATGTGGAAAGGATTCTGGAGAAGCTGCCGCCCGCTCGTCAGGAGCGCTTTAGGCGGCAGAGGGACCACAGAAACCCGAATGGCCCCGAACCGAACCTCCTCGATCTAGCAGACTTCCTGGCGAGAGAAGTCAGCAGCCTACGGCTAGATACATTCGGACGGAGCACCCCTGGCTCCAGAGAAGGAACCAGACGACTAAATGATGGAAGAAGATCGGTGACTGTGATGCACCAATCGGAGTCAGTACCGAGCAGCAGGAGCCACAGTACCCCCTCCAGAACGGAGAAGTGGAAGATAGTGTGCCCCTACTGTGAGAAAGAACACTGGCTAGCGCAATGTGACTCCTTCCCCAAGCTGAACGCGGAGGAAGCAGGTCAATGGATAAAGTCCAACAAGCGCTGTTTTCGCTGTGCGCGCTCACACATGGCAGCCGAATGCCGCTTAAAGAAAAGGTGCACCAAGTGCGATGGAGCCCATCTGGACATACTTCACGACAGTAACAGACGGCGCCCTTCACCTGCACCATCCAGCCGCAAAGCGAGCGTCATGTACATCGATCCCGCCAGCAGCAGTGGAGCCCGAGTACTCCTAAAAGTAGTGCGTGTGACACTAAGCTACCAGAATAAAGTCCTGGACACTTACGCCGTCCTCGATGACGGGTCAGAGAAGACCCTGCTGCTCGCCTCCGCTGCGGCCCAGCTAGGGCTGCGGGGAAGCGAAACCCAAATGACAATTCGGACAATAAGACGAGATTTGAAGACGATAAAGGGCGAGAATGTCTCATTCTCTATCGCAGCAAGCGGCCAGCCTGAGCGACGGTACCAGATTGCAGACGCTTTCACCAGCCAAGAAATAGGACTGTCGCGGTACACATACCCCGTCGCCAAGCTGATGGAGAAATATGCACATCTGCGCAAGTTACCGATCCCGCTCATAGACAATGCTATGCCGACCCTGTTGATAGGCTCCGACCATGCAGACCTCATTGTCCCGATAGACCGGGTTCATACCGGACCCCGAGGCTGTCCTGCAGCAGTCGAGACCCGTTTGGGATGGACTCTCCAAGGCCCGCTCGCCAAATCTCTCAACCGAAGTACAGCCACTAGATGTCTCCACTCCCGAGTCACAGAGGGAGAAACCGCACTCCTGCAACACGTAGAGCGGCTATGGACCCTGGAACAAATGCCCTTTAAGAACGGAAAGAAAGACATTCGCTCTAAAGATGACATTTACGCAATTCACCTCCTCGAGACAGGGACCAAGAGAGTCCCGGTCAACGGCGTGTTGAGATACGCCACGCCACTCCTGCGGCGAGAAGGAATGCCAACTTTCCACGCCAAGACAGACGCCACAGAACGGTACCTGCTGAACACGGAGCGGCGCTTAGCCAAGAACCCCGCCCAAGAGAGTGTATACCGCGCTGAGATTGAGAAGCTCATCACAGCGGGACACGTCACAAAGATGGACATTAAAGAGGCTGACCAGACCACTGAATCGTGGTACGTGCCCCACCACAAGGTCCATCACAACGGTAAAGACCGCATAGTATTTAACTGCAGCTACCAGATCGGATCCCAAAATCTGAATAAAGAGTTACTGCCCGGTCCCACACTCGGCCCCTCCCTACTCGGCGTTCTACTCCGCTTCCGCCAGGAAAAGGTGGCCATCAGCGGGGACATTAAAGGAATGTTCCTGCAGGTGAGATTAGTAGAGGCGGACAAGCCCCTGTTACGGTTCCTATGGAGAGAGAAGCCAGGAGATGAGCACCCAGCCATCTACCAATGGGAAGTCCTCCCCTTCGGAACGACGTGCAGCCCCTGCTGTGCGACATTTGCACTACAGAAACATGTAGCAGAGGACCCAGCAGCGGACGAAGAGGTCCGACACAGCGTAAAGAACAGCTTCTACGTAGACAACTGTCTACAAAGCCTTTCAACCCAGGAAGAAGCCGAGGCTCTCCTGATTAAACTCCGCGCCTCATTGATCAAAGGCGGCTTTGATCTCAGGCAGTGGGCCAGCAGCGATCCGCAAGTACTGCGCAGCCTCTCCTCCGAGGACAAGGCAGCCAGCAGCGAGACCTGGATGGCTACAATCCCGGGAGAAGCCCAGGAGATGACCCTGGGATTGGTGTGGCGATTCAAAACAGATTCGCTTCACTACAGACACAAGCCCCTGACTACGGAGCAGGGAAGGCCGGCGGCGGCGCCGACCACCAGACGGAGTGTGTACACAACACTCGCCCGACAATATGACCCGCTAGGATGTATTCTACCGTACACCACCAGGGCAAAAATGATTGTACGAGCATTGTGGGACAAGGACCAGGGCTGGGACGACCCCATTCCCGCACACCTTGCATCCACCTGGAGAGAGTGGGAGATGGAGCTCCACTCACTCCCAGGCGTTAATATGCGCCGAAGCTACTTCCCACCCACGGTGAGGCCAGAGACATGTAAAATGGACTTACACGTCTTCAGTGACGCCTCAGAGGTCGCATACGGATCAGTAGCCTACTTGCGGGCCCAAGACCAGGGGGGAGAGATCTACACAGCATTTGTCCTCGCCCGCTCGAGAATAGCCCCACGCAAGCAACAATCTATCCCACGTCTAGAGCTCTGCGCAGCCCTAGCCGGAGTGCACCTAGCCACGCTCATCCAACGTGAGCTCACCATACCGGTGTCTAGAACAATCCTGTGGTCAGATTCCACGACGGTACTCGCCTGGATCAAATCGGACTCATGCAAGTACAAAGTCTTCGTGGGAGTCAGAGTCACCGAGATTCAAGACTTAACCGAAGAGTTAACCGGAGAAACAGAGTGGCGCTACGTTGATACAAAACAGAACCCAGCTGACGTCATCACCCGGGGGATGCCCCTGGATGACCTCACCCGTCGCAATGTCTACAGTGACGGCCCCGCATTCCTAAGACTCCCGGAAGGACAGTGGCCCAGGCCTATCCCGAGGGAAGCAAGTCCAGAGGAGGTGGAAATTAAGAAGTCTGTGTTCTGTGGATTGAGCACCGTAGCCTCCACCGACCCTAACATAAACGATTGCACGTCCATAGAGAGTGCACAACAAAGAACATTCCTGCGGTACCACCCGGAGTGCAAGTCCCCCGCTGATATGTCAGCAGCTAACTACGAGGAAGCAGAATTGCTTCTACTGCAGCGAGCCCAGAGAGACTCGTTCCCCGATGAATTGGCCTGTCTACAGGGAGGAAAGCCCGTCCCAGCCGACAGCAGATTAATTCACCTGGCCCCCGAGAGCGACGCTCACACCCTCATCAGAGTGGGTGGTCGCCTACGCAGAGCCCCCAATCTACCGGATGACATTAAATACCCGATCGTATTGAACAGCCGACACAAGGTCACGGAGCTGATTATAAAGAAATACGATGAGGATGTACATCACGCAGGAGCAGAAAGAGTCTTCGCGGAAATCAGACGTCGTTACTGGATCCTACAAGGAAGAGAGGCGGTACGACGCTTCCAACGAACATGTCTAGACTGCCGCAAGTGGCGCGCGCAGCCCAGCATACCAAGGATGGCTGACCTTCCTCCATGTCGCCTCCGAATCGGTGACAAGCCATTCCACTCAACGGGTATGGACTGCTTTGGCCCGCTGCACATAAAGAAAGGAAGAGGAACCGAGAAGCGGTGGGGTATTGTATTCAAATGCATGACCACCAGAGCGATACACATCGAGCTTCTCCCGACCATGAGCACAGACTCATTCCTTATGGCCTTCCGTAGATTCACATCACGGAAGGGAAGACCGTCTACCCTATTGTCCGATCATGGGACAAACTTCAAAGGCGGCGAAAGAGAGCTGAGAGAGAGCTTCCAAGCTATGGGCCCAGAACTTAAGACCCACCTCGCTCCAGCACAGGTTGATTTCCAATTCAACCCCCCAAACGCACCCCACTTCGGTGGCACTTGGGAACGAGAAGTGCGCTCCATAAAGACAGCCCTGTACGCAGTACTTGGGGCCCAGACTGTGGCGGAAGAAGTCCTACTGACAGTCCTCACGGAGATTGAGGGAGTACTTAACTCGAAGCCCCTCGGATATGTCTCCAGTGATGTGGCGGATATCGACCCAGTTACCCCCAACACACTCCTGATGGGGCGGCTAGATCCTGCATTACCACAGACAATGTACCGGCCTGAAGAAGCGAACGGCCGACGAATGTGGAGGTACAGCCAAGTATTAGCCGACAAGTTTTGGAACAGTTTCCTACTGCACTACCTACCGTCTCTACAGACCCGCCAGAAGTGGGTAAAGGAGAGAGACAATTTGACAGAAGGAACAGTCGTCATGATTATTGATCAATCACTGCCCAGAGCTATGTGGCCGGCCGGCCGCGTAAGCAAAGTGATCACCGGTGCCGACGGCAAGGTCCGAGCAGCTGAAGTGCTCGTCCAGGGTCGCACTTACACCCGTCCCGTGGCAAGGCTCATAGAACTGCCTCGACTCCCAGACACAATCGATGATGACCATGACCCTACAACCCTATGACTTTGTGAAGTTGACTGACCCCTACAGCAAACCCTTATGTGTAAATAGACAACGCGATTAATCTGTCTCTGTTTAACTGATTAGGTCTGGGACCTATTCAGGGGGTGGCTGTTGTGAAGGGCCAGATTAAACCGAATATATATATTTATTTATATATATATATTTAATTGTATTTGTATATTCTCTAATATTCCCTGATATCCCTTGTATATTCCTTGTACAATATGCATTGAATATCCATTCTAGCCTACTGAACATCCCATAATAGTCTCCATTCTACTATTGGTCGAGACCTTGGTGCCAGGCTGCCATACCCCTCAGACCCAGTTCAAACGTACCGCTCGACATGTACGAACAAGTCCTAGTTCCGCGTAGGAATTTGGCTACCGCACCACTAATGGGACTATTTGTTCATAGTGCGTATATATACTGCGCTACTAAAGTAGGACTTCCTTTTCAGTCCAGTTTCTTACCCTCCAATAGAGTCACAGATGTAAAGCCTCCCCGCGACGCCACGTGTGGGAGTAAGGCCAAGTTCGGCCTACCATCGGTATTGAGACATCGTGTATATTAATATTTGAATAGTCATATTTGGCACTATATCGTCGAGTTGGACGTAGTCTATTAAGCTAATAATAGTCTGTTAATATATAGTGCTTCGTGCGGTGAGAATACTACCGTAGTCAGTACCCCATCGTTTCGGGCAGAGAACTGGCTGCTTACCCAGGGTGGTTGACCCTATGTGAAGCTGCACCCGAGGAGCCCCAGAGCCGACGAGCGAGTGGACCTGTATACCGGATTATTCTACCGACGACAGCCCGCCTTCCCAGGCACGGATTATGCTTTGGATACTTTGATTATTCCATGGATAAAGACCCCCGACACTGCCGTGTGTTGGAACCCCCCCCCCTGGAGAGGACGCAAGGTGAGGAGACGCTCTGCAAGACGAGGTCTCTTCACGTCTCTCCCCCGTGGACCGGAGAGAGCCGGCCCACAAAGAGTCCACCTGCTTTCATCTGTGGTCCAAGGATCGCCGGCGCATTGAACGGCACTACAGTGGGTTCACCTGGGATACCCTTGGCCGGACGAGGCAGCTGGATTCTACCCCCCCCCCCCCTCCTACTCCTGTCGGCCTACAAGCGACCGGATTAACCCCCTCTAGTGTATCCAGCCTATAATCATTAAAGTATCATTGCTGTTATTCCTTAACTATTCCAGGTCGTATATTTACCACCTGCGCCTTCAGAGATTGGACATTCTCTATTGATATACCGACGAATACTCCTTGCCATAAAAGTGCATACTATTTCAATTCATAAATGTAATTAAGTGATTAAGTGCTTATTCTACACACCATCGCTGTGTAGGAAATAAAGACCTGTTTCTAATTCGTACATTTGTGTTGGATCCGTTTCATCTACGTGAGAGTGTTCATGATAATATATTTATGCCGTGTACTGGGTGGCCGAATATTAAGTACAAAGGTAGTGGTAGTAAGTATCATATCTAGTAATACAGTCAGGGAATTGTACCCCTCAGTTACATAAATGGTTAGGTGTTACGGGGGAAATATAGTGAGTGTGTGAAAAATTGTGTGTGAAATATGTGTGTTACTGATATGTATAATGTAATATGAGCGGAATACATTGTTAGGCTTTCACGGACAGAAATAAATATAGTTACACATAGAAGCGAAGATAAAGCGTAATTATACACATTTGCAAAGAACAATTAGAGTAAAAGTGAGATTATTCACCTAAATTACCATGTCCAATACAGATGTTTAGAAATGATAGGCTGTAAATAACAAATTTCTGATTGACCAACAGAAGTATAAGGCTGATGCAAAATAAGTTCCCCGGAGTTGTGTGGAGGAGGATCATGACGGGATTGAGAGTTCTAGTTTTCCAATGGAGACAACTGAAAAAAGATTAAGGCTGTGTCATTGATAAATCAAAACGAAAATTGCACAAATGCTCTCAAGTGATTTTAGTATAGGAGATGCCCGACATTCCATGCTTAAAGATAAATGATGGATTGTGAACGGGAAATGTCACTGATAATTAAGTGTATGTTTTTTCTTCTCTCTTCACAGCTGCTCCAGGACGGACGGCCAGTGCTGACCAATTTCGAACCCCAACAGGGAGATCAAAGAGACTGTTGAAAGTCGGGGGGTATAGTATCACACAGCGAGTTATCAATTCCTGTTTGCACCAATATATAAGTGTGAGTGAAATTAACTCAAGTTTGGTAAAAATAGTTTGAATACAGAGAAACTTGCTTTCCAAACGGTGATATTACGAGTGTTAGGGAGGGGGTAGGCACCTCGAACCTCTAGCACTCAACAGGCGGCAGTGGAATCGGAAGATTCCCTGGGCACGTTAAATCTAATATATAGTGCAAGGGAGACACTGAATGGCCCTCGTGTCTGGAAAGATGACCAACATCTTACTGTGTTACCGTCTAGTCGGCCCAGGTAACGTTGCATGTAATGTATATGTGGGCACTGGGTGGTAGGTGGACGACGGTCCAAACCTAGTATTGGGGCAGTGCACCGGAAGGGGCACGGCACCTGCTGTGAACAGGCCAGGCTGGTGAAAACGGTCAAAGTTTCCATACCCAAAGCAAGTGGGATGGGGAGCAGACCGTAGGTTTCAAAACTGAGTGGCTGGGAGGTACTACGGACCTCAGCTGCTTGGGGTCCTGACTTGATGATGGACTATGAGATCTCTATCGACTGCGTTACCGGTCGGTCCGATGAGCATTATGACCCTGCTTATAGTCACAGAAACGCAGGAAGTGGGACTGTGAGTGACTGGACAGTATGGGCATAAATGCGTCGGGCTCAATGTACAGTCAGGCCACAATAAGCCGAAACCGAATGTGTTAGTAGGCGAGTTGTGCTTCTGTGATTAGCAGGTTTGAAAAGAACCACTGGGAAGCAGAAGGATAAGGGGTGTCAATTCAGAGGAATCTGGATTGTCTCTCCTAAGATTGGAAAGGGACCCAGCCTTAAACTGCACCTGAAGGTAAAATAGGGGGCTTCTTCTGTTCATGAGAGGAGACCTTCGCCTGGAAGTGGAGGCCTGTATCCTTGGTTGGGTGAGAGGGGTTCCAGTGTAGGCGGCAATGCGGCCCTGAAAAAGCCGGTTTCCCCACACGTGGCATCTCCTGATCCTGGCGGGGAGAGGTGCATCTAAGTAGGGCAAGCAGTGCATCCGAACGGGAGGAGGGTACTCTTAACTGGAAGGAGGTTAAAAGGGTCAAAGCGTTGAAGAAAGGTGAGAATGGAAAATACACAGATAGGAGCAACTGGAGGGTTAGATGCACTAACCATAGAAAGGGTAGACAATCTGTCTATTTCAACGACTGGAGATGTCACAATAAAAGTGACGAAAAAATGGCCAAAGATATTCAGGCCATTACAGAACCTTGTATTTAAATGTAAAAAAGGAGGCCGGTATCGAATGCGTACCCAAATCAAAAAGCAGAAAAAGAGATTACGAAAGGTGATAAAAAGAAATAATGCCGGTAGTGGGGTAATGCCGATAACCTCTGCAGACATTACATTGACCGAATTGAACAGTGACGTTAACCTGATTGACTGGAATGTGATCGACTCCCCTCTAGTGTCCAGTGTGACGGAGGGACTGGAAATAATGTCTTTTACTCCGCCACAGGGAGTCGTTGCAGCGAGCGACCCAGAGACAACTGTATTACCCGAGCCGATCCACGCTGAAGTGTCCGTTGCGGGAGACTGCCAGTTAACCAAGGGACAACGAAAGCGGCTGAGGAGAGCGATACATGAACAGTTTCTACAGCCCACCTGTGTCTCGTGCCCAGGTTTTCTCCACCCCCACCATCAGTACCAAACTGAGAGATGTGGCCCGATGACTAGGAGCCAGTCAACAAGGGCCAGGGTGGAGGAAGAGGGGAAGACGTGCCTCCCTCTAGGACAACAGCTAACCGAGGCTAGACAGGTAGTGGAATACCTCCAAGGCCTAATCCAGTCCACACAGCCCGGAGGGGAGACAGGTTCCAATGGAGAACCAGATGGCCAGAGACGGGCCCAGTTGGGGCCACAAGGGGGTCCTGCGCCGGAACAACAACAAACCCCAAAAGGGAGACAGTGGCAACCACGAGGAAGAGGTGGAGGCAGAGGCAGGAATCCGAATGGATACGTGTTGCGGCGGATGGAGTGTTGGAGGTGCGGGAATCTCGGACACCTTTCTCGGGAATGTGAGTGGGACTATCTATCCACAACAGGAGGCCCTCGATGGGGGAACAGAGGAGGTGGGCGTGGGCAAAACCAAGGTCGGTATCAAGTACAGTGTCCACGGCCCGTAAGCTCCCCCTGTCCAGGACCCCCGCAGCACCAAAGCCAAGATGAGAGGCGGGGCCCAGCAATGGGAAGTCAAGCCGCCAGCGCTGAGATGGGGGGAGGGGCGGCGTCCTATAGACAACAGGGAGCGTTTGTACAAAAACTGGTAGCGGGCCCCTCTCAACAACAGGCTCAAGGAACTGTGACTGAACCAAATAGGTACGTGGCTTTCTCCTCAGAACAGGCTCAAGGGAACCATGGCGGTGATGGCAGACAGCAAGGACATGCGCTGGGCCCGATGACCCCAGGGTCATCCGATCACAGGCGGCTGACCCACCGGGTCCCACAACCCAGGGGACAAGGACAGGTTGCTGGATCTGTGGACTGAAAGGTCATTTTCAAAGGTCATGTCTGCAGAGGCCACCGGCAGAATAAGAATATATGCAACTGACTAGGGTAAAGGTGGGATATATTGAATAATAAAATATGCTCCTAATTAGATTAGAATAAAAATAGAATAAAAAATAAATAGAGGGGCTAGATGATTAGATTATGAATGGAAGTTACTAAAAACGGATGTATGATTGACTGACAAATGCATGAACTAATCAGACTAACAAGAAAATCAAATTATGTTAAACAGTTAATATTGACACTGCGGAAGCTAGTGGTCAGTAAATTATCCATGCTTGGTCAATATTCAGATTGGTCAAAGGGTGGAGTGCATGATTAGGAGATTAAAAAGACCCATAGTTGTTTCTAGTTTTTTATAGTATTGATAGATGGGTATTAACAGTTATGAGTAATAGAAATAGGTGTTTATTTTTATTTTTCTGTAGAACTTCTCTTTTCTAGTGTGTTACGAGCAATTCCTGACTTAGGCCGGGAGCGTTCATTTTGTTTATTCATTTGATTTCCCTTTTTTGTTTCTTAGTTAATACGGGGGTGCATAAGCCTCTAGATCAGTGTTTCTCAACTGGTGGGTCGCGACCCAAAAGTGGCTCGCGGGGCCATTTTGAGTGGGTCGCGGATGTGTAAAAAACCCCTTTTTTTTTTTTTTTTTTTTTCACTACCTAACTTTATGAAAGTGGCTTCTCAGCTCTGGTCCAGCTGAAGGGAAACGACAGGCAACCAACGAGGAGAGAGGCGGCTAGGCCTCAGCAACAACTCCGGCTGTCAACAGACGGGCTGCAAGGCCTTAACCATTGACCAGGGGGTCTACAAGCGAAAGGGGGGAGCTGCTATCGCCCCTATCAACGACCAGGCGGAGGGGGAGAGAAGCAAACCTCTTCTACTAATCCAAGGGTCAACGGGGGTTGAGCAGCCAGCGAAGACCTCCCCACAGCTGTGACAGCAATAGAAAAATACAGCAGGGGGTCCTACCCCTAATAGAGGTCAACACGAGACAGGATTCTCGACAGAAGACGGGGTGTGATAGAAAGGCAATTTGCTTTCTAATTCCACCTCCCAGAATGGGTGGTCGCATTCAGCAGTCGTGAACTGCACCAGCTCTGAGCGATACGGAGGAGGCCAGGTCGATTTAGAAGACATTGACCCCCCTCCTCACTGTTCTAAGTCAGAATTTGACAAATCACAGTTGAAACCAATGGAAATTGATCTTGGTACGAAACGGCTTATTAAAGACTGTACACGGGGCAAAAATAACCAAAAATGGACTGCTAATAAAGGTGTTATATTGTTGTATAAGTATACATAAGAAGGAGATTTAAAAAAAAAAAAAAAAGGGACGGTTGAATCTTAGGATCTGAGTGTGGCAAACCATATGTATTTTATCCCAGTATGATTTAAAATGGCTTAAATTCTTATCCAGAAAGTAGTGTGTAGAAGTTAGGATCTATGTTTGACATATTAAGGATAGATAAACTATCCGAGTGTGGAAATGTGGTAGATTTTGGACATAGATCATCATCATAATAGGATTTCAAATCAAACTAATGTGTAGAAACAGTCTTGTGTTACCAAGACCTTGTGTTCACTCCAGGAGATCATTTGCATATAGTGGCAGCTGGTGGCAGCTGAGGTAATACTTACTTCCCCTTAGGGGGTGGTAAGAACAAAGGACAGGAAGCCCTAAAATAAACATATGTGTCTCCTTTTAGGAGACACAGATGTGGCCAACTGGTCTGCCAAAGACAATGATCAGGTCACATGCAGTTGGTATCTGATGGCCTGCATGTGACCATCAAAGGTCTGATAACCCATTTAGATTAGTTTTTGATATGGAAGAATGTATTATAAATGAATGCTAAAAGTATAAACTGTATAAAAGAAATTGATATAAAATATAATTAGGCTTGTTTACATTGGGGTAAGAATTCTGAAGTCATACTAAACTATGTAATTAGTTTTCACTTAAAGTGAAAATAGGTTATAATGATAAGAAATGTGTTTAAATATGATATCTCTGGGTTCATGGAACTAATGGTAATTCAAATATAGATATTAGGAAATGAATAAATGCAATGTATGAAGGTAGATTGTTAGATGATGGTTGCACCTTGAATTAAACAAATGAAAGTATATTAGCTGACTGTGTAAGGACCACTCCTGTTTGCATTCAAACATAGGACAAACCACAGCTTATGATGTCATCACAAAGGGACGCTAGGCCTTGTTAAAATGGTCTGGGTGTGGGAAGGAGAGACACTCTGAAAAACCCAACACACCAGGACAACACCTACCATCTCATCCACACCAAGGCGGGCAGGTCAGAGGAGAATCAACAGACAAAGAACTTTTGGAGGGAGAACAGACTGCTTTGTTTGTCAGCCAGACAACAAAGACCATCAACAACTTATCAACTATCATTCTTTAAATCTGATTTCTTAGATAGGACGAGAGCGGCATAGTGCTCCGGTACCTTGAATCTTTTATAGCATTCTTTATTGTAATTTGTATACACTCTTAACTTTGATTAAACAGCTGTTATATAACCTTTTCCTCCTGATTTTCTTCTGCCTGCACCGCTGAGAAGTTCATAAGTAATTCCCAGAGCTTTAGAGTTATTGAAACAACGCAGAGTACATCAGCACCCGGTTCTGGTACAGAGCAGAACCGTAATAGCTTGGGAATCTACTTCACCTGCTATAGCAATAGCACAGCTGAATCTACTGCCTGCCGAAGCCAGTCAAGCTATACGTTATTATTATGGCGACAGTTAACAGAGGTCGTTACAATGAATGTGTTTGTGTATATTGGGATTGTGCTATGGACTTTATATAGACATTAGTTTGCAATACCCACTGCTCGCTGCGAACTCGGATCCGGAGCGGACTGTTTATATTGTATCTCTGGGACAGACTGATGACGTCATATCTATGCGACCAAATGCTCTCGGAATCTCGACTATTCAGCGGTGATGGAGGCTAAGAGGAGGGAGAGGGCACATAATGTTTAGTTAAATATGGGCCGAAATGGCCTAATATAATTTCACTTGCCATATTAATACTCTCTTACATGTATGTGTGTGTATATGTGTGTATGTTTGTATGGGTGTATGTATGTATGTGTATGTGCTCACTCACTATTTCATTTATCCTGTTCTACCACTCAGGATATAGTTGTTGGTGGATACATGCGTTTGTGTGGATCTACCCTATTTTGGTACTACATTGCTATCGTGTGTGTGTGTGTGTGTATATATATATATATGTATATGTGCATTTATTATTTCTATATTTATTTTCTTTGAGACCTAAACAAGCACAACCTGAATGCAAACATATGACTACTGTTGAGAGGTTATCTCAGGAATTTAAAGCCTAGAGGACTGTTATATATCTTATTATGCCTTAATTGTTCTATTCGTGCACAGCTTTTATACAGAGCGAGTTGGGTACTTAGTGTTCTTGTTTGATGGAATGCTCAGTCGATGTTAGAGCAACCTACTTTATCGGGCAGCGTGCCTCTGGGGATGGGTATCAAGAGACACTTTTCTTTCTTCCCTTTCTACTATGTTTACCTCTTATGCTAGTTGACCTATCCTATATGTATGTCTTCAAATATCCAAGTTCTTCTCTTCACAGTGAACAAGGGTGGAACTGTGGGGATTCCATTTGCAGTCTCGGGATAACATAACGTCACAGAGACAGATACGTAAGGCTCCTGGCTCTGTGGGCCTTATTTCCTGGAACATTAGAGGTATGGGTATAATGCGGTTAAGCGTAACAAAGTATTGGACAGGCGTATCATTCAAACTTTAACCATAACTCGAGGGGTGTAGCGATCCTTTTCAGAAAGGGAGTCCAGTTTGGTAAAACCAAACTAATTCAAGATGCTAATGGAAGGTACGTTATACTAGTAGGCAGGCTATACAACACTCCGATTATTCTTGTGAATGTCTATGGCCCTAATTGGGATGACCCACAATTTTTTACTAAACTAATGGCCTCTCTTCCTGATGTTGACACTAATTGGGATGATTCACAATTTTTTACTAAACTAATGGCCTCTCTTCCTGATGTTGACTAATAGACAGTCTCCTCCCCACCGTCTGTATATATTCTCTCCCCACCGTATGTATATTTCTCTCCCACCCACCCACCCCCTCCTAATGTACAGTCTCCTCCCCACCGTATGTATATTTCTCTCCCACCCACCCATCCCCTCCTAATGTACAGTCTCCTCCCCATACACTCTCTGTCAGGATCTATGGGTACTGTATATTTGCATATCATATATGTCACAAATGTAACAGTACTATATACCTGTATGTCATGTATGTCCCTATGCCATAAATGTCATGATGTCATGTTTGTTGTGTATGTCATAAATGTCACTATGAATTGAAAATGGGGGACCCTGATGTAAACAAGACAAACGTCTTTATCTGGTCTGCATCCCCTTAACAATTAGTATGTATTGAGCCATACTGTATTGTACCCATTCTGCAATCTGTTAAATAAAGTTTTCATTCATTCATTCATTTACGAGATCATCATAGCAGGGGATCTAAATTGTGTACTGAATCCACAACTAGACAGATCCAGCCCCAAAACAAATAGCCAATTATCTAGAGCAGGGACTGTTCTTAATTCGTTCATGCAATCCTATGGCCTCACAGACCCATGGAGGAAGTTGAATCCCAGCACCAAACAATACTATTTTTTCTCACCAGTCCACAAAAGCTACTCTAGAATAGATTATTTCCTCATCAATAACAATCTTCTCTCATCGGTCACCAATTCGAAATATCATAGCATCGTTATATCGGATCACTCTCCTGTACAATTGGATATACATTTTCCTGATAATATACAACCCAGACGGTCATGGCGACTTGATTCTTCACTACTGCTATCCACCCAATTTAAAGAATTTGTAAGTCAGCAAATAGCCCTCTTTCTTGACATAAATGATAGTCCAGACATATCACGGTGCACATTGTGGGAAACACTTAAAGCATACATCAGAGGTCAGATAATTTCATACACAGCGAATATAAACAAACAACGTAATAAACGGCTCCTAGAAATTGAACAATCCATATTAGACTTAGATAGGAAATATGCAACATCCCCTACCCCAGAACTCTACAAAGAGCGTCTCTTAATAATTGAATTCAACAACCTTTTCTCCCACCAAGCGGAAACAAATCTACTTAGGGCAAAGCACAAAGTATATGAACATGGAGATAAGGCAGGCAGAATGCTCTCACACCACCTCAGGCAAATGTCCAATGATTCCCAAATTACAGAGATACGCACCGACCCTGATACAACCACATGTGACCCTCAACTCATCAACAATCAGTTTAAGAAATTCTATTCAGATTTATATCTCTCTGATGTAGAAACTAACAGGAGCACAATACAATCATTTCTTGGTGCATTGGATGTTCCCACTCTCGATCCGGACACTCAAACTTCTGTGGACGAACCACTTACTCTTGACGAGATAGAAACCGCAATCCACTCCATGCAGAGCGGTAAAGCTCCGGGACCGGACGGGTTTCCGGCCGAGTTCTATAAAGCTTTCTCTCCCAAACTAGTACCCGTCCTGAAGGCGATGTATGATGACACGCTAGAAAAAGGCAGCTTACCGCCAACCCTAACACAAGCAACTATATCAGTACTGTTAAGAGAGTACAGGCCACCGCAGGTAACATTAGACTACTAGGAGCGGATTAGCTATGGAGCTAACAGAATAAAGACACACTCACAGACAAATACAGAGGACACACGTGTATACTTGTGGAATAACATGACACAGCCGAGTGTACCATCTGCATTGCAACGTAACGGTGGCAGGCTGGCAGCAACACAAGAAACTCCATGGACTTAATTAAACACTTCATGGAAACGGAGTAACGTTATGTCGAGTTCATACGTGCAACGAATGCAGAGGAATGTTTTGGTCGCTGGAAACCCTGCAGACGGTAACAAAGCAAAGCTTATACCCGAGAAAATAACCAAATGTATTGTGCTGGGCGAACAGCCCCTTTCTGTTGTTGGAAATGTAAGGTTAGGTATCCGACGCATAGCCTCGGTTCATGTTGCCAAACCGGCATTTGATCTCCGACACTGCTATTCCAAATAAGTACAATGTTGTGTTTCTTTTTCGAATCTAGCCAAGATTATAACCATAATCCTATTATAAAAACAGCAGTCAAAGTGTATATTATCAGCACTACGTTTGTTTACCAATGATTTTAAAATCTCTGTGCATTGCACCGGAAAACGCGAGGACAGGAAGCCGCCATGAAATCGCTGTAGTCTTATTAACAAAAATATTTTAACAAAATAAAAAGCATGTTTGCTATGTATTTCTTCCTTTAGGGGAGTAGGACATTTGTTTCACAGTTTTAGCATGATGTTTTATAGATGGCTAGGTTAAACACAGGTTTTTGTTTTGAACCCTTTGGGTGCCGTTAACACATTGAGTGCCAACAACGAGAAATCTCGTTGTTGGCCGCCATGCGTTCAGTGCCAATGACGAGAAATCTCGTTATTTAATCGTTATTTCTTTTATTAACGATATCCATTCATTTTTCATCAATCCAGCCTCACGTTATCATTGGGACTGTCTATGAGCTTGAAAAGGGCAAATACCGCCCCCTATCGTCTCCCGGATGGTATTGCACCCATTGGAATGGACTCAATGAAAATGCATGTGAAAAGAAAACTCCGGATTCCACATTTTACTTCTCGGGCATGTAACCTGAGACTATTGCATTCATTGGGGCAACCGAAAGCAGCATGGATTATTTGTTTCGAGGTCTAATGTTGGATCAATAAATGCGATCGATATTTGGAATGGCGATCAGGAATTGGAATAATCTTTTTGCAGAACATCTGATCTGAGGTAAGGAATCTATTTTACCAGTTTTGGGGTAATCACATGTTTTTTTCACATATTTCACAACGTGTCTGTGTCTGTGTGTGTGTGCGTGTATGACGTTAGTGCTGACTAGGTCATAGATAATCGATTTTTCAGCCCGCTTCTCTAGTGTGCATAAGTACACATATACTATCGATAATCTAGCATTTATTTGAAAACTATTCATAAATCAGCCGGAAAATGACAACGTGTTGTGTGTATTCCACTAAAGGGCAATTTCTGCGGAATCTTTTTTTTTTCTCGAAATTTCCAAAACTATACTTGTATTCAAAACGGTATAAACGGAAATGTACCGATGAAAAAACAATCCGTTTCGTACATGTTGACTGCAAGCAAGTCATTGATAAGCGACGGACGTATTAGACACATAGCCATAATTTAAGATATAGTTTATGCGTTCACAAATATGCTTGTCCTCCCATTGAATAAAGCGCTGGCACTCATGTGATAAATAGCCCACCCCATGCTGGCAATCAAAGTGTTAACGTAGAACTACATTTCTGTCGCCCGACGGTTGAGTGCCGGAAACGTAGATCTACGTTTTTCTCACAGTATTTCTTTTATTCGCTATTGCCATTCATAATTCAGCGGGGCACCTTGTGCATGCTGTACTGAATGTGTCTGAGCTGCCAGATGGTCTTATACCGCCCTCTAACACCTTCGGCCGCTATTGTACTCCATTAGAAACTATGTAGTTTCTTTCTCTACCGAGCTGCGGCGTGGGGGTGGGTCCTAAACACTCCGGCAAAACACGCGCTTGTAGGGATGGCTTGGACAACTGACCCCGCCTGCCCGTTCATGTGCAATGCCCAATAATGCCGGAGACAGGATCGCTGTGGATAACTGGAATGGCGACCAGATAATTGGATATTTTTTTTGCACTACATCAGAAACCAGGTAAGGACTCTATATATCCAATCTTGCGTTGATATATTTCTTTCTCCCGCGATTGAATCTGTCTGTGTGTGGCTGTTTACCGTTGGGTGCAGGAGGGGGGGGGGGGGGGGGGAGCGCCGCGCTCCAGGGCCCATTTCATGTATGCACGAGGAGACATAATAATGATAATCTAGCGTTGATTTCAGGAAGATTCGATAATCAGGCGAAAAATGACAATGTGATAAGTGGATTCCACTAAAACGCTATTTTCGCGTCTTTTTCCTGGAATTACTCAGAAGCACCCAAACTATATTCATAATCAAAATGGTATAAAACGGAAATGTACGGATGAAAAAATTATCTGTTTTTTGCACATTGACCAGAAGCAACTCTGACAATCGACGGTTATTAGACCCATAGCTATAATATAAAATATAGGTTTAGCTCTACAAACAAGGTGAGCGTTTACATGGGGTTAATGGATGGCAAGGCCAGATGCACTTCCCGGAAGGATTGAAGTTTATTTCAAATATGCAACACAACAAACAAACATCAAGTACAGATATAGCCTTAAGCCGTTAAAATAATAAATGTATATAAAAATATATATATTTTTAAAAGAACAAAAAGAAAAATCTAACTCAATTTATTAAAAAAAAATTGGGTGGGGTAGGATCGGATCGGTATCGGCCGATGCTCAAGGCTGTGATATTGTATCGGACATGAAAAAGTGGTATCGTGCCATCCCTATTTTTTACTGCTGTGAAGCACTTTGAATTGCAATTTCTGTATGAAAGGTGCTATACAAATAAAGTGTATTATTATTATTATATTATTACTCTACACAAATACCTCAGTGATCACTCTACTTCCCAAACCAAACAAAAACTGTTTAGAGTGCAATAATCATAGACCAATCCAATTATTAAATGTAGATAATAAGATATTTGGGAAGATACTTGCAAATAGATTAAACAAAGTATTATATAAACGTACTGTATACATGAAGACCACATTTGCTTTGTGAAAAGGAGACAAGTGACAGACAATATTATGAGAAGAATGATGCACACTATGCTGGCAAATCATCCTCCCCCACAGTCGCAATCTCATTAGATGCCGAAAAAGTGCTTGATCGCATTGAGTGTCCTCATTTATTCAAAGCACTGTCAAGGTTTTGGCCCCCAATTCATCAGGCACATTTCTTTATTATATTGTTCACAATCAGCCAAAATTGGTACCAATAGACTAACATCTGAAGCCTACCAACTTTATAGGGGCATACGCTAAGGTTGTTGCCTCTCCCCTTTACTTTTTACCTTATATATTGAGTATTCAAGGGATCAATATTGGGAAAATAGAGGTGAACTTTCAGACAAATTATACAACTAACTGTTGGAAATCCCATATCATCACTAAATAAAGTTTCACAAATAATCAGTTTAGTAATATTTTAGGTTATAAAATGAACTGTGAGAAATCAGAAGCCTTGTCACTAAATGTCCAATGTAACAAATACTGCATGCCCTCCTTGACTTTTAAATGATTGCCAGGAGGCATTCAATATTTTGGCATAATTCAGACTCCTCAAATAGACTGTGACCTCATTTTCTTCTTCTAAATTACATGCTATACTATGTTATTTGATACTATCTTGTCTAGCACAGTCTCTGGAGCGTAACAGTAAGAAGCATTTTGTATGAAAGTATTCTGTACTTCTGTATGACAACTATTAAAGAAACTTGAAACTAGACAATATTGCTCGTCATAATAAGAATATACTGAAAAATTTAAGAATAGAAGATGGCATTAAAAGATGGAAAAAGCTCCCACTTTCACTAAAAATAGATAGAATCAATGTATTCTCCCCCGTATTATATATCTCCTCAGTGCTATTCCTTTACATTTTGAGAATAAAAAGTTTCATAAATTCAATGCTATATTCAGGAATTCTTGGTGGAATGACAAGCATCCCAGGATAAACGACAAGAGTGGTTATCTAATATAAACATCAATAACTCCTCTCATTAATTAACATGAATCATGGGGGGGGCAGGTGGCGCACGGAGATTACGTTTGTCACCAACACCGGGAGACACTAGGATTCGCCTGTTCGAATCCAGCTCCCGGCGTTGCTATCAGCTTGGCTGTCCTCTCACGCTGATACAATTGGCTGTATCAGGGGGTGGGAAGCTGAAGGGTGGGTCCTGGGCGTTGTGGACAGCGACCCCTACAGTTCGGTCGGGGCGCCTGCTCAGCGAGGGTTGGATCTGAGGAGAGATAGTGTGGCCTCCCACACGCTACACTCTCCCCGGTGAGAACCTGCGTGGCCAGGTTGGCCTGCCCCAGGCTGCACGTGCGTCGGAGGAAAGCATGTGACAGTCTCCGGTCTCCCGGACCAACAGTAGGGGAAAGTACGCAACAACCAGGAAGGGTGGGATGGGAGAAAAATCGGGAAAAAGGAGGGGAAGAAAGATATATAAAAAAAAAAAAAAAAAAAACATGAATCATGTACTGTATCTGTGAAGTGCTAGTTCAGTTTTGATACAGTACTTTTCTATTTTTATTAAGGCTGTCAAAGTTATCGCGTTATTAACGAGTTCACACAAAATTCTTTTAACGGCACTATTTATTTACGCGAGATTAAAGGGCTGTTTAAGACTTTTTTTATATTATTCTTTTTTTTACCTTTATTTACCCAGGGTATAGGTTCGATACTCTCATTGATACTATGTTTATTTCTGACTCAAAGTGTGTGTGTGAGAGGGGTGTGAGTTCTTTTGATATGATATGATATTTGCATTTATAATGCGCCGCCCAGCCAATTTTTACATCGGTCCGAGGCGCAGCCCGGGGAAAAAAGAATATGAATAAATGGACATGACAAAGAAAACGGAACCAGGCAGACGGACAGACAGAGAGAGAACATAAGAACACCTCAGACACACAACACAACAGCAAAGTAACTCAGTGATCTTCTAGAGCGAAAAGGTGGGTTTTAAGCAAGGTCTTGATTGTCTGTACGGTGTTGGCAGATTTGATCTTGAGAGGGAGCTTATTCCGCAGTGTCGGCGCCATCACTGAAAAGGCCCGGAAACCCTTTGTCACCAGTTTGGCCCGCGGGACCCTCAGACACAGTTGGTCATTTGATCTGAGGGACTTGGAGCTGATGGGTTGGACCAAAAGTTCCTCAATGTAGGCTGGAGCAAGACCATTGTGGGCTTTGTAGGTGAATAGTAGAATTTTAAAGTTGATTCTCTTCCTCACTGGGAGCCAGTGGAGAGAGACAAGGACTGGGGAGATGTTATTTTGTGCATCACTCTGTTTGTTTTGAATTTGATGCAAATTTGCAATGCATGAGGGTCATCCTTTTGTGTTAAATGGCTGCTTAAACAAAAAAATGGGGATGGATAGTTTAAGTGTAAAGTTCAACACACTACTGTGTTAGTAGCCTAATCATTACTATGTAATGTTACAGTTAGTAAATTGGTATGCCCATCTGTTCTTTTTTTGTTGGGCTTTTATAAAAAGAAAATCATGATTTCAGCATTTTGTTTTACAATGCAGTTTGCACATCTTAGTTACTTGAAGATTCTGGACAGTATTTCTCATTGTGGCAATAAATAAACATGAATTATTTTGCATAAAGCAAGCATTTGTCTACTCTCATGTTGATAAGAGTATTAAATAAATATATAATTTTAAGTATAAAATTCTAGATTTAGAACAGATAAAAAATATGCAATTAATCACGATTAACTATGGACAATCATGCGATTAATCAGATTAGACGGCCTTAATTTTAATATACAGTATGCTTCCAAATCATCCCAAAGCAGCGTGTCCATCTGTGCCATGTTGTCTGAAGTGGTTTATGTAATATATTCATTTGAAAGTGTTTCTTTTCTAGACATATAATTGATTGTATCCAGGAATCACTGTGCTGCATGCAGTCCCTCCAGGTTGTTCCCATGGTAACTAAGAAATCCAGGTTTATTTTAGATGAACAGTTTCACACACACACACACACACACACACACACACACCTCAGACAACACAGCGCAAATGGACAAATCCAAGATTAACAGTAGTGACATCTATCTGAACATCATAATGTATTGGTGAGAAACTTGGTGTTAGGAGTGAGAGGAATACAAGGGGTTTCTCTACTTTCCTTTTCCATTTTCCTCCCTTTGAGTCACTTTTTGTCTAAACTGGTTTTCATCAAGCGAAATACATGGGTTAAGTCAGTGTTTCTCAAAGTGGGGGGGCGCAGTGTTTCTCCCTGGGGGGGCGCAGAGGCATGACAGGGGGGGCCTTGAGATTTATAAAAAAAAAAAAAAAAATTTTTTTTTTTTTTTCATTTTTTTTTTTGATTACAGAAAATGATCACTAAAGTGCCACCTGTTGCAGCTGCACTGTTCTCCATGAAAATACCATTTCTCAAAATCTGAAAATCATTATTTAATAAAACACAGAAAAGGATCACCAAGTTACTCTGGATAAAAAAAAACTTTACAGACAACATTGAGACAAAGCTTCCTGACACATCTCCATCCAAACTCTTGGAAGAACTCTTTGAAATCTCATCTGATACCACCTAGAGAGCTAGTTTCAGAGTGTGGTGCTGAGTACCAAGTATCTCATCTCATGGCCCACCAAGTATCTCATGATGCAGCAGTTAAGGTGTTGATACCATTCAGCACCACATACAGTATCTGTGTGAAGCTGGCTTTTCATCCATGACAGCTCTGAAAACAAAATATAGGGCCAATTTGAAAGGTCACGATATTGGTGTTATTTCAATAAATTTAAACATGGCCCATTTCATGACTATTTTGTTGGGGCGAGGGGGGGGCCCAAAATATTTTGGTCCGCCAAAGGGGGGCCTGACAGAAAAAGTTTGAGAAGCACTGGGTTAAGTGACTGATTAATAAATCTGTGGGAATGATTGAGTGTGCATGTGTACACTGGAAGTGGGAACTGATCACCAATAAAGGTCAGCTGGTGTTTCAGATCGGTGTTGAAGCTTGTGACACACGGAACGGAGATAGCGTGACACACAAGGAAAACCAGTATTTTGTTTGCCACTGGACCAACCAAACTATAAAAAAAATACGTAACTTACTATTGTACCAACCGCCACCACAGTCCTGCCACCCAGGGAGGGCCCAGACAGTGCTCGTCCGTCAGAGATTCCAGTAAGCTAACCTATGATTATTTCTCTGTTCATTGAAAACCATCCCTTTTTGTACTGTTTCCTAGTCTTTTCCTCAATAATACACTCAATGTTAGGTCTAGAGCTTGGATGGCCAAACTTCATACCCCTAGATGGCTGTAGTTCGTGAGTGATTAGCTACATCCAAGCATTCTGTTTGTGAGAAGAGGTACATTGAGTTATATTTTAGCTCAGAAAAAGTGTAGGCATTTAGGCTGTTAGTGGGGCCTACAGCTAACAGGTGGATTAGCCATTTGGTATCAGATGGTATTAGTATCGGTGTGTTGTTAGCAGCTTTGGCTATTGCTAACACTAACATTGGGGTGCGACTTCAACTGTTAGCGCTTTGAGTTTGATGAATTTTGGGATTTGTAGACATCATTTGGTGGCCTGTTGTTTGTAGTGGACGGTACATGCTCAGTGGTAAAGTTAAAGGTATTTTTGCGCTGTTGGAAGAGAGATTCATTAGTTATACTATGCATTGGAGCACTGGCTTGTTTTGGTTTAGGCAGAGCTTTAGTGAGAGTTGTGGGCATTTTTGGGGTTCAAATGGCATTTTGGTTGTGTGATGGGAAAATATTATCATGTCATATAGTTCTGTGTTAAAATACATATTCTATGTCGATAGCCTTGACTAGTTAATATAGGTTAACTAGCTACAGCTCAAAGACACTAGGCGACAATCTTAACAGTGTTCTTATAACAACAGCCAAAAGGGCCAGGAGATATGAGACGTCCAAGGTTCTTTTCCTCTCCAGTTTTTTGTGTGAAGACATAACAAAGCCATAGACCCATTCTTTGTTTTCATTTCCTCACTAGGGCATTTTTGTTTACCTTTCTTGTCATATATGGGCATCTTATGTACGTCATGTCCATTATGTATTTATTGTAAGTCTGACCAAAGCTCTGTCTCACTTTCTGGTCAGACGTTTGTGTGTCTGATTGTAAACTGAGCTCTGTGGCCACAGAAATAAATGATGTTCTATATTTTTATATATACAAATTGACTCGTCTGAATTTCTACTGTTTCACTGTTTGGCTCATGTGGAATTCACAACAGTTGCTTTGTCACTCAACCTGTGCTTGTGGTAGGAATGGTTCAAGTGGTGTTTTGGTTACTTTGTCATTCAACCTGGGCTTGTGGTAGGAATGGCTCAAATGGTGTTTTGGTTACTTTGTCATTAAACCTGTGCTTGTGGTAGGAATGGTTCAAGTGGTGTTTTGGTTGCTTTGTCATTAAGCCTGTGCTTGTGGTAGGAATGGTTCAAGTGGTGTTTAGTTACTTTGTCACTCAACCTGGGCTTGTGGTAGGAATGGCTCAAGTGGTGTTCTGTATCGTTAGTGGCTTAGCTTGGCATCACTACTGCACTATCTCGCGTACGTGCACGCGTACTGAATAAACCACAAATGTACCTCTAATACCAGTATTAGTCTGACCACACCCCTCATCAGCTTACCTTCATAAGCAGGTGTGTGGTCACCTGCTCTCCTCCTTCTCGCTTTCACCACAAGGAAGAAGTGCCTCGGTAGATCCCCACACTTGACACCATGATGGAAGAAATTGGATTAGGAACAACTTGGGAAACAAGGATACGTTGACATCATATCTTTATTTTCTCTCTCACTATTTTCGAGAAAATACGGCGATATTGTCTTCGTACTGGAGTGTCTAGAAGATGATGATCATTCTAAAAACCCTCCACCGGTTTTTCGTATTGGGAGCACGCCGCTGCATGCTTCTCAACTGCAGTTCCTTGCTGTGTTTGTTGGGGTGAAACCTGTCAGGCCACAGCTGAACTGTCGGACATGCCGCTGTTGTGAGGAGCGGTGCGTTCCAGGTTGGGTGAGTAGTGTTTGCTGGCGGGCTCCACTTGTCTGTTAGTGCTATGGGGGCTACTTGACAAAGTTTATGGAAACCGGCCCCAGGCTAGGGTCCTTTGTTTAGCCGCCTAGGCGACAGAAGGCCTTGGTCTGGAGACCATTATAGTTTTAACTAGTGGGCCGCGACCATTGACACTGGTGATCCCTGTGTGTTCTGGACGAGTGGATTCTCTCTGTCACCGTGTTAAGACCCCATCTTTCATATCCAAATGAGAGTATTCCTTCACGAGGGGATATGTGCATGTAATGTGCGATAGCGGCAGATTCATGTTCAAAGTCAGCTATACAGGCCAGTTGGTACTGTGCTGATTCCGCCGGACGTGGTAATGTCACCGTTGTGAAGCGGTGTTGACGTCTTGTTTTCTCTTTTCTCTTAAAAAGTGAGGAGAGGTTCAGAACGGCGGCCTGTCTGGGTGAGTGTTATGTCATTGTTTACATGTTCATAGCTTACGGTTAGCCGGTCAGTGGCCTGGCGCGGGGTAGCTTAGCTTCTCGCGCGCCGCCGGGAGCTCGCTTCTGATCGCGTGCGTCGTTAGATCGGCGTCTCGCGAGCGGAAGCAATAGCACCCGAACGGTTGGAGCAGCCGTTAGCTTGATGCTATTCTGTTGAACGTGCTTTGATTTTAACATGTTTTACACTCTTGACCACGACGTCATCCTTGACAGGGGATGTTCGTCGACCCTGCCCTGAGCCTGGACGGGGATTGCGTCAACAAAGAGGACTGTAGCGACTGGTTGGAGCGGCGACGCTGCCCGGATCGAACAACACAGGACGGCTGTGTTCTACGGTGTCTTGTGACTGCACTTCGCTGATCTGCGTTCCGGGTAGGTACGGGGTTGGCCAGACCTCATAACACGTCTTCTGGTTTTACTTTGCTAAATGCATTGTGAATAACGGTGTTTTTTCCCAAAACGTGTGTTGTTGCAATGCATTTGGGATACGTTGCGGGTTATGTGTGAGCTGTTTTTGTCACTGGCAGTTAGCTTCTCTGTGCAGATCGTGATGTATTGATCTGGTTGTTGTGTGAGAAACATCATGGTGTTTATGTGTACCGTGTACTCACTACTAAGGCAACTAACCTATGAAGCTATGCTTGGTGACAAGTGAGTAAAAGAATGTTCTTTCTCAGACTGTAATGACAATGAACAGTGAGTTCACACATTAACAGGTTTTCCTGTTTTAACTGGCCGTATTGAGGGTAAAATAGGAGGATTGTGTTTTCCCCCCCGGTTCCCTGGGGACTTTATCACCTCCTATCAGACATGTTGTGCATTAATTGTGTCTTTTGTGTGGTAGGGATACGATGTAACTCTTAGCTTGATTGCTGAGGTTGTGCTAAATCTGCTGGAGAAACTTATTTCCTAAAGGGAAATTGGTTTGGTTGCTGTCATGTGTGCTTAGCAAGGCCTGTGGTCGATACTAATCAAGAATGATGTATTCTCTCATTGTGGAAAAAAACGGCGTTCCTCTGTTGAGTGTTTTTGCCATTTTTTGTAGGTGATGATGGGTTGTGTGTGTCATGTGACCTACAACTGGGTTGTACTGGCCACAGAAGCACATGTGTATGTTGGACCGGGGTTCTTAGAGCCCTCTCTATTCTGTGTTTTTCCTTAGTAAAAATCAGATAGCAGGTTAGCTCATGCGCTGTGTGGAGCTGTGAAACGCTTCATAGAGCTGACTATGACTGTGTCATATTCTCTTTTTGTCGTTACGTCGTATCATGGGTGTGGGGTCGTAAAGGGGTGAACTGGTAACCTTTCCTCTCCCCATTGTTCTGTCGGTCAGGGGTACACCCCCTGTCCTTCAAGGTTCCCGTCACGTGGCGGTTCGGCACGTTACGGGGGGGGGGGGGGGGGGGAGGGAGTTCCTGGTCCCACGGCCTGGTATATTGGGCGTGTGCACCGCAGGAATTCCCCCGCCATAGAGTACGTCACCGTGCGCGTCTCTGTTGGTAGGACTTCCGTGTGCTGTTCAGGTCCATGTGATGGATCTGTTTTCAGGGGGGGTGGTCAGGGCTCCTCCTCACCAAGCGCCTATTCAGGCCTTCTGTGAGTTCGGACTCCTTCTTCCATGTGAGGAAGCCTCCATCAGAGTACAGAGCCTTCCTCCTCAGATTGTCAAAGTGAGTGGACCCTCTAGAAGGGTCCTTTTCTATTGTATGTATATTCGATTCAATTCGTTTATTGAGTGTGTATGGGTTCAGTGCCTCTTCCCCGGAGGCCCTAAACCCAGTTTTTTACATGGCTCAAGGTGCAATATATTCTTTTCAATCTGTACAGCTCGCGTGGGAAGTCTCTCTGGGGATCCCCGTCTCTTTCCTATGGGAGGGTGGTGGGATGTAAAAATGTGAACATTTTTTACCCCGGCTGTGTAGACTGGGATACATACTGTTGATGCTTCCTTCTTTCTATTCCAGAAGTGTTGGAGTTAGGGAGTGTCACACCCCTCTTGTCGTTCCCCTGGGCGCCTTGGGGATTCAATGACAGGTCTAAATAGCCTGTTCATTGATGGGGGTGTGTCCCGACGCACGTATAGTGCTAGCTCGCTGTAAACAGGCGATTGACTGGCACGCCTTGGTTGCTTGTGGTTGAAACAGCGTTTTTATAAAGCAACTGAGATGGGGGTTTTTCCTCTTCCGACGACCACATCCCATGACCTGGGTGGGTTGTCGACGGATTCTCGTTCATGTCTGGGGGATGATGACGGGATGGATCTGAACATATGTAGTGGGGTCTCACGCCCTTGGGGTGGGCCACCAGGCGCGGTTCGTCCGAACGTCTGGGTGGCGCCTTCTTTTCATGTTAAGATCAACACGCATATCTGCCCTTCTCCTGGAGTAGGCATGTCGGCGTGGTTAGGGCACGGGACTGGTTCTGGTCACGCTGGTCCAGATCAGTTGAACCCGTTGTCCGCCGGGGATGCAGATCTGCTGTTCTGGTACCCTGAGGGACTTGGGCTTTTTTCAGGGGGAAAAATGCCAGGTCGGTCTGGGTGTCACAGGGTTAAGCGCTATGGAGACCCTGGTTGGGTATGTTTTTACTCAGCACTGTCGTCATGGCTTACAGCCATGCCATTCTGTACGCGCTCGATCTCGTCGGATCTCGGCCGCTACACAGGTTGGTCCTGGTTAGTACTTGGTTGGGAGACCGCCGGGGAATACCAGGTACGGTGTGCTTAGGGGCTGGTTCTCCATTATTTTTCGCTCCTCTCTCACGCATGGCGAAGAGGGGCCTGTGGGGGTGGTTTTTTGACCTCCTCTGGTGACCCTGTGCTTCCCGTACCGCCAGGCCCGGTCCGAAGTGATGTTTGCGACCCGTAGGCCTGGGTTAACCCTTTTTGGAAACTGAAACACTTGTACTGCGGTATAGCCGGTGTATACCCGCAGGTGTGTTTTGGAGTTTTTTCTTGAGGGGTTATAGGAACAACCACCGCATTGGGTAACACCGAGGTGGTTGATTCCCTGGTGTGTTGGAGCAGTGTCAACTCCCGGGTTCACCGTTTGAGGGTGCCCCTGCACGTTCATGACGTCTGCCAATCGTGTCAGCCTTCTCTGCCTCGACCCCTCTGGGTGGGGGTTGTTAAATGGAGGCTTGGTCATGCAACACCGCCAGCTTACGCTCCTTCCGCCGGGGCGGCTGTGTTCAGCTG
Source organism: Notolepis coatsorum (assembly GCF_963971535.1). NCBI lineage: Eukaryota > Metazoa > Chordata > Actinopteri > Aulopiformes > Paralepididae > Notolepis > Notolepis coatsorum. The sequence goes on along the minus strand of NC_140182.1, from coordinate 48,253,246 downwards.
TCCCCTCTGGCGCCTGTCTCGTCCGCAGTCTCCAGGCTAGGGTTAACAGCCTGTTGCCTGGTTTTTCCCCGGTGCGCTGCCTGCTTCCGTTGGTTAACCTTTTTTGTGTGCTTACGGCCATGCTGACTGCCTGTTCTGCAGGGTCAGTGTGCCAGGCGGTGTACTATTGGGGGGACGGGGCCCGCTCGGCTTACGGCCATACCGACCTGAACACGCCCGATCTCGTCCGATCTCGGAAGCTGGGCAGGTTCTGGCCTGGTTGGTTCCGCCTGGGAAAACCAGGTGCAGTAACTGAGGGGCCTTTGTCCGAATACGCTGGCGATGTGGGGGGCGGGGCACTACGTGCCCACCTGGTGGGGTCTTGATGCTGGCATCATGGACTTCTCCGGGCCCCCATTCTAGGGAGTCCAGTCCTTTTGGTGGGTCTGGGTCTTCCTTCGTGCTCCGCTGCTACGGCCTTGCCACGGGGTTGGGTTTGCCCTTGACCCCGTGATTCTGGGGGCAGTAACGAGGTTGTTCCTCCGTTCGTTCCCGGGTGGCATGCGGGTTGTGCGTGTGTGTAGTCGTGGGGTCAAGCCACGGTCTGCTCACCCTGTGCGTTGAGTTGCTTGAATGCCTCTTCGCACGGTCGGGTCCGTCGCCCTCCCGTGACGTCCCTAATAGGGGGGCTACCCTCCATTAGGGGGGGTCGGGGGGGCTCGGCCCTCCCTGTTCTGATGGTTTTGGGGGGCTGTCAGCGGGGTGTATTTGTCAGCCAAGTGGCTCCGCTTGGCCTCCCTTGTGCAGTAGTGATGCCAAGCTAAGCCACTAACGATACAGAACGTTAGGTTATGACTATAACCAAGTTCTGTTAGTTAGGGGCGATGCTTGGCATCAGACGGCCGCTGCAGCCCTTGTCCTCACCTTGTGGTGAAAGCTTGGGAAGGAGGAGAGCAGGTGACCACACACCTGCTTATGAAGGTAAGCTGATGAGGGGTGTGGTCAGACTAATACTGGTATTAGAGGTACATTTGTGGTTTATTCAGTACGCGTGCACGTACGCGAGATAGTGCAGTAGTGATGCCAAGCATCGCCCCTAACTAACAGAACTTGGTTATAGTCATAACCTAACGTTTTAGTTACTTTGTCATTCAACCTGTGCTTGTGGTAGGAATGGTTCAAGTGGTGTTTTGGTTGCTTTCGCTCTTGCTGTCACCAGATAACACACAGGAGGTAGTTGAACTGTTTGCCTTTACCATGGTACAGGGCTCCGTGCATTGGAAAACCTATGCATTCATGTTACTGTAACATGTTTTGTATACTGTATATCGGCATATGTAATCGGTAAACTATATAACATACTGGGTTTCCTAAGTTTGAAGCCAAAATATATAATGCTACTGTATGTCTGTGTGTTTTTTGTTTTTGCTTTTGTTCAGTCAAGAGTTCCTATGACACTGTCCTTTGGTTTACTGGTTGAGGGTCATTTGGTATTTGACTCCACATTAGTCCCTGTTCCTGAGCCAGATTTAACTATGCATCCTTGCATTGGTTTCTGTTGACTTTAATTTTGCAACCATATAACTTGACTGTAGTATATTTGCCAGACAAGGAGAATGTCATTGCGGACAACACTGTGAAGGGGATGAGCATGTGTGTTGTGTATATTGGAACAGTTTGGAGTGCATATCTTTAGATGGGGGCACTATAGTGTATTTGTGAGGTCACCACTAAGGAAGTAGAACGTGTATATTGTTGTTTTGAAAGAAAATGGAAATATTATTAAGAAAAAAAAGGTTAAAATGAGATTGAGAAGAACACATATGTTGGTCCATGATGTTTTTATTGTTAAAAGGGGAGAGTAATGGTCCATTTTCCTTCCTTTGAGTGACATTTTGTCTAAACTGGTTTTCATTGGGAATGAGTGAAGATAGTGTGGCGCAAAGAAGTGAAAGCAATTGTCCATGAGATGAAAAATATGTAAATAAATAAAGTACTAATCGACCACATGTTATAGCTATAAGTAATATATTTACGTTTTTGTATTGAAAATGTAACATGTGTACATATTATAAATAGGTAACACATAAGTAAGCTGGGGATGGAACCCTAACCTAACCTTAACCCTAACAGCGTGTCTTAAAGTGGAAATGAAGCAGTGAGCAATGTGATCCTAGTTTGTTTGTTGTGTACCTTGTGTAAGACAGGGTTCTATAATCAAATGTGAAATCTATCTTATTTGTCTGAAAAATCAAATATAATATCCCTGTTTTCAACATGGGCGCCGCCATTTTGTTACTGACGTCATGGCTGACGTCATGCCACTGGTTGGGTTTATACACTGCTGGTTAGCTGCCTATAGTGAATGGGTCAGTCAGTAAATAAAATGTTGCCTACAAAACAACGGGACCGCGGTGGTTCTGTTTGTATTGCTCCTGGCTGTTCAAACTAATTTTACCATGTGAGAGAGAGGAAAGTTGGTTAATTTCCACAAACTACCAGTGAAAAAAACAGTGTTGTTGGCATGTTGGCTCGGGCTGGCTGCACTCAGGCGGCGCGACCAGCCTGTTGGACAGGGAAGGAGGATCTGCAGAGAACACTTCATTGCCTCGGATTATGTTGTTGGGGTGGGATGTTTGTCCAGAAGACCACTAATCAGCTGAAGCCGGACGCGGTTCCCTCGGTCTTCGACAGACAGACCGGCGTTAGCTCTCGGGAGCGATCGCTAGCTAGTTGGCACCAGCCGGGGACCGGCGTTAGCTCTCGGGAGCGATGGCTAGCTAGTTAGCACCAGCCGGCGACCGGCGTTAGCAACCGGAGCGTCGCGGAGCATTCAGCCTGCTGGCTACCTAGACCCACTTCAACCAGCCTGCTGGCTACACAGCTTGTCGGTGTGCTGGAGCCTCTGCAAGCTAACGGTAGCTGGCTACACAGCTTGTCGGTGTGCTGGAGCCTCTGCAAGCTAACGGTAGCTGGCTACACAGCTTGTCTGTGTGCTGGAGCCTCTGCAAGCTAACGGTAGCTGGCTCCAGGCTCCAGCACACCGACAAGCTGTGTAGCCAGCAGGCTGAATGCTCCGCGACGCTGGTTGAAGTGGGTCTAGGTAGCCAGCAGGCTGAATGCTCCGCGACGCTCCGGTTGCTAACGCCGGTCGCCGGCTGGTGCTAACTAGCTAGCCATCGCTCCCGAGAGCTAACGCCGGTCCCCGGCTGGTGCCAACTAGCTAGCGATCGCTCCCGAGAGCTAACGCCGGTCTGTCTGTCGAAGACCGAGGGAACCGCGTCCGGCTTCAGCTGATTAGTGGTCTTCTGGACAAACATCCCACCCCAACAACATAATCCGAGGCAATGAAGTGTTCTCTGCAGATCCTCCTTCCCTGTCCAACAGGCTGGTCGCGCCGCCTGAGTGCAGCCAGCCCGAGCCAACATGTCAACAACACTGTTTTTTTCACTGGTAGTTTGTGGAAATTAACCAACTTTCCTCTCTCTCACATGGTAAAATTAGTTTGAACAGCCAGGAGCAATACAAACAGAACCACCGCGGTCCCGTTGTTTTGTAGGCATTTTATTTACTGACTGACCCATTCACTATAGGCAGCTAACCAGCAGTGTATAAACCCAACCAGTGGCATGACGTCAGCAACAAAATGGCCGCGCCCATAATGCTAAATCCTTCAGAAATGTACACAACAAATCGTTTTTTCTTAGAAACTGCTTATTTTTATAACGTGATTTCTTCTGTGGCTTATCTAAATACTAATGTGATGCTATGAATATGTATTTATCGCACTGCTTCATTTCCACTTTAACCATAACCGTTAAGACAATACGTAAATATATTCCTTATGGCTATAACATAACATACATTATGTACCTTTTGTCCTGTGGTATTTCTGTTCAGTTTCTTTTTGTCTTGTAAGTGCGCTGAGTTTTTGACAAAGTCTAAGAGGAAAGAAAATCTGCCATTTATGCTTCAAATATGATAACTTTATTAAAAACAGCAATCTAGTGGTTTCACAGCAGCATACTATAGGGACCTCAGATGAAGAGCCATATAATTCCGTTTGACATTTTCAGAGGAACAATGTTTTCAAACGTTATCATCTAAAGATGGTAAGTTACAGTGTTGTGTTCACTCATAGTTAATGACAGTCGAGGTTGAGTACTTTATCGTCTAAATATGTTAAGTTAGAGTATTGTGTTCATTCATAGTTAAAGACAGTGGAGTACTTTCTGGTGATGTATCACATTCACACTCCCAAGTGCTTCGGATTGATTTTATGACTGCAAATACATGGGCTGTCCAAACAAACTCATATGGTTCTTCAGTGCAAGGGTTCAAAAAGCCAAGGAACGTTTAAATGCTTACGCTCTCACAATCCTTTTGGTTTAGCTGCTCCTTTCCATTCTGCAAGACAATAACCACTTCAGTGTATAATTACTATGGCATATGACTAAACCTTTCTCAATGACATTCAAAATAGTTCCTTGCCAGTACATATTTTGTGTCTGTGTACATGTGGCCTTATGCATATATATTTTGCATAAGGCCACTTAAAGACTTAAAGCAATTCTGCTCTTGTCATGGGAATCATTGTCCATTCATAGAAATGCCATGTTATACAATGCAAAACTCTCTTAAAAGACAAAATGCCCATTGTCAGATGGTGTCCTGGTTCATCGCTTGCAAAGTCATTAATGGTACCCATATCTATTCAGCACATCTAGCAGCCAGAGTACTTTCTGTAAGAACGGCAACTACAGCAAGTTAGATTACAATCTCTCTCTAACAAAAAGAGCATTGTGTGATGACATGCAAGCGTGAGAGCCTAATGCAATATTAAATAATATGATAGAAAAGTCATCGGTCACAGTGTGTTCAGGAGAACTTCTGGCTACAATGTGTTGAAATGTCATTCTTTCATTCCTGGACACAATTGACGTCGGCTGGGGAAGGTGATGGCAGCTTCAGGCGACTGCACGCACAGCATCTCGTCCAGCTGTCCTTTAGTCTTCCCACTCCATCGGCACGAGCCAGGGATGTGAATGAGTCTGGCTATGGGATTTCTCAGGCACTTTGGCTGGGGAGAGAGCTGCGTTCTTACTCAGCGGTGTACCTTGTTTGGTCGCCGGGTAACCCTTCTTCTGTCCCATTGAGGCTTTGGTCAGAGAGCGATCCAATTCGAAGGCCTCGTCTGTTGGCCGGCCGCGGAGAATCTGTCTGATGGTGGAGAGGGCTAGGTCTGACTTACACTCCAGGTAGCTCTGGAGGTTGAGCTTTGGGAACACGTCTTCTTTAAGAGCCTCAACCAGCTGGCTCTGGGTGTGAGGTCTCCTTAGCTGATGGAGGACTTTGTGCTCCAGTGAGACGTAGCACAGCGGGCCCTTAGTAATCCCTGTCTTCCCCATATGGAGGCTGGCTTGCTTCTTCTTCTTCTTCTTCAGAGAGGGGACTATATCTATGCCTCCTATCACATTTGATTTCATCAACTGGTATTTAGGACTGATCTGGGTCCAGTCGTGCTTGAAGTCGTTCTCCATCTCGCCAACACTGGCCTTATGTGGGACCATCGGTAGGAGATGGTAGAGATTTTCATCAGCCAGATCTGCCAGGTCCCCGGCCAGCAGCTGCTGAAGGATCTGCTTCCTCATGAGGGGGGATGTGACTGTAGCAGGACCATGCAGTCCTCTGCCTGCATCAGACACAGAGCCAATCACAACTTATTAAACATCCCAGCTCAACGGATATCCCTTGGGAGTGTGTGTGGACCAGCATGCAGCGACGTATTGCCTGTAGAGATAGACTGAAAGCACAAGCCATCTCCCCAATGCCCCAAGTGAAACTCAGAAATTGCAAGAGATACCTCAATGCCATGTCAAAACAGATCTGCCATCGAGAAGAGCAGAAGAAAGGGAGGGAATTTTTGAACATGAGGAGAACATGCAGATTCTTGGCATGCCATGGTGTGTAGGGTATTTAGGTGCACGCCGTGCGGTGAACCACCGCTGACTAAAATCACGTCTGTGAAGGCAGATTTATGTGCTTGAAGAGTATCTCATTATGTAACAGGAATGGGTAATTTACAGCGTCTTGAAAGGTGGCCTACTTTTTCGACCGGCTCAATGCACGTCACCCGACTTCAAAAGCCAGTTAAGAATAAACTTTGAAGTAGCAGCCTAACGATAAATGGGTGACACCAAGCGAAAGCCAGCCTGACAGCCCCACAGCTCATTGACAACCAGTCCTCGAGGTTTTTTTCTTTCACAGCGGTGCAGAAGCCTTGACATTTCACCACTTTGACGAGGTGAAATTTAACCCCATGCTCCAATAATAAAGATGTTGCAAACGCATACTTACCCTCCTTGAAAGAGACAAGGATGACTCGGTTGTCAGGGTGCTGTGGTTTCCTGTAGTTGCCGTTCAGGGCCACGGGGATCGACTCCTGGACATGGGAGGAGTAGAGGGCAGTTGCTAGGGCCTGAAACTAAGGGGAAACAAACAAAAGGAAAAGACGTCGGACACAGAGACTTTCCAGACCTAAAAGCCATCACATGCTCACTCACTTACTCACTCACTCAGATGCAAATTCTTATTAAAGTGTTAAATCTAGTTGATTTAACTGGTTAATTAACATACAAAACCATATAAGAACATTGATGTGGTGTCCAAGTTAAATGAATAGACCTTTTTTACCATTAGACATCATGCAGTGGAGAGAAACAATGTGGTGGAAGGTGTGTGTGTGTGTGTGTGTGTGTGTGTGTTTGATTGATTGATTGAAAACTTTATTAACAGATTGCAGAATGGGTACAGTACCGTACAGCTCAATACATACAATTGTTAAGGGGATGCAGACCAGAGAAAGACTTTCGTCTTGTTTACATCAGGGTCCCCCATTTTCAATTCATCGTGTGTGTGTGTGTGTGTGTGTGTGTGTGTGTGTGTGTGTGTGTGTGTGTGTGTGTGTGTGTGTGTGTGTGTGTGTGTGTGTGTGTGTGTGTGTGTGTGTGTGTGTGTGTGTGTGTGTGTGTGTGTGTGTGTGTGTGTGTGTGTGTGTGTGTGTGTGTGTGTGTGTGTGTGTGTGTGTGTGTGTGTGTGCCTTAACCCAGTGACCCACCAGGAAAATCTATTTTAGTGTGAGCAGACCTATTTCAGAGTGAATATGCTTATTTTAGAGTGTGAATAGACCTATGTTTAATGTGAATGTAAACCTGCTTGGAGAGGTAAACAGTGGCGAGGCACCTGTCTGTGTGAGATGGTCACAGGGTTCCTGAACACTGTCCACAGCACGCTGGGGTAGCACGGGGGAGTTGTCAGTGAGCCGTCGTAGCGGTAGTACTCGTCCAAACGCGCAGGCAGCAGCCGCCTGATGTTGAAGCCTGGCACCTGCACCCGCTGGTCTGTTCAGATAAAAGAATTTGTCACCGTTTCATGTCCATCCTAATGGGGGAATCTCTGATGATGTTCAAGCGATGCTTCACTTCACTATTTTACGCTCCGGGGGGGATCTGTGGTCACCACCGACCATTCTCGTACTGTAGTAGTTCTGACTCACCATTAATTTGCGTTTTGAAAACCTACTCCAAGGGGCGGCTAGGTGGCGCAGTGGGCAAGGTGCTCGCGTTGTGGACAGCGACTCCTACAGGTCGGTTGGTGCGCCTGCGCAGTAGAATCAGGAAACGACGAGGGCGGCGTGTCCCTCCCACGCAGACCCTCGCCGCTGAGAGATCGCGCTGTGCAGGTGAAAAGATGTGACGGCTGCCTCCTCGAGTACCGGAGGGGACACGTGATGCAAGGCTTCGTCCACATTGCAGCCGGCTTGTGGGAGGCATGGCCTAACAGCGTCCGAGACAGGGGACGGTAGAATTGGACAATACGAAATTGGGGACGGGAGAAAAATTGAAAAATGGGGAGAAAAAGTAGATAAATAATAAAAAAAAAAAAACCTACTCCAAGAATTATACTTCAAATACTCATATGAACAACCTAAAACATCCTGTCAGTTATTGATATTAGCAAACACTGCAACCGGAAGTAAACGTTGGTACATTTAGAATGTTGTCAAATTGAAACCGTCTATAGACGTAGAAAAGTTAGGCCTAGGGAACTTTTAGGGGAGAGGGAAGCTAATTTGATTTAGTATGCATATTTTTGTTCTCCTTCATGAATGAGTGGACCTACTGGTAAATATGTGCATAAAAACAAACCATGACTATAGCTGCACCTGGTAGTGTTGCATTTTTCTATCTAACTTGAAGGTTTACAATCCTGGACACAGAAAGAATAATATTACCAGGGGCTATGGATCCCTGGGGGAATCTCATTTTGGTGGTTGAATGCTCATGAACCCATTATGGAGATATGCACGCTGAAAAGTAAAAAATATTCTACCTAATATTCAATACTTCTATTGAAACATTTCTTTAAACCTACCTCTATATTTGATACCATTGATGAACTTCAGAAACCGTTCAAAGTATGGATTGAATTCGCCGACCTGTGTGAGAGACTTGGTTAGAGGGGTCTGCTCTGCATAGAGGGTGGATTGCAGCCTCAGGAAACATGTCCATGCACTACAACGCTCACAGCTCTTATTACTTATCATATTCAGATACAACTTCCTCATCGTACAACTCTACCGGACGCTCACTTCACCTCCCATGCTGCTAAACATCCATGTACATGGTAGACTCTTGAATGTTATATGTTGAGTGACATGTTGTGACATGTATGTCTGCACTGTAGTGTGAGGTCCTCCTGTCCTCCTCGCAGCGTGAGCGTAAGTGTGTGCCGTGAAGAGGTGTGCTGTTGTGTGCAGTGATGTCATCAAGACAAATTCAAAAACATCCTTGATTCCTGGCAAACAATAAAGTGATTTTGCTTCTGTATTGAGGTCAATATTCCTATCTCCTGGCCCTCTTCTTGGGGTCTCACCTCAATCAGAACACCCAGGACAGCCAGACCATCTGATTTGTCCACTGCCATGGAGACGTTGGCGTACTTGTCTGAATTGAAGTGCACAACATGCATCTGCGAAAGTAAAAGAGGAATGAGTCAAGATTCCATAAAATCACGGATGCTGATACACTGATACACAAACCGTCTGGAAAAGCTGGTCAGGAAGGCCAGTAACGTGGTAGGGGTGGAGCTGGACTCTCTAGCAGTGGTGGCGGAAAGGAGGAGCCTTGCTAAGCTCCACGCCATGATGGACAATCTCTCCCACCCACTACACACAGACTTGGCTGATAGAAGGAGCACGTTCAGTGTTAGACTAAGACTCTCTAGATGTAACACTGAATGGCACAGGAAGTCCTTCATTCCGACAGCCATTAGTATAGTATTAGTATTAGTATAATGCATCACTGTGCCTCACTGCATCACTGAGCACAGGGTGACAGTACAGCCTGGCGAAATCTTCCTGGACACTTTACACTTTACATTTTTACACTTATTACTATACATTTTACTGTATATTTCTGTATATTTTTGGCTGTATAGTTTATATTTAAGATTTTATAATGTATATACATACCAGAATGTATATCCTGGACCGTATTTTATTCTTTATTCAATTTTATTCTTATTTTTAATATTATTGTATTCTTATTCTTATTTTATCCTCTGGATTAATAAAGGATTTCTATTCTATTCTATTCTATATCTGTTGTCTGCTCTCTAAACTGTGTCTGTGCGTGATACAGTAGATGTCTACATACTGTAGTCACTACAGGTGGTGTGTTTTCCCACATACTGTAGGTGTTAATTGGATTTAAAATAGCTGATGACGTCAGGTTCAGTTGGCATGAAATACTGGTGTGACGTCTGCCTTACAAGAAAAGAATACAAGAATACTGCCACATCTCAAATACTGGAAGGTCACAGGTTCGATCCCCCACAACACCCAATGTGGCCATACCCACTTCTGTAGAAGTGTCCTTGAGCAAGACACTCGGCTCTACCTGCTGTAGAAGTGTTCTTGAGCAAGACACTGGACCTAAGGACACTTCTACAGAAGCAGGCAGGGTCCAGTGTCTTGCTTAAGGACACTTCTACAGAAGCAGGCAGGGTCCAGTGTCTTGCTTAAGGACACTTCTACAGAAGCAGGCAGGGTCCAGTGTCTTGCTTAAGGACACTTATACAGCAGGTAGAGTCCAGTGTCTTGCTTAAGCAAGACACTGGACCCTGCCTGCTTCTGTAGAAGTGTCCTTAAGCAAGACACTGGACCCTGCCTGCTTCTGTAGAAGTGTCCTTAAGCAAGACACTGGACCCTGCCTGCTTCAGCACTACTCTCTGGAATGTACAGTATGCGTATGAGTGTTATACAAAGAAATCAATTCCTAATTATGCTGTGTGTAATATAGCTGTGGTTATATTTGTGGTTAGACTGTGCTGTGATGGGTGGTCGATCACATTACACCACGTCTCATCACAAGAGGGTAACGTTGGATACCAGATGATCAGTTTTTCCGCAAATGATAACTCTGGTATAATGTTTCTATAGTATGTTTTGTGTACCACAGGCTAGACATGCAAGCAGTCATATACTTGGGTATTTATGGACTATGGCATGTCCTGGGAACATGGGGGACAATTCAACAATTTATGGGAAATGTTCAACTTTCCATCTTCCTGTTCCTCCAAGACAACATGTCATCAAGGACGAAAGTAAGAGGCTGTGGTTCTGGCTCCTGAAGACAGTTGAAAAAGACACTCATACCAGATGTGTCCACGGACATACTGAGACAGCGCCTGAAATGTACTTCTGCTACGACAGCAGGACCAGTCCCATAAAAGGGACACAGGTTGTTGACTCGCACAATACAGCTCCCACTCCAACGTCATTCCAAATTATATAAAAAGTCACATACAGTACTTTATTTTTTTTGTATCCACTTTTTCTCCTTATTTTTCAATTTTTCTCCCATCCCAATTTCGCCTCGCCAATTCTCCCTTCAATTCTCCCCTCCCCTGTCTCGAACGTTGCTAGACTATGCCTCCCACTGGTCGGCTGCAGTGAGGACCAAGCTTTGCATCACATGTCCCCACGAGGAGGCAGCTGTCGCATCTTTTCACCTGTACAGCGCGATCTCTCAGTGGCGAGGAGTAACGCGTGGGAGGCTCACGCTGCCCCCGATGCTTCCTGATTCTGCTGTACAGGCGCACCAACCGACCTGTAGGAGTCGCTGTCCACAACGTCCAATCCCCACCCACCGGCTTTCCCACCCCTAACACTGCCAATTGTGTTAGTATAAACGACCAGCCAAGCTGGTAGCAACACCGAGAGCTGGGCTCGAACCCAGCATCTCCTGCGTTAGTGGCGAGCGCCTTGCCCACTGCGCCACTTAGCCGCCCACATACAGTACTTTCTGACATTCCTTCCAAACTCTTAACAGGCAAAGGTCTTACTCTTCTATCTTCCTCGAAGTATCACAACAAACGGACCAAACTGTACGACTCTCCTCTGTGTGCAAACTGCTTACTGGGCTCGACACGTTGAATGTGGCAGTGAGACATCCTTCTCAAGCACTGGTTTGAACCCTAAATACATAATAATCAAGTGCTCTAATCCCCTGAAACACCCAGAGAAATGTGGAGCACTGACACCGTGCTGAGGTTTACTGACAGCACTGTCCTTTAACTCATTCACGGCCAATCACGTAATATTACGTGTTTGCTGGCCAGCGGTTGAGTGCCAAACATGTAATATTATGTTTTTAGATCCTTTGATCTTTTTCCTCTGATCCCCGTTCTAAATCATCATCCGGGTCATTCTAGCCGTCCCTGGGTCATTTATATAAGTTGTAATTGCAATGCCGATCGAATATCACCAGGTGGCAGTATCGTCTGTGTCTGAACTGGAATTGCATTGGCGTGGATACACATCTTCCTTTTTTTTTTTTTTTTTTGTAGGGGCTCCTCCTCCTGCTTGAACAGAGATTCACATTGATCGCCTTGAAATTCCGTTGCCTAAGCGTATTTTACCATCGAAACGTGTAAAGACATATACACTGGTAATCGCGATGGTGATGCGATCACTTGGAATTATTCTTTTTGGAATACCTTCTGGCTAAGGTAAGGTATATTCTATGTCTATTTTACCAAACCTGAAATGTGTTTTTCTAACGATCACAGTTCTGTGTTTCACCGGACCTAAAACATGCTCGGCAAACACGATCACAGTTTTGAGTTAAAACGACCTGTCAAAGTGTCTGTCAAATGAGCCACACCATTGTCTCCACAGTTATAATACAGAACACACACAGCCCTGCAAACATAGTGAAACACAGCTGAATCGACTATTTTAAGCTGGCCATCTAGCCGTAGAGACGGGCACTAAGCGTGGCGCTGAAAGTGTTAACACGGGTGACACAAATAATATTGTGAAGATGTCAGATGACATATTTTTATCTGCAGTCTGGACATGCCTGATCTGGTATGCAGTGGCTTATTTGTAATTGCTCTGCACACTGCAGTTTGGCAAAGTCCTTTATATTTAAAAACAACAACGGTAAGCTCTTGTCAACACTCTGCTTGGCTGCCTTGCGACTGCCTATTCGCCCCTCTAATCAGAATGAATCACACCTTTGGATGTTTTAAACAAGTGTTAAATTTCTCTGACTACTGACAGGGTGGATGCTCCAGATTGCAATTCTGCCACATGACATAATAATAATAATATCGATACGTAGTAGTATCGCGATACTTTGCGTGGCGATACTGTATCGATACAGGGACGCCAAGTATCGATATTTAATTATTCATAAAATATATATATATATATATATATTTTTTTTTGTATAAGGAAGTTGCATTGTTCATTTCAATACATGTAATAGTACAGTAGTCCACACACACACATGTGCATTCAGTTAAGTTGGAATATGACTGTAATACAAACAGTTAAGTTTGTCAGGTACATGCAACACAGATTACAGTGTTTACATCTGTCTGCTTGAGAAAATACCATGTTCTGCAATACAAATTATTGAAGTGAGATGAACAGACTGAACTTTATTTTATTAGATAAAACATGTTGACAAAGTTTTACTTTGCAGTTGAAAAAAGGTAATAAAATAAATGTGATACATTTTTTTTAAAGAAAATTCGTAATACTCAGCGTATCACGATATATTTAGTATCGCGATACTATCGTATCGTGACGCAAGTATCACGATAGTATCGTATCGTGAGGTCTCTGGTGATTCCCACCCCTAATTAAAAGGTTATTTCATTATTTCACTATAAATTAGTCCAATGAGAGAATTATAAGAATGACTATTCTGATCATAGATTTCACTCCCTCCACTGTGATCTGCCCACTTATTCGGTAGCCGATTATGTTTTTTCTAGACTAAATAATATCTAACAATAAAAGCATCCTCTGTCTGTGGGACAAAACATTTTTAATCAAATGAGTGTAGTGTAAGTGTAAGACAATAGTGTAAATCGCACACCTTGGAGAGAGCTCCTTCTCTAACCTCAGTGTTCTCCTACTGGACAAGATGAGAGCACTCCTCTTAACCAAGCAAACAATTTTTTTGTCTTCTCCCACATGAAACAAGACACAACAAATACAGTAACAATAATAATATGCAAAACTTCACAGGACAATAATAATAATAATAACAATAATGACAATAGAATAGAAATTATAAAAAATTATATAAACAGAATATAAAATAAAATGATATTGCCACAGATATTACAAAGGACATTTCTTCCCCCACTCCCCCACTCCCCCCCCCCCCCACCCCAGGATCCCAGGACCAGCATCCCGACCCCGCTTTGCTGCTAGATCAGGGCTTTTACTCTCAGCCGCTGACACCCACAACCCAATGTTGGATTCTCTAACTCCAATCACCCGAGCAGTGGAGATCTCCAAATAAATCACATCTAAGGATGTTAAAGCCCAATTGATCATCGTACGTTTTTCGGGTTGTTTCCATCTCATGGCTATACATTTTGTGGCTGCTGTAACTCCTGCAAAAATTTGTATTTTTTGTTGTATGGGAGCCGGTAGCTGGGAGATATCATTCAGAAGTAGTGTTGTTGCGGACCTCGACTTTGCTGATGACCTGGCTCTCCTGTCACACAACTACAACCAGATGCAGGACAAGACAACCAAGCTGGCAACTACATCCCTTGAGACTGGGTTGAGAATAAACAGGAATAAAACCAACCTAATGATGATCAACACCTCTACCAACAACACAGTCACAGTAGGTCATCGATGAATCCATACAGGAAGTCAACTCCTTCACTTACCTAGGCAGCATCTTGGATAAGAAGGGCGGCACAGACTGTGATGTCACAGCCAGAGTAGGCAAAGCCAGAGCAGCCTTCATCATTCTGAAGAACATCTGGTCCTTGGATGACAACCAAAGTGCGGCTCTTCAATTCAAATGTAAAATCCGTCCTTCTCTACGGTTCAGAGACTTGGAGAATGATGAAAAGAACATTGCAGAAGAGACCCCAACAGGTCTCAATGACTACAGACTGGTGGCACTCACCTCTGTGGCCATGAAATGTTTTGAGAGGCTGGTCAAGGATCACATTTGTGCCTCCCTCCCCAGTGATATGGCCCCTATGCAATTTGCATACAGGCCAAACAGGTCCACTGATGATGCGGTCTCCCAAGTACTGCACAGCACCCTCTCTCACCTAGACCGCCAGAAGGGGGGCTATGTGAGACTGTTGTTCATTGACTACAGCTCAGCGTTCAACATCATAGTCCCCACCAGACTGGTGGACAAGCTGATCGAGCTGGGTCTGAGCTCCGCTCTGAGCGCCTGGATACTGGACTTTCTGAGTGAAAGGCCCCAGGCGCTCAGGGTGGGTGGTCAGACCTCCAACACCATCACCCTGAGCATCGGGTCCCCCCAGGGCTGTGTTCTGAGCCCCCTGCTGTACTCACTATACACACATGACTGTGTGGCCAAGTTCAGCTCCAACTCCATAGTGAAGTTTGCGGATGACACAGTGGTGGTGGGGCTGATCTCGGACAACGACGAGAAGGCCTACCGGGAGGAGGTTGAGGTACTGGAACGCTGGTGCCAAGACAACAGCCTGCTCCTGAACATTGGTAAAACCAAGGAGCTGATCGTGGATTTTAGGAGGAGACAGCAGGGGACACACACACCACTGAGGATAAACGGGGCTACCGTGGACAGGGTGAGCAGCTTCAAGTACCTGGGTCCACATCTCAGAGGATCTGACATGGACAACACACATAGACTCAGTCGTAAAAAAGGCGAAGCAGCGCCTCTACCACCTGAGACAGTTAAGGAAGTTCAGAGTATCTGGGAAGATACTCCAGTCCTTCTACTCCGGAACTGTAGAGAGCATCTTGACTGGAAACATCACTGCCTGGTATGAAAACAGCATGGCACAGGACAAGAAGGCCCTACAGAGAGTGGTGCGCTCAGCCGAGCGTACCACGGGTATTGCACTACCACCCCTGCAGGTCCTATACAACAAGAGGTGCAAATCCAGAGCCTGCAGAATAATGAAAGACCCTCACCACCCCAACAACAGCCTGTTCAAGCTGCTGCGGTCAGGCAAACGCCTGCGAACACCAGCAACTAGGACAGAGAGACTTCGGCTCAGATTCTTCCCCCAGGCCATCAGAGCCTTGAACACTGAACTCTCCACACACAAGCACACATGAGCACACACACAACACACACACTGTACACGCTCACACACTAGCAGCCACTTTAACATGAGCACACACACACTCATGCTGCACACGCTCACACTTATGGTCACTTTACAAAAGGAAAGGTCACTTTAAGAATAGTATAGTATAACTTGAGATTGTATAATATAGCATTGTATAGCAGTGTACATAAAGACCCAGTGCCTCATCCGTAGCTAACAGTGTATTGCACTACCACAGGACCTAGCATGTCCTACCATGCTCTGTAAATAACTCATGTACATATACCGATATGCCCTACTTTGATTACTGTATTATTGCACAATGTCGTTCTATTGGATTCTAGGTAGCACTTTATAATAACACCCTGTTATAATACATTTATAAGGTATTTGTAGATAATGAACTAATCATGAACAAACCATTTATATACATTCATAAATGATTATTAAATCATTTATAACTATATTTGTATACCATTTACAAAGTATTTATAACGCATTAGTGGATAATGAACTAATCGTGAACAAACCATTTATATACATTCATAAATGATTATTAAATCATTTATAACTATATTTGTATACCATTTACAAAGTATTTATAACGCATTAGTGGATAATGAACTAATCATGAACAAACCATTTATATACATTCATAAATGATTTTTATTTATTTATTTTTAAACTTTGGCCATTCCCCTGGCTCTTTTATACGTTTATCGCATTTATTCTGGTCAAGGATGACCGACAGAAACAGGCTGAAAGGGTTCAGATGGGGGGGAAGACACTCTGGGAAAGGCACGGCTGCAGTCCGGGATTCGAACTCGCTAAACCCCAGATCCGTGACGAGCACGGTTGTCCCCGGCGCCGAAATAGCGCTCGAGGTACGTAGTGAGCTACTGGAGCTCCCCCATAAATGATTATTAAATCATTTATAACTATATTTGTATAACATTTACAGATTAGTACATTATTTATAACTCATTATCAACATTGTTTGTACTTGATTTGTTCATCATTAAATAATGTTGTTTAATGTGTAGTAACACATTTGTAGATGCTTTGAAAAATGGATATGAAAAAACGACTATACTGTATCTCCATTTATTTTTCATGTTCAACAAATGATTTGTTAAGACATTCATAAAACATCTATAAATCATTTGCAGATGCTATCGTGGGGGCCAATCTAAAGTGAAGCCTATTCATCATTAACAAATGTCTAATACAGTTAATTATTTGTTTACTTTTTCATCACATGTTATAAATGTTGTAGGCAGCTTTCGGATACACCCTTCTTTGTGACATCAAACAGTGACAGAATTAGGACTAAAGATAAATGCAATTTTATTAACATGTAAAATACATGTGCATGACATATAGTGTAACATGGGGGGGCACTAGGACCCAGGAGTACCCTGGCCAGGTATTGAAGAGTATTACCTGGAGGCGGGACACTGAGGCGGAGCTCAAGAGACAAGGAACTAGCTGGGGGGAGGCAGAAAGGACAGCCCAAAGCCGTGTTGGATGGAGAAAAGTCGTAGATGGCCTATGCTCCATTGGGAGCGATGGGCCTAAGTAAGTAAGTTGGAATTGTCAGGTCACATATATCCGAAAGCTTAATGGTTATGGTTTTCCAAAATCGAGCCACCGGTGGACATTCCCAAAACATGTGCATATAAGTTCCGGGGGCCCCCAGAGTGCACAGGGTGCACCGGGAGTCAGCCACCAAACCCATCATACACAGTTTCCTAGGGGTGAGATATGTTCTATGAATATAATTAAAGTGTATTTGTTGGTGATTGGGGTTACGGGAGGCCAGTGTAATATTAGTCCAGACATCATCCCAATCAAACTCAGGGTCCAGTTCTGGAATGTTCTCCCGCCAAATAAAATCTAATGGGAGGTTCCTGTATACCTGGACCTGAGCAAGAGTGTATAGAAATCTGAAACAAAGCCTCTTGAGTTTGTTCTGTCTCCGATGAGTCTAAAAAAAGGGTGTGGATGTAGTGGCTGAGCCCACAGAACCCCATGCGCCCTGATCACCACCCTTAGCTGTAAATAAAAGAAAAAGGATGCGCCGGGAAGGTCCTTTCCCACTGAGTGTTGTTAATGGGTTTATGCCCAACAAGTAATTGTTGGTTATGAAATATTGGAGAGTCGAGGTGCCATGGGCACTTGATAGTACAAGACCTTTGTGCGTTATACCATGTCTGAATCACATGGGAAATGACCAAACCGTAATTAACATTATCTAATCGAGGTGAATATTATTATCTTGTCTTATCTTATCTTGTAATCTTTGTGGATAGACTGTTGCCTCCTCCAAGGTGCGCCACGACACAGCAATCGCGGGGTCAAACCAGTTAACCAAGCTCATTTAACCTAAACCTATATTCATCATGAAGATCTGTCTACGACCATAATCGATGAGTCTGATTCCACCACAAGTATCTAATGTGTATTAAAGGGGAACTATCTTATAAATGGCCTTTTCCAGTGGTTTGCATTGTTTTCTAGCAATGTGGGGTTGTACCAACACTGACTAGATGTGAAATTCTCATTCAGTCCCATTCCTCCAGTTCAGCTGAGACAAGATCCTCCCCCACTAAACCAAGCCATTCTGAATTAACGCGGATCTGTGACATGTAAGAATTCTGATCTGCCACCGCCCGCCCACAATCAACTGTTATACGTTTATATGAGCAGCGAGTGGAAATAATGCGGAAGCGGTTTCGACAGCAGAGACCTTCAGCTGTTCACACACAGTGAATCACACAGAGAACTAGATCAAACGGATGGGAAGGAATGGGACTGGGGGGGTGCTCTCTCTCTCTCTCTCTCTCTCTCTCTCTCTCTCTCTCTCGTATCAGCACTCGCTGTATCTTTGTCAACTTGTTGCAAAATATCATAGCGCACGCTCCCACGCTCGCACCCGTATTCCGATCCATGCAATAATTTTCACGGGGTATATATTGTCATTTGAAACAAGTTACCAATGCATTGTCCCGTGGGATTATGCTGCCCCGCGGCGAGATTAATTAGTCCCACAGAACCATGCGTCAGCACACACACAGACAGACACACATGAAAACACAGAGACACGCACACACAAATTGCCGCCTCGCGTATATGCAGTGGCGGCTGGTACTATGTTCCATTGGTGGGTCGCAACTGACGTTAGGTCGAGTTGAAAATGTAACGTAACGTTAATAAATGCTCTGGAGCAATCTCTCTCTGTCTCTCGGATCAATCCAATAAATAATTAACACATGTATATGTTGTCATTTTAAACAACTCACCATTCATTCATTCATACATTATGCATCAGCAGCAGCTAAATTAATGTTATATAGTTCACAACACAGCAACGCGTTTTGAAGTGCTATTATCATCTCAGCATTTCATAGCCGCATTTCTCTGAGACACAGGATTGTGAGAGAGAGAGAGAGAGCGAGAGAGAGAGAGAGAGGGAGAGAGAGAGAGAGCGAGAGAGAGAGAGCGAGAGAGAGAGAGAGAGAGAGGGAGAGAGAGGGAGAGAGAGAGAGAGAGAGAGAGAGAGCGAGAGAGGGAGAGAGAGAGAGAGAGAGGGAGAGAGAGCGAGAGAGAGAGAGAGAGCGAGCGAGAGAGAGAGAGAGAGCGAGCGAGCGATATCGCAAATCTACCTTGTTGTTGTTAAGTTGACAGCAGAGCAGGCAGAAGGGCTTGATAAAGTATATCCACTCCATTGTCCATTGTGCATGTCCCTCCACACTGCATCCATATATAGCTTATAGCCAACAAGTACTGTGTGAGCTAACAACAAATAGCTGCATCACAACACAACAGCATAAACTCACTTTGTTTAATTGAAACGTGGTGGGCTTGATAAAGTGTATAATCCGCTGTTGATGATGTATATCCAGACCACTGTCCACTGTCCAGACTGCATCCGCCATATAGCTTGTTAGCTGTTAGCACCACACAACAAGACAGTACTTGATTTCTTTGTCCATTTCCGCGTCGAATTGACTGCAAACTACCTGGCGTTCTATCGCCATGCTCTAAGACAAACTCTAACCGTAACCAACTTTGAAAGAGTGCCTAAACTTAACCGTCGAAAGAACTTGCAGTCACGCTCTAAGACAAATAGCTGCATCTCACAACAACACAACTATCTCTACCACCAACCTAGAATAAGCTAGAATTGGAACATAGAAAGTGGATTCGGCCAATCAGAGAGCGTCTCCGCGAAATGCTGCTACGGAAAAAAAATCTGGCGTCGGCCAATCAGAGAGCGTCTCCGCGAAATGCGGCTACGGAAATTCTTGACGCTGCTAGGCTAGACCGCTTCAAATCGCACCCGGCTTCCATCATAAACATCATATTTCAACGCACAACGCGTTACGCACTGATTGGCTGCGACGGATACAGCGATGAAACAGTGACGCGCACTCAGAGCGCTATTGCGTCTAGCCCGAGAGAAATACGGCAGGAGAAATGCGGCTAAGGTAATGGAACGTTCTTTATCAGACAGAATCGTCACTTCCTGTTCAGGAAAACGATTATTAATATTTTATATTTTAACGTTATATTGTGCATTGGAAACACAAACATACTTAAAATGAGTAAATATTATTCATTTTAAACATGTTTATTTAATTTTTAGGGGTCTAAAATAAAAATAAAAATAAAACATTTTCTTCTTCTCCTGCTCTCTTTACCAGGGGGGGCGGCGCCCTAGCGCCCCCCAGTGGCGGCCGCCACTGCGTATATGAGAGCCTCTTCTCTCTCCCTCTCTATCTGTCTCTCTCCCTCTCTCTCTCTATCTCTCTCTCCCTCTCTATCTGTCTCTCCATCTCTCTCTCTCTCTCTCTCTCTCTCTCTCTCTCTCTCTCTCTCTCTCTCTCTCTCTCTCTCTCTCTCTCTCTCTCTCTCTCTCTCTCTCTCTCTCTCCTCTCTATCTCTCTCTCTCTCCCCCAAAGGTATCTGCCGGTGCAGGTGGGTGACTGTCACTCAAAGCGCATTGCGAGTATGGGCGGAGCCCATCCAAAAACAGCTTGGACTTTGCAAGAGCAGAAAGTGGTGCACAAGTACTTGATTAAAAATACATAACAATGAATTTTATTGAAAAAAAAACTTACAGATGTGTTCCATAGACTCACATAAATTGTGTAGAATTGCCCAAATAGTGAAAAAAAATGCAAAATATTAGCCCTTTAAATTGGGGGTCCTTTACATGAAAAAGTTTGAGAACCTCTGCTTTTAGCATTTATATATGGTAGAAAAAGGTGTCTTTCCGTTTACCTCTGCTGCAAACTGCTTGCTGTTGATGGTGTGCTCAGAGCCGATGGGCCGGTGAAGGGAGCCCCAGTGGAAATGGAGCTGAGCGGCAGTATAGCGATGAGGCAGGCCTGACATATACATCCTGGAGGGCAGGGAGAGCTGCACTGTAGACAGAGAGGCACAACACATGCAGTGGAGCATCAGTAGGCTACTTCAGTTAATAACTTATTTTCTATATTATTTCTTTATCGGTAGGGGAGAATGGGGGACGTTGTCGGGTAGGTTGTCACATTCATTATATTTCACCACCAGAGGATCCTGTCTCCCATACTTTGGTATTTAAATGTTCAGAATTGGGGTCAGAGTTCACCTACATTGTCATATTTTGAGTGAAACAGATGAATTTGAGGTGAGAGGACTTTTTGTGTTTTTCATGTCCATTTTTATTTTTATTAATTTTTTTGATCTTTTTCCCCCTCCTTTTTCCTCCGATTTTCTCCCATCCCAATGTTAGTCGTTATGCCAATTCCCAATCCCCTTCGCTGCGCACTTACCCCCCACAGTCGGTCTGGGAGAGTGGAGGCTATCACGTGCTTCCTCCGACACACGTCTAGCCAATCAACCGCTTCTTTTCAACTGGCAGCGCGGACTCTCACTGAGAGGGTGTAACGTGTGGAAGGATCACACTAACCCCCTTAGATCCTATCCGCGCTGAGCAGGCGCCCCGACCAAACTGTAGGAGTCACTGTTTACAACGACCCGGACCCACCCCTCCAGCTTTCCCACCCTCTAATACAGCCAATTGTATTAGTGTGAACAGCCAGCCAAGCTGGTGACAACGCCGGAGCTGTGAGCTGGATTCGAACAGGCGAATCCAGCGTCTCCGGCGTTTGGTGACAAACGCAATCTCTGCTACGCCACCTGACCGCCCTTTTCATGTCCATTTGTAAATATTCCGCTCCTCAGTATTTTTCTTCTAGGCTTTTACACAATTGGTTTATAATGAAACCATTATTACCCTTAAAAAGTGTGAAGGGATAGCTATTAGCCTTGATGCTATCAAGACATTCCAGTTGGGGTTGGTCTTCACATTTTATTTGGGGTTGGTTGTCACATGTTACAACTATGAATTGAAAATGGGGGACCCTGATGTAAACAAGACAAACGTCTTTCTCTGGTCTTCATCCCCTTAACAATTGTGTGTATTGAGCCGTACTGTATTGTACCCATTCTGCAATCTGTTAAATAAAGTTTTCATTCATTCATTCATTCATGTTGTGTAGGCTATTATTGTTAGGCCGATTTATTGTGTTCTTATTTTGTTATATAGGATGGCCTAAAGATGTGTTTCCTGTTTATGTTCATGTTAAGATGCATTAAGTTATGTATTTGTCAACTTGTCAATGCAATTAAAATTTTAAATTTAGTTCTGCCTTCTTGTCTTCTTTTTAAGATTTTCCCACATTAGATCCACAAAGAATGGATTGCACGGAGCAAGTTGCACCCTTACTTAAAATTCATTATGAATTGAAAATGGGGGACCCTGATATAAACAAGACGAAAGTCTTTCTCTGGTCTGCATCCCCTTAACAATTGTGTGTATTGAGCCGTACCTTATTGTACCCATTCTGCAATCTGTTAATAAAACTTTCATTCAATCAATCAATCTGCATGGTGATTGATTGAATGCAAATTTTATTAACAGATTGCAGAATGGGTACAATACAGTACGGCTCAATACACACAACATCAGGATCCCCCATTTTCAATTCATAATGAATTTTAAGTAAGGGTGCAACTTGCTCCGTGCAATCCATTCTTAGTGTGTGACAACCATTCCCATGATGGGGTTGGTTGTCACAATGTGTCAGAGTGTCTTTGATAGGTGATTAACTCTTTGTTACAATACGTTGGAAAATGAGAGGGATACACATTTCAAGCCAACATCTTAAGCTTCAATTTAATGTGGGGCGGCTAAGTGGCGCAGTGGGCAAGGCGCTCGCCACTAATGCAGGAGACGCTGGGTTCGAGCCCAGCTCTCGGCATTGCTACCAGCTTGGCTGGTCGTTCATACTAACACAATTGGCAGTGTTAGGGGTGGGAAGCTGGTGGGTGGGGATCGGACGTTGTGGACAGCGACTCCTACAGGTCGGTTGGTGCATCAGGAAGCAACGGGGGCGGCGTGACCCTCCCACGCAGACCCTCGCCGCTGAGAGATCGCGCTGTGCAGGTGAAAAGATGCGACGGCTGCCTCCTCGTGTACCGGAGGGGACACGTGATGCAAGGCTTCGTCCACATTGCAGCCGGCTTGTGGGAGGCATGGCCTAACAACGTTCGAGACAGGGGAGGGTAGAATTGGACAATACAAAATTGGGGATGGGAGAAAAACTGAAAATGGGGAGAAAAAGTAGATAAAAAAAAATAATAATAAAAAATGTATGTAGGAATGACTATTGAAAGATGTTTTGATTATGAGCAATTCACACTAGAGTAAAAAGTGTGACAACGTCCCCCGTTCTCCCCTAACACTTGCCTGCTTATGTAGAAGTGTCCTTGAGCAAGACACTGAACCCTGTCTGCTGTTGAAGTGTCCTTGAGCAAGACACTGGACCCTACAAGTGCCTGCTGTTGAAGTGTCCTTGAGTAAGACACTGGACCCTACAAGTGCCTGCTGTTGAAGTGTCCTTGAGCAAGACACTGGACCCTACAAGTGCCTGCTGTTGAAGTGTCCTTGAGCAAGACACTGGACCCTACAAGTGCCTGCTGTTGAAGTGTCCTTGAGTAAGACACTGGACCCTACAAGTGCCTGCTGTTGAAGTGTCCTTGAGTAAGACACTGGACCCTGCCTGCTGTTGAAGTGTCCTTGAGTAAGACACTGGACCCTGGCTGCTGTAGAAGTGTCCTTAAGTAAGACACTGGACCCACCTGCGCAGCACATTAGCCCTCGTCTGTCGGTGTCACGCAGTGTTATTGTCTATCACGGTTGAAAGCTAAAATAGCCACTGTTTGATTGACTTGGCCTATTACGTGCTTCCAATTTTGGGTTATAAGACCAAAAACAAAAATTATACAATGTCATGCAAATATCTTGATTCTGATTGGCTGAAACAGTCAAGTTAGCCGTTGTTATTTTGTATAACACATTCCACGTGACCCCAGATCCCTCCCACAACCGAATTACTTTTTCTGAATGAGTCCGCCATAGATAGACAAATGGAAGTATGAATAGCCTTTGAACAAATCCTCCAAAAAAGATAGTCAACTGGAATATGTTAGTTCGTTACACATATGTTGGATTATGTAATTGGTTTGTCATGACGCATTGTGAAACAAAATTAAAAAAATTATATACTGTAACATATATATAATATATATAAGTTATAAGTTTATCCTGCTCAAAGCACTTGACTTCACCATTACACTGACACACTTGTAAATACGTTAATTCTTGTTAGACTGTATTATTTTCCTCGCTGTGTGAAAAACTACAGAACTTTGCATCTGAGGGGAGTGGCCAGACAACATGAGAGAGGAGAGATGAGACGCACCTAAATCGATTGCGGGTGAAAATTTGCCGCAAAACATTCATATCTTTGGAACCGTGTGTGTTAAATTGTATCTGAATCGGGAGATGATCTTCCCTCGTCGAATTGAAATTGTATTTCTCCGTCGCGCAAAAGCTGGCTGGCAGTCTCATTGAATAATATACACGCTCCGAAAGTCTGTAAACTTGTGCATATATGAAGTTTGTTGTTAGATGGCATGCTTTGTAGCCTCCCTCTGCACCTGCCTCTGCTTCAAAAGGACACTGTCACACGAAGCGATTTCACTGGATGTCCCGGACACAATGGAAGTATGGATATATTCGTAACGAATAATAAAAAAAAAAATACAGTCAACTGGAATATGTTAGTTGTGTACACATTATGTTGGATTATGTAATTGGTTTGTCATGACCCATTGTCAAAACAATAATAAATCGCGGGATTTATATGAAGTTTGTTGTTAGATGGCATGCTTTGTAGCCCCCGTCTGCTTCTAGACACGGAGGCATTTTTTTTTTTACCACCTTTTTCTGTGGATGGTTTTGTGAATAAATCTCCATTATGCTTCAATTACTGTGTGTTTATTGTATAGCAATAAGGTTGGGTGAATTCGGTCATTGTATAAACGCATTACATCACTTGAAGTCGTGTGTTATATACGAATTAGATCACGCCTAGGGGGGTCTAACGACCGTCGGCTGCGCCTCGGGCCTAACAACCACCCCTAGGCGTGATCTAATTTGTATAACACACTCCATCGCATGATGTAATGCTTAAGTAACCACCTCCGGTTTTGCCTCCCAGTGACCGGACCAATCACCTCTGACGGTGAAAATGATTGACTGTTTTTGTAGCCAATGAAATTCTGGAAATGACGATATCTTACATGAGGGATATTTCCAAGGATATATATGTTTTTTTCTCTGGCGAAAGAAGAAGACTCGCTCGACATCTCCAGCGTTGTGCCAATGCATTGCTGCCAATGGCCATTTTGGATACATACATGTACATACCTATACATACTATTAGAAAAACATGTGTAAAACACTTCTGTGGTATTGTTATCGACTTTGGACCTGTAGATAAGACTTCAGGCCCATTGTGTTACATCTCAGCTGGAACTCTTTTGCAGGCATCTGTTTGCAAAAGAATTCAGACGTAAGTAAAGATTACTTTTATTTCAGTGTGTTCAAACCTCTGTAACTCTATTACAGTAGCACTCAGAGTGATCCTTCCTGTTGTGGAAGACAATTCTGAATTTTTCCTTTCAAAAGAGGCCAGACTCATGCATGTGCTAAAAATGGTTCAAGAATAGCTTTCAAATTACTTTGTGTATGCAATCGACAGGCGTTTTATGCAAATTTTGCAGGGCTGTTAAGAGGCTAAATCCACAAATTGTTCCTCACTGTCTTGTTTTCTTCTACTGTACCTACATTTAAGTACCAGTAGGAGCCAGTAAATATTTAATATGTATGGATTCATATGAAGTTACACCATAAGTTCAGTGTGATTACACTGTAGGTTCCGGATAATTACACTGTACAACACAGGCTGTATTATAAAGTGTTACCCAAAAATCATTGTTGTAATGATTCAATTGCAAACTTAATATTTGTTTTTGTATAAGTAGCGGCTACAACTTAGCCTGTATAGTATCCCACAGGTAAATTGCTCAAACAGCTATCAGGAATCAGGTATGATGGAACATACTAATATAATTTACTGAGCACTTCTCATCCAAAAACCACACATGCTAAACAATCTAAGCTCTGCTCTGTGCAGATCCTGCCTTTCAATACCTCTACAGCTTTGTGCCACAGTGGAAAGACACTTTGTTAAACCACTGGGGGAAGAAATTATGTGTGCATGTGTGAAAAATCAGCGTTGGCATACGTCAAGCATGCAGGTAACGCTGAGTCACACAAGTCACCACTCAGCCAGTGGCATTGTGGGCCATTAGGCCGCGCACCCGTAAGCATCTGTCTGGTCTGCGGCACGCCGTCGGTTGATAGCAGGTGGTGAAAACAGTAGCCTCTGGGTACCAATTTATCCGCACTGACGTAAGAGCCATTGTAACGTCGTGGCCAACACAGAGCAGACATTACAGACATAATAGACTGCATATACAGTCATTTAAAATGCTACAAAAAGGTGGCATTTGAATGCATCATGTCTCGACTTGCCTGGGGAAACAGCTAGGAATCTAACTAGCGTTGTGCAGCACAGTTCTGTGCCACAGTTCACTCCCACTGTGGCTGTACTGTGTATAGCTCCTTTTCAAACCAAGCAGAATAGACCAACGCAAATCAGAGTTATTTGAAGAAGAAAAACGCCCCAAAAGTAATCAAAATAATGTGTGCTCCTGTGGTGGACAGTATTGTTTATTTTCTGCTCAGCTAAACTGAGATATAGCAATTACATTTAAGATTGTGTTACAAAAGATATCAAACATAATATTTGATTTCTGAGAAAGTACACTATCATCTAACATAATAACATAATAGATATGCTAAGAAATTAATTATATACGTTTAAAAAGTGTTATGCTGAGAATATAGTTGCTAGCACTATTTAATTGCTCGTTTGAACTCATGGTGCATTTGCCTAACAAGACAGCATTGGTTATTGTATTCAGCTTGTTGATACATTGCATATAGAGCATCTTCCCCTGGTCGTGTTGCATCTTCTCCAGGTAGTGGGGGAAGATGCCCCCTTTACAACATTTGAGATTTCGTTTTATAATAACAAAGTAGTAGTCTGTTGTGATTGAATTACCCTCTAAACATGTTTACTTAAGTATACTTCTTGTGTACATATTATATAAATATAAAAATCATATGTATTTCAGTAGATAATAGACATTGGGCCTCATTCATGAAGCAATATAAGAAAAGATTTCGTTCTTAACTAGCATTTCCTCTTATTTTGTTCTTACCTGGGATTCAGCAATGTTTTCTTATTGTTGCTTTTCTCTCAGGCAAGACCAAATTCTAAGAGTGGTCGAGAGCAAGATAAGAAACTCTTACCCAGATGAGAAACATTTAAAAAAAAAAAGCCTACCATTCCTAATAATAATAATACATCAGATTTATATAGCGCTTTTCCTAATGCTCAAAGTCACTTTACAAAACAAACAATACAATACAATACAATACAGTTTTAGTAGATACAATAAAAAAATATATATAAAAAGGTGAGAGAGGAAGGAGTTCATGGGTTGAAAGCAAACCATTGGTCAATTGCCCCCAAATACCCCCAAATATGACTTTATAAACCCAGAACTTTTCAATAATAACAATAATTATTATTATAACTTATTGCGTGCAGTCTTCTTCTGAAATGGATTATATATTGCTGTTAGAACAGTTAGATGCTGGCTTCCCAGGCGTACGCATAGAACGCATATTTACAACATCTCCTCTCCTCTCTTCTCTTCTCTTCTCTTCTCTTCTCTTCTCTTCTCTTCTCTTCTCTTCTCTTCTCTGCTCTGCTCCTACAAGTTCTGAGCGAATTCTGGGTTTTAGCCACAGGGACCTTTCAGAGAGAGATGACAGGTGACAGATCCAGTATTTCCTAACCTACTGCGCGATTGGTTCTTGACAAGTGCGCAGTCGTTCCGTATTGACAAAGCCTACTTTGCTGGAATGATTTATTTCACACTATACAGTATGCGGTATATAAGTACAACTATAAGTCTTTATTTGTCATCAGATTAACACACACACACATGCGATAAGCGACCCACAGGAACACACACACGTGTGTGTTTGTGTGTGTGTCATTTTGAGATCAGTCGCAAATCGCTTCCTGTTGAATGGATCAGACAGCGATCAGATGCCGAAACTCGGCTGTTTTACACATGCCTCATTCGCCATTCGCCTTATAAGGAGATGGCGGGCATGTCTGTATGCAAATGACTTGCGCAAGAACGCGCATTTGAATTTAAGAATGAGTGGGATTCATCATTCAACAAACCTGGGTAAGAACAGATTTGGACGTTAAGAATGGCTTGATGAATGTGGCAGTGGCTTTTCTTATTGTTCTCTTAACAGACAGGTAAGCAAGAATATAAGAAAAATAATAAGAGAGTATTGTTGAATGAGGCCCATTGTGCTTAACACTTTGTATGCCACTCACGGCTTTTCTCGGGTTTACGCCCCGACCGTTGAATGCCACGTCACAAGTATTCTCTGTTTGTTTTTTTTTCTTTTTTTTTAACGATCTGAAATCATATTGCATCACGCGAGCCTACCGTTGGAGATCCAGGGACCGGCGGCGCTCAGATGTGAAAAAAGCCTTTTGGAATGGACTCAATGAAAGTGAATGGGAGAACAGATTTCTGACTCCACATTTTACTTCTCACTGATGCAGCCGGGGTCTACCAGAGTTCATTCTGGAGCCTCTGAGCCACGGCGAATATGGGTTATACTGTACACACGATGGATCAATACAATTATCGATTTTTTCGAATGGCGATCGGAAATTGGAATAAACCATTTGGATACCATCTGACCTCAGGTAAGGAATCTATGTTATCAGTGTTAGGATAATCAGACTCGTTTTCACGGATATATAAGCGTTTATGTGATATGTGATATGGCTGTTTTGACTGTAAAAGCCATGAGGAAATAAGAGCAGCGAGTATCAGTGCACGGCACGAGCGTGCGTGCGCACACATATACTATCGATCATCTAGCGTTTATTTGAAAACGATTCATAAATAGGCCGACAAATGACAACGTTCTGGAATATTCCAGTAAAAGGCGATTATCATAGGCATGGGTTGTTTTTTCCCCGAAAACGGGTGATTTTCAAAATGCTATCAAACGGAAATGAAGCGATAAAAATACAATCTGCCTTGACAATGTTGACTGGAAAATGAGTCTTTGATAAGCGACGGGCAGATTAGACACATAGCCATAATTTAAAACATAGATTAGGCGATATTAACGTTAACATTGGCCGTGGATGGTGGCATTCAAGGGGGTAAAAAGGAAAACACGGCTGGCGCTCAAAATGTTAAAGGGGTACTTTGCTGATTTATTTTGCACATAATCTCATACACATCCAATAAACAGTTCATATTAATTTAGTTTGAC
Organism: Notolepis coatsorum; assembly: GCF_963971535.1. Lineage (NCBI taxonomy): Eukaryota > Metazoa > Chordata > Actinopteri > Aulopiformes > Paralepididae > Notolepis > Notolepis coatsorum. The sequence goes on along the minus strand of NC_140182.1, from coordinate 48,223,698 downwards.
ATTAATTGGGAGTAAATGAGTTTGAATATGGCCACCAGTCACCGGGGACAGTGAATCATTGTGTTGTGTTAATTACAGCTTCATGATATGATGTACAGTAGATGAAAATAGCAATACCTTGTCTTATAGGGACTGATACCTTATAATTTCATTGAGCTGTAATTAACACAAGCCAAGGATCACTGGTGGTCATACTCAAACTTTTTTTTAATTTATTTTAATTTTTATAAATAAACAACTTTAATTTAAATAACTGTCAAACTAAATGAATAAGTGCAAAACTGTAGACACAGTGTTTGTATGTGAGTGAGATTATGTGCAAAATAAATCAGCATTGTTTTTCAGTCCCTTTAACTCTTTCACGGCCATACCCGAGTATAGTCGGGTTATCTCACCAAAGGTGGAGCACCAGAAACCCGAGTATACTCGGTTTTGATCCTTTGATATTTTCCTTTGATCCCCGTTCTATGCGGTCAGCCGGAGCCATCTAGATGTCTATGATTCATCTACCTACGGTGGAATTGCAATGACGATCGAATATCACCAGGTGACAGTATATCGCCTACCTTTGAACTGGAATGGCTTGGTGTGGATACACGTTTTCCTTTTCTTTTTCTTTTTTGGTAAGGGCTCCTCCTCCTGCTTGAACAGAGATTCACAGCGATCGCCTCGAAATTCCGTTGCCGAAGCGCTTTTCCCATCGAAACGTGTATAGACATATACACTGGTAATCGCGATGGCGATGCGATCACTTGGAATTATTCTTTTTGGAATACCTTCTGGCTAAGGTAAGGTATATTCTATGTCTATTTTACCGAACCTGAAACATGTTTTTCTAACGATCACAGTTTTGTGTTTTACCGGACGTAAAACATGCTCGACAAACACGATCACAGTTTTGAGTTAAAACTACCCCCCCTTGATGATTTTGTGAAGGTACATATGTACATGTTATATACCTTTGATTTGGGAGTATTTGGGGTTTCAGGGAATCAATCAGAACGATTTGGGCTTATTGCATATAATGCGTCCTATCTCGCAATTTATGGAAAAAGACTGGATTATTCCGGAAATGGGACGCTGTTTAGCGTGTAGCGTGTAACAAACTACAGTGTGTAGAAATGAGCTGATTAGTCAGTAATGGACAACAATGCCTATTGTCTCCATAGCTATAATACAGAACACACGATGGGTCTGAAATTTCATCAACGACAAAACTGAGGAAAACAAAAACAAACCCCGCGAACTTTGGAAATTACTCAATAATCAACTAGGCTGCAGTAAAAAACTTAAAACCAGATTCTCAAACATAAACATAAAGACGGACAACACGCTCATCACAGACAAGCTGGATATAGCCAATTACTTAAACATCTTCTTCACAAACATAGCCACAACACTGGTAAACAAACTACCCTCCCACTCAGGGCATTATGGGGTAGAACACATAGTAGAATACTACAAAAACCTAGGGGTCCACAAAGATGACTTCAAACTTGAAATGGTAACAACTGATGAGGTACTCAAAAAATTGAGCGCCCTCCAACCTAACAAGGCCACTGGCCATGACAACATCCACTCCAAATTCCTCAGAGACGCAGCAGCCGCCATCACCCCAGTCATCACACACATAATAAACCTCTCTATAAAACAGGGACACGTCCCCAAGGACTTCAAAATTGCGAGAGTGACCCCTCTGCACAAAAAGGGCAGCAAATTAGACCCAGGCAACTACCGCCCTGTTTCTATTCTTACCTCCATCTCGAAAGTCATGGAGAAAATAGTCTACGAACAGGTCGAAAAGTACCTGGCGGAAAAAAATCGAATCTACGAATTCCAATCTGGCTTCAGAACGTCCCACTCCACTGACACATGCCTCCTCTATTTGAACGACCACATCAAACAAGAGGTGGACGCGGGCAAATACTGCAGCATGGTCATGCTGGACCTACAAAAGGCCTTCGACACTGTCAATCACTCCATTCTGATGGACAAGCTAAAAGCAATTGGTTTTGATAGCTTATCAGTGAGCTGGATGCAATCCTACCTGGAGGGGAGAGAACAGATGGTAGAGGTAAACGGTACTCTATCCCCCCCCCCTCACAGTGAGCTGTGGTGTTCCACAAGGAAGCATACTAGGACCGCTACTCTTCCTAATTTATGCAAATGACATGTCGTCAGCCTGTGACTGCAACCTGTTCCTGTTTGCGGACGACTCAGCCCTGCTGGTCTCTGACAAGAACAAGTTGCAGGTTGAAAAAACCCTCAGCACAGAACTAGGCAAAATCTGCATATGGCTCGCTGATAACAAACTATCATTACACATGGGCAAAACAGAGTCCATTCTCTTCGGTTCAAATAACAAACTCAGCAAGACCGACGGCTTCTCAGTTACAGTGGGTGACAATATTGTCACAAGGAAAGACGAAATTACCTACCTGGGTTCCATCCTAGAGGCAAATCTTTCCTGTGACAAAATGGCATCCAATGTAATAAAAAAAGTCAACCAACGAACTAGATTCTTGTACCGGATCTCCTCTCTGGTAAACAAGAATACCCTGAAGACTCTGGCAGGAGCACTCATTCAAGGGTACTACGACTATGCGTGCACCTCATGGTACCAAAGCACCTCAAAGGCGCTTAAAACAAAATTACAAACATCACAAAACAAACTGGTCAGACTACTACTTGACCTGAACCCCAGAACCCACCTCACCCCTGCCCACTTTGACAACCTAGGATGGCTTAGAGTAGACGACAGAGTACAGCAACTTGCAATGGGCCTGGTCTACAAGATACACTATACGACCGGGGTACCCATGTACATGTCAAAATACTTCCCAAAGGTCAGTGAATACCACAACCACTACACCAGAGGAAGCTCAACAAATCATGTAAAACCCAGATTCGGCTCAAACAAGGGACTAAACACGTTTCGCAATTATGCCACAACAATGTGGAACGCCCTACCCAAAGCTGTAAAGGAATGTGAATCACTACCCACATTCAAAACCGCTCTTAAAGAGCACCTACGGGAGGCTGCAATTCGAAACTGGCCACCGTAAATGCCCAAAACCCCCACCACCTCCTAATAGACAGTCTCCTCCCCACCGCATGTATATATTCCCTCCCCGCCGTATGTATATTTCTCTCCCACCCACCCACCCCCTCCTAATGTACAGTCCCCTCCCCATCATATGTATATACTCTGTCAGGATCTAGGGGTAACAGTACTGTATATTTGAATACCGTTTATGTCACAAATGTATCAGTACTAAATACCTATATGTCCCTATGCCATAAATGTCATGTATGTTGTGTATGTCATAAATGTCTATATGAATTGAAAATGGGGGACCTGATGGAAACAAGACAAACGTCTTTCTCAGGTCTGCATCCCCTTAACAATTGTATGTATTGAGCCGTACTGTATTGTACCCATTCTGCAATCTGTTAAATAAAGTTTTCATTTATTCATTCTGCAAACATAGCTAAAATGGTCATTAACGCTGGCGCCAAACAGTGCAGATGGCGAAAGCTGCTGGCCGTGAATGAGTTAAGGGGGAGTCTTACCCCTGTTTACCCTACTAGCTCCTTTGATTCTGGTGTTATGGTGTTATGACACACTGGACCACTAGGGGATATGATGACTAATCTTTGAGCATACTTTCCCAGACTAAACATGGAACACTTACTTTGAGTGAAAGAATAGCTAGGAGATAATAAGAGAGTGATTATGTTAAATTGCTGTGGCTGATGCAGACAGCAGTGCCTCCTATCATTTTCTTTAAGTTGACCCAGAAATCTGGTCACCGAGAAAATATGTATCCTCATCAGATGTTATAAAAGGGTTATGTCGGCAACAAGAGGATTGCCTGCACTGGGACATCAGGTCTGAGACTTCAGTAATGATGCTTAATCCATGGTTTGTTAAAATGTAGTTCCTCATTCGTCCTTGATTATTACCCATCCCCCCGAAAATGACGTGTAATGTCTATGTTATGTCTAACCTCATATGCTTATATTCAGAGTATATTGTTTACACTGCCTATTTTTACTTTTCAACTGCTATAATTGTGTGCCTGTATTTATGTCTTTCTACTATTTCCATGCCCATACCTGTACCTTCCCCCCTCCCCCATGCTGCTATGATGCCTGGATTTCCCCAAGGGGATCAATAAAGGAATATCTTATCTTATCTTGTCTTATTGTCTATTGTGATGAGTTCACTGTGATGAGTACAGCGAAGGAAGATGCTTCATATACAGTACAGCACTTGACGAACACCTTGGAGGATTTACAGTGTACTCACCAGAGTGTCCATTGTTCCCGAGAGTGAGCTGTTCATGGGCTGACAGGTTGTAATTCTGAACCTCAATTGGCCTCAAACTGGGGTCGAACCTCAGCAGGTCGGTGTTGATGTCGATTGGAGACTGGAAGGCCCCGCCACAGAAAGGATAATGCTCCGACCAATGGTGCTGTCCATCTGTTCATGCAATAGTATCAAATAAAAAAAAAGTACAATATATAAGTATTATATATTAGACATATAGAAATAAATACATGTAAAACACCATTTAGACACTACTGTACTACTGCAGTCCAAAATTTATCATTTCTGTATCTCCAAGAAAGTAATTTGGACAGTATGCTCTATTTCATAGACTGTAAAGTAAGGCATCCAAAAGTAATAATAGGGTCATATCTAGCCTACGTAGAGCGTACGTTCCATGGATCTGACGTGTCCGGCTCGTACGTTCCATGGATCTGACGTGTCAGGCTAGGTCATGACAAAACCTGTGGTTTCGTTCTGTCACCGCAAACACCACACAGGTCACGATACGTTACATGGCCTCTGTTCCAACTTAAAGGAACATGCCAACATTATGGGAAATCCGGCTGCAAGCAAGCTTATAGCTTAGCACAAATGATGGAAAGCAGATATGGACCACTAGCCTAAACTCTGGGAGAGGTGTTTTTGGCTAACAGCTAGGCTAGCTGGTCCATATCCGCTTCCATTCATTTGTGCTAAACTATGCTGGCTTGCAGCCGGATAGCTTTCTACTGAACGCACAGAGAGGAAATTGGTATCCATTTTCTTGTCCGACTCTGGGGAAGACGACAAGCACATTTCCCGTAATGTTGGCATGTTCCTTTTAAAGGGCAAACTAAGAACAAAGCATGCCTCAATGTGAAGTGTGATGGGTGTGACGTAGAGTTGCCAGGGGTTTGTCATGGCCTACTGAGCATTTCTATCTGTAATCTAAATGAAAGTATTATTATCTATATGCAGGGCATGGAAGCAGGGGAGAGGCCTGTGGCTTGTGCCCCACATACTCTTGGTTTTATTATGAGTCCGAGAGAGTGAGAACCAGGCTTGCTGGTCGCTGGGACAAGCAGTGAGAATGATGTCTCTTTCCAAATGAGAGGTTACTTTAAAGCATATAGAACAAACATAAAAATGGCCACTCTTAGTAGATCAAGCCATGCAGTTTACTACGTGACTCTAAGCCAAAGCTGCCTCTCCCAAGTGTTTCTATAATGGAAGACTTGGCTCACGTTGATGTTGGAAATGCACATGGGAGAAGACATGCTCACAAACTTTTTTATTCAGCAAATTTACCAAAGATACTGTGTTTTCCAGCTACGATGTATCTCGGGGAAATTACATTTACAGTTTACTAAGGAAGTCCCTAAAAAACAGTGACAACATCCATTGGTAGCTAAATAGTCAACACAGTGAAAGGCGTAGAATGGAGCTGAGCTCACATTGCTGTTGCATTCTGACAACCAATTCATTAGCCATTCATAATTCATTTAAAGAATGCACCATTCAACATATGCCAGATGACTGTGATTAAATATGAATGATGCAAAGTGCAAAGCCTGACCCCCCATCATGCCTGTCACAGAGAAATCTGTCCACATGACATGCCAAAAGGAATCACTGAAAATCACTGTATAGAGGGAAAACTCCATGAAGCCTCAGTGAAGTTACCCCTATAATAAGAAACTCCGTTGGGGCTGTAATGACTCAGTGTCCAGTTCATTTGCTGTTTTAATTAGAGCCAGCTTGCCCTCTCATAATCACGTCAGTGGCCTGTGATAGCCCTTCAGTGTTCCTTGGCACAACTTGACCGAATTTTCAAGCCTTGACATTCAGTTATGTAAATGAAACTGGAATTCCTCTAGATTGCCATAGGGTCTGCTGTAAGAGTAAAGTCTATAATTGCATTACGTCACTGGACAGAATTAAAAACACAAACAAACAAACAAACAAAAAGAGAGAATTTGTTCCTAATTAATTTGAGGCCAGTACAAACCACAGTACTATTTTCAATATGTACATTTCACTTAATTAATAATCAATGAATAGCCAATCAGTCTTTCAATCAACACTGGTATAGATTAGTTGAGTGAGACACCTGAAACAGCACAGAAGTGTTGTCATCATTGTTTCTCTGTATCTGATGATGCCACTTAACAGATGGTTCAGAATCAATCTACAAGTCAGAACCCAATTGACCATATTGAAACAGCATGCCATTTTGCTTTTATGTCACACTCAGGAAAGGAATCCCATCCTGGGCATGACATAAGAGCAAAATGGCCACTGTGTGAATATGGTCAATACATCTCAGTTAATGCATAATTTAAACAATCTCTAAATATAACAAGGGGTATTCCACAGGGTCCAATTTTGGGTCCACTTCTCTTTACTATTTTTTATCAACAATATTGGCTTACATATCAAAGATTTTAAATACCATCTTTATGCCGATGATATGATAATCTATTCCTATCACAATAAAGCAGGCCTTAGATAATTTACAAATGGGTTTTTGACACTATGGAAAAATCACTCATCAAAATTTATTTGTGCTTTTTTCTAGAGCACTTAACACTGACACAGTCAATAAGCACATCTTCACCCTGAATGGAGCCAGAATTGAGAGGGTTCAACATTATAAATGCTTTTTTGTTATAAATAGAAATTGAAAACTACACTACAGGAATAATGGATGTTTTACAACTGAGGTCAGGAAACAACTACTGTATAACCTACGTTTATGTCTCCCAGACAGAGATGTAATTTGCATGCATGCTGCCCACACAACACCAAAAACCACACATGCTCATCTCTGTCGTAACGCCACTCGTTCCATGCTGCCCACACAACACCAAAAACCTTAAACACTCTCTATCATCGTGACACTCCTTTCATTAGTGGTGGTGATGACAACTCTCTTTCTCATCATTGTTCTCTTACTCAGAAGCTAAATCGGCCTCATCTCCCTGCCAGACGTGAGCAACACTGCCGATTTTTTGTTTCTACTATCATATCTGAGGTCAAATTTACGACCAACGGGCTATCAAACTCCATGCCGAGATTTCCTTACACGTTTGGAAGCGCAACACATATGGAATATGATGCCAAACTTATTTTTGTTGTACTGTACTTGTATATTGTCCTGTATAATGACAATACATTTGAATCTAATAAACTAAATCTCTCAAATATAATTATTTCATTCCAGTCACTCCATTTATATCAGTGATCAAAGCACTTCTGCTGGATGCATGTCCTTGTCTTGTTTCGTTGACGTTATTATGCACTACTACACAGTCTTGTAATGTATTGTCTTGTATTGTATTGTACAATTTCTGACATTTCTGTCTTATTTTACTTTTCATCATTTGAAAAAAAATTTACCACACGTTTTTTTTTCTATCTTGAATGGCAGGAGGGTGGGGGATAAATAACATTGTACATAGAGTTGTTTTAAAGGTGCTATATATAACATTCAGCCACTAGATGTCACACTAGAGACTAGCATGCCATTTATCCAATAAAGTGCATTCCATGTGGGGAAATGGAAAGTAGGGAGGGGATGCATGCACGCAACATGTAAACAACAACATTAATTTTGGACCTGCCAACATTATTTTAATTATAAATTCATTAAGCAATAATTGTATTCCTCACTTTTCTAAAAGCTCTGTGTGTATTATTTACTCTTCAAATATAGCAAGTATCATTTTCTTCCATTGTAATTATTTGACTGCAAATTACTGTGCATAAAAACGAGATAATTCTCCTCACACAGCAAAGGTTTATTGTACCTCAATGTGCTCTATGGACTCTTCGTGTCAGGATTTGTCTCGCATTGCCAGACCTTCCCCACCCTGCGATTGAGCACTATGCCAGCGAGCGCAGGAGAAATGTCTGCCAGAACCCATTACCATTGCATTGAAAGAAATGCTCTGGGTTGTTTGTATTTCTCAAACCAATCACAATCACATAGGGAGGTAAGCCAAAGCACACCTTGCAAAATAGCGTCTGGGGTTTAATGTTTCTTCGTCAAAGTGTTCCACTATGAGAGTGTAGCCTGAAGCTAGCTCAAAGAATGTTGTTGTTATTGTTGTTGTGATCCCATGGACACATCATTTGAAAATAAATAAATAAATAAAAAGGAGAGAAAGGGGAAGAGAATTCTGACTGAAATAGACATGTCAACGCTCCACGCTCCAAGTTTTTACAAGCCCTGAAATAAATGCTAAAAGCTACTTTGGACACAGTGCGGAGTACGTTTCAGTGTGTATTTGTAGCTGACTAGCCAGAGCTGTGGCAGTGAGGTATGAAGGACAGCATGGACTGAGAAAGGACTGATCCACAACCTCCCTGGTAAGTAGGTATGAGGGCTTGGGGTCCAGAGTTCAGAACCCTTTCATTTTAATATTCAGTCTCTAAATGTAACAGACTTCTAAGAGGCATGCAGTGACACACTGACATGGAGGTCACTCTGCAAGCTCAGTCCGTGTGCGTGATGGTGATGGCTCCAGTGCTGTAGCCTCTTCTCAGACCTTAGGCATAAGCCAAGCTCTTGAAATGTAATTGCAGAGCTCCTTGCAGCGCTGTGTTAAAACGAGGTGACGGAGGGGTTGGTGATCGCTTTCAGTCCTGTCATGCTTTAAGGGTCGAAGACAGTTCAAAATGCGCTTTCTCTTTCAATCCAAGAACAGTTTATATTTGACGGTGTTATGGTATGGTATGTTATGGTATTTGCCAGGCTGTATGGTGATCTGTTCTAACAGGAAGCGTTGGTGATTAAAACGTTTCAGTAGTGCATCTGAGAATACAGCAGGCATGCCTCGGTTGTGCTATCAGAGGAGCAGGACAATGATCAAAGAGGACTCAATGCTCTACTTGTTACAGTTGATTTTGGGAGTACAATACTATTTAGATTTACCATCCACAAGACATCCCAAGCAAACAGGGGGGGGGGGGGGGAGTAGATGTCCAAATAATAATAATAATGCATAATATCAAATGATGAGGCAAAGAATAATCTTACTTACCATTGTATGTCCATTTGGCAGCTGAAACAAACAGAGAAAAATCTATTGTTTGTTTGTGCAAAAAGATTTAATTTGAATTTGATATCAAACTTGAGCTTATGTCTCAACAAATGGGCTGAGTTGAGAGAGCGATAGCTTTGTTTATCTTTCAAAACAGCTTTTAGCATGCTGTGCAAGATAAACAGACTCTGAGTTACAACTAACCATCATCAACATCCTCATCATAGCATCATCATTTAGATTCAGGATAATGACTTATAACAGCAAAGCAACTCTGGCTATTTCTTAAAAGAAATGTACTTCAGTTAATTATTCATATATCAAATCACCCACTCTTTCATTCATCTCAATGCAACAGCTATATGAATGAATGAGTCTGATGAGACACCTGCCACAGAGCATCTCATCTCTGTAGAACTGTGACTGATAATGTGAATGTGTAATAATCAGGCTATGTCAATTCAAGTATATGAATCGTATTGTTTTTCATTTCAGGTATTAAGCCTATGCATTTTGGGTAACATCATACAGCAGCCTATAGTTTTTCCTGTGAGCTTTAATTAATAAGTAGGCAATAAGTCCAACCTGATTCATATTTTACAAAGAGCTCTACTTAGTACTTACCATACAAGACTGCAAAGAAAGTCAATTGGAGGATGAGAATCGGCATGAGGTTCTGGATCTGCATCTTTAGACCTCTTCAGACCTCTATGAATCCTACACACACTACTAGAGCAGAACTTGAAGCCGCGCACCAGTGTTCAAACCCGGCTTTTATAGTCAACGACCGTGCCACCTTCATTGTAGCTCGCACGCTGACGTCATAGCCATAACAAATCAGCCTCCTGGCCGAAAAGTGACAGTTAACAAAGCGCGACCTCATCCCTTGCGAAGCGACTGAAAGTTAAGTGAAAACTCATTAGAGACTCAACCTCAACACCTACGTAACTAGTACGTATGTCACCTGCCGCTGCAGGGCGCGGGAAATCTTGAGCGCCGCGCGAGTCTACACGTGCAGGCAGGTGGAGAGACCGCAGGCTGTGACAACGCGTGAGTGACACGCGTCCCTTCCCTTTTATCATCTCCAGAACAATTAAGCCTCCAAAGAAATGCATGGCAAAGAGTTTGTATAACATGTAGTAGAATTGTCTCAGTTTTTTCTCCTGCTATTCCTTTTTTACACTTCTTTATTAAGGTATTTTTACACACTGGACAAGTAGACTATTGATGATGATTATGATAATTGGTAGCCCCGCCTCTTTCCTAAAACAAGTGATTTACCAATACACAAAAATATCACTTTATTATTATTTTTTCATTATGTTGTTATTGTCATCATCATCCTCACCACCACCACCACCATAATAATAATAATAATAATAATAATAATAATAATAATAATAATAATAATAATAATAATAATAATAATAATAATAATAATAATAATAATAATAATAATAATAATAATAATAATAATAGTAATAGTAGTAGTATAATGGTAGTAGTGGAAGTAGTAATAGCAAGTAGTTGGTTAGTATAGTAGACTAATTGTAATAGTTATTGTTTATTCATCCAACAGATCTTGGGTGTGAACGTGATCTCCAATCGTTTTTATTCAAATCTTTTCAAATCTGCTGTGCACATTCATGATTCCCAGAGCAATATCCATCACTTTTGGTGACCTAATGAAAAAATATATATAGGCCTATATATTTTTAAACAAGTGTATTTCATGATCCGTCATACAGTCAGGCATTTAGAGACCAAAGTCTTTAAATGGGTTTTTAAGCCAAACTATAATATATTATGTCCCCAGATGAATTTGAATTCGAATTTTAAGGTAAACAGGAAGCGACGTGAATGCATTGTATGATTTACATCAAACTTAACCTCGTTCCCAGTTTTATCTCCTCCGTGAGATAAAGCCTGGTAAAGAACTACGGCTGAAAGTGTGTATGGGGTAGAATTTCCGGTGTATGTACTTCCCCTGGAAGCTGCCTCCGAACGGACCAAACTTTTCCCGAATCCTGTCGGCAAACAAGCTAGAACGTCCCGGTCATGTAGTAAATTCTTCAGGCAAAGCCGTTGCAGTGGCTTAAATGAGGAAATATTGTGCACTTCAGACGTTTCTATAATTTTTTTGTCGAAACCGGAAAGCCTGTAGCCTCCTGTACTTCCTGTACTTCCGTTTAGTTTCAAGTTTCAAGTTTCTTTAATAGTTGTCATACAGAAGTACAGAATACTTTTGTACAAAATGCTTCTTACTGTTGCGCTCCAGAGACTGTGCATGACAAGATAAGTATGAAATAAAAACATAGTAAAAATTAGAAGAAAAAAAAGAGGTCACAGTGTTCAGTTTAGACATATGTACAATGTTCGTAGACGTAGTTACCATACAATATACAATACTGTGCAGTGTACTAATATACAATACTATATAGTGCAAGGCATAAATGGACAAGGTGCAGTTTAGGTACAATTCACAGTAGGTGTACGAGTTGTAGTGCAAATCCTTTATCAATAAATATAAAGTGTAAGTGTGTTTGTGTGATCTAAAGTGTGGAGAGTGGGTGCTGCAGTGTGTTGTTTGTTTGAGTGAGTGTGTGTGTGCGTGTGGGTGTGTGTGCTGTGTGCATTTGATGGTTGTTGCATAGTGATTATTGTTCGTTTAGCGATTATTGTTCGTTTAGCAGCCTGATGGCCTGGGGATAGAAGCTCCTTCTGAGTCTTTCTGTGCTCGCCATAAGACTCCGGTATCGCTTGCCTGACGGCAGCAGTTCAAAGAGGCAGTTGTTCGGGTGGCTCGAGTCCTTAATAATTCTCTTAGCCTTCCCCTTGCACCGCTTGTTGTAAATGTTCTGGAGGGTGGGAAGCCCCCCTCTAATTGTGCGTTCGGCTGAACGTGTCACTCTTTGTAGTCTGCTACGGTCTTGTGCAGTGCTATTCCCAAACCAGGAGGTGATGTTGCCGGTCAGGATGCTCTCTATTGTACATGAGTAGAAGTTCCTAAGGATCTTCTGACTGACTTGGAACTTCCTTAGGCGCCTGAGGAAGTAGAGGCGTTGTCGTGCCTTCTTCACAACACTGTCAATGTGTGTGGTCCATGTCAAGTCCTCGGATATGTGGGCTCCGAGGTACTTGAAACTGTTCACTCTCTCAACTGGTGCCCCGTCGATGCTGAGGGGGCTGTAGTCCTTGACCCCCGACCTCCTGAAGTCCACAATCATCTCTTTTGTTTTGCTGACGTTCAGGGAGAGGCAGTTCTCCTGACACCACTGTGACAGGTTCTCTACCTCTTCCAGGTAGGCCCTTTCGTCGTTGGCAGAGATCAGGCCCACCACTACTGTGTCATCAGCAAATTTGATGATGGTGTTGTTGTTCCGCTGTGCTACGCAGTCATGTGTGTACAGGGAGTAGAGGAGGGGGCTCAGAACACAGCCCTGGGGGGCCCCTATGTTGAGCGTGATGGATGAGGAGGTGCAGTTGCCGGCTCTTACCACCTGGGGTCTGCCCGTCAGGAAGTCCAGGACCCACTGGCACAGGTCATAGTTCAAGCCCAGGTCCCTGAGCTTGGCTATGAGTTTGGAGGGGACTATGGTATTGAATGCTGAGCTGTAGTCGATGAACAGCATTCTCACATAGTTCCCCTTCCTCTTGTCCAGATGTGATGCTGCTGTGTGCAGCACATGGGCTATGGCGTCCTCCGTGGACCTGTTGGGGCGATATGCAAATTGCAGAGGGTCCAGGTTGATGGGGAGGGAGGAACAGATGTAGCCCTTCACTAGCTTCTCAAAGCACTTCATGGCTATGGAGGTGAGGGCTACAGGGCGGTAGTCGTTGAGGCAAGCGGGCGTAGATTTTTTGGGTACAGGGATGATGGTGGACTTCTTCAGACAGGTGGGGATGACGGCCTGTTCCAAGGACAGGTTGAAGATGTCAGTGAATACCGGGGCCAGTTGGTCGGCACAGACTTTTAGGACGCGGCCGGGGATGCCGTCCGGTCCTGCTGCCTTCCTGATATCCACTTTTTTAAAGATCCGTCTCACCTCATGCTCTGTTACCCTGAACACTGAGTCTCCATCAGCAGACCCCCCCCCCCCCATTGCCGTGGTTTGTAGGCTGGTGTTGTTATTCACAGCCTCAAACCTCGCATAGAAGGAGTTGAGATCATTTGCTAAGGAGATGTCACTGTTCAGTTTGAGGGGGGTTCCTTTGTAGTCTGTCATTGTTCTGAGGCCCTGCCACATGCCTCTAGAGTCAGCCTGTTCAAACTGAAGTTCAACTTTATCCCTGTAACGCCGTTTTGCCTCTATTACTGCTCTCCTGACGTTGTATCTTGCCATCTTGTGTTCTTCCATGTTGCCTGTCACCAGCCCGGTGTTGTATGCTGATGTGCGCACTTTCAGAGCCTCACGGACGGATTTGTCTACCCAGGGCTTTTGGTTTGGGTAGATATTAATTTTGGTGGTGGGGATTATTACTTCTACCTGAGTACAGACATAGTCAATCACCGTTTCGGTGTATTCGTTAATATTGGCTGTGTTATCACGGAGTACACTCCATTCTGTGCTTCCCAGCACTGCTTGGAGTGACTCTACTGACGTCACGGTCCAACGTTTAACCTCTCGCGAGACCACCGGCGTTCGCTTGAGACACTGTTTGTACTTAGGCAAAAGAAAAATTGCAGCGTGATCGCTTTTACCGAATGGACTAAGAGCCTGTGACTTGTACCCATTCTTAAATTGCGAGTATACATGGTCTAATATGTTCTCGCCTCTGGTGGGACAGGTCACATGCTGATAGAAATTCGGCAGCACCTTTTTAAGACGCGCGCACCTTTTTACACACTTTAGGAGGCATATCTTGTCCAGCCTACATCAAACTTGTCAAATGTTTGTCTTAAATAGGACAAACATGTCAAGTTTGTCCTATTAAATAGGACAAACATTTGTCACGTTTGATGTAGGCCAAGATATGCCTCCTAAAGTGAAAAAAAAATTCCAATGTTTTACAAGGTGATGTTTAGATTTATTTCACCACATGGTGGCGACATTCCCACAAGTAAGTTAACTACTGCTTAATGGCTTATTATCCTGCTCATCATGAACTGTGTGATATCCTACAGTACCATTGTTTTCAATATAAAAGTGACAAAACAAAAATGTTCCCATTTAGAGCTGTCAACATTTTAAATGAAAATGTTTTGATTAGATTAGATTAGATTCAAATGTATTGTCATTATACAGCACAAGTACAGTACAACAAAATAAGTTTGGCATCTAACCAGAGTGCAAATGTAACACTAAAGTGCAATAGTAATATACAGGTGATTAAACTTGATATTAAATAGTAAGAGCCAGCAGTATAACTAGTAAGAGTAGGTAAAGGATGTGTACAGATATAGTGTCTACAGGTATGTAAAAATGATTATATACAGGTGATGTGGATACATATATATATACACAGTACAGCAAATATAAACATATATGGTATATACAGCATTATTATACATGTAGTTGGGGGCCTTAGGGATATTTTCGTGCAAATTTGTGCAAAAGCACCAAATTTGGCCCAGATGTAGCCCAGAGTATGCTCAATTGATTCAGCCAGGGTGCCCGAGCCGGCGACCCCGGGGCCACCCTGGTGGCCAAATCAATATGGCTGCTGTCCGAAAAAGGTCTTGGCTATAACTTTTGAACCAAATTAACTAGAAATACAAACTTGGTGTCTATTTTATGTCTTTTGACTATTAGAAACGCATTGGAATGCTTATCTTTACAATTGGGTGTGTCTGGGACCCTAATTTGCATATTTCCAAGATGGCGACTACCCGAAAGTGAGTTTTACCAGAACTTTTGTTTTTTTTTGTCTATAAAAGTGAAATTCTATATAACATATAATTAAATCAGAATCCGAATCAGACACGTTGATTGCCAGGCAATATTTATAATGTCAAATAAACCTAAACAACAATTGGTTGTCAGGCGTAACAACAACAAAGGCGAAAACATGACAGAACAACAATAAATACTGCACAATACACAAACAATACAGAATCATACCCTACATTAGCCAAAAATGACAATCCACATACCACATCAAGGTGCTCAGTCTATAGATATAAGTTTATGGGGATGGATGTGCTCAGTCCTTTTTATTTACCATGGGGTGAGTGATTGTGGATAGAAGCTGTAGGTGACGATTTTTATATCATAATCACACAACCAGATTACTTATTGTCATCTCATTGTAGTCTCGACCCTCATTGTTGGTACAGGCAACCTCACAGCCACATATTGAGGTGCAATGGACTCCAGCTTTGCAGCGCCCTCTACATGACTTTTTGCAGCCGCAGTGGAGGAGAATGGTGCAGGCTTTACTGGCCTCTGCAAGATGAGTCCAGTAAGGTTCCCAAGTCTTGGTTGTGGAGTCCCAGTACCAGCTCTGTACCACCATGTACTGAACTCTGGGATATTTTGCTGGACAGAGGTCGCCTGGTTCCAGTAAAAGGGCATAGCCTGCACCATTCTCCTCCACTGCGGCTGCAAAAAGTCATGTAGAGGGCGCTGCAAAGCTGGAGTCCATTGCACCTCAATATGTGAACCCCAGAACCCACCTCACCCCTGCCCACTTTGACAACCTAGGATGGCTTAGAGTAGACAACAGAGTACAGCAACTTGCAATGGGCCTGGTCTACAAGATACACTATACGACCGGGGTGCCCATGTACATGTCAAAATACTTCCCAAAGGTCAGTGAATACCACAACCACTACACCAGAGGAAGCTCAACAAATCATGTTAAACCCAGATTCGGCTCAAACAAGGGACTAAACACGTTTCGCAATTATGCCACAACAATGTGGAACGCCCTACCCAAAGCTGTAAAGGAATGTGAATCCCTGCCCACATTCAAAACCGCTCTTAAAGAGCACCTACGGGAGGCTGCAATTCGAAACTGGCCACCGTAAAAATGCCCAAAACCCCCACCACCTCCTAATAGACAGTCTCCTCCCCACCGCATGTATATATTCCCTCCCCGCCGTATGTATATTTCTCTCCCACCCACCCACCCCCTCCTAATGTACAGTCCTCTCCCCATCATATGTATATACTCTGTCAGGATCTAGGGGTAACAGTACTGTATATTTGAATACCGTTTATGTCACAAATGTATCAGTACTAAATATGTCCCTATGCCATAAATGTCATGTATGTTGTGTATGTCATAAATGTCTATATGAATTGAAAATGGGGGACCCTGATGGAAACAAGACAAACGTCTTTCTCAGGTCTGCATCCCCTTAACAATTGTATGTATTGAGCCGTACTGTATTGTACCCATTCTGCAATCTGTTAAATAAAGTTTTCATTCATTCATTCATTCATTCATTCATTCATTCATTCATTCATTCATTCATTCATTCATTCATTCATTCATTCATTCATTCATTCATTCATGCCAACTTCGTGAACCCTTGCAAGTGATTCAGCCACTGCTGTTTCCATAATGTCTTGTGTGTTGAGTGCTACAAGGTAATTATTTGGTAGAAATGGATTTCTGTGGGTCTCCATAAACTCTGAAGGATTTGACATCTTTCCTGAACATGACCTGCAAGCTATTTGCCTCTTTGTGATGAGATGTTGACGATGATGTGCTGCTGTTATACACAGCTTCAAACTCTTGCACCTCACCAACCTTGTGCAGTCAGGCCCTGCAAGCATGAAGAGTGTGAGGGCTTCAGGGCTTTCATAGAGTCTAGCTGCTCCACCACAGGACTGCAGAATTTTGTTTGATTGCTCATGGGATTGATCTTTTGCAATCAAGCTGAACTTACGTTCTGACCGCTGCACTACGAATTTCCCCTTCATGAACTCGTCATAAATGGCAGGATTTTTTTCAGGCAGCTCAAACATGTCTCGAACATTGACGGGTAACCAGCGAGCGTAGTTTGTGTGATCCATCATGTGAAACCAAGCACAGAGCTCATCACACACTTGAATGTACAGCTTGAAGTGTCCTTCTCGGAGTGACCGAACGAATCGACAGAACAGTAACTCTAGCTCCATGATGGTAGACCAGTATTTGAACTGTGGAAACTCCGCTTGAGATTGTTTGTCCCACCTTTTGAATGTTTCAGATGGGCCCAGAACATCCACACAATAAGCAGAGTATGCCTTCTGCTTGAGAATATGAAGGGACATGAGAGTGACTTGATGAACATAACGTGTGCGTTTGATATGGTGCTCATTGAGGGCAGACTGAGCTCGTTCTGTAGTCAAGACCTGTGCATGGGTAAGGACGGTGGTCCAACCTGAATCGCGGAGCAGCTTGCCCGCCATAAGGTGAGCTTTGTCTTCGATATGCAATGCTCCCATCATTACGACCAACTTATCTTCACCAAGTGTCGCAGGATATTGCCATTGGAGCTGCTTGGCTATAGCATACAATGGTTGATCAGCACCAAGGACAGCAATCTGGCCAGGATTCAGGAATGATGTGCCTTTCAAGTTTCAAGTTTCTTTAATAGTTGTCATACAGAAGTACAGAATACTTTTATACAAAATGCTTCTTACTGTTCTTTCTGTGCTAGCTCCATTGCATGCTTCGTCATGGATGCAGATGCTGCTTTATCTGGGAATAAGGGGTACACTCCTATCTCTGCACGAGGTTTCACTGTGTCATCATTCATAAGCTGCGAGTTATAACCTGACCATGTAATAACATCATCTTCACCTATGTCTCCTGATCGAGAACTCTTTTCCCATGCATCAACCAACTCTCATCTTTCACTTTGGCTCCACGCACAAGATCATGCAATGGTTGCACAGGATCAGTGCCACTTCTGGGTGCCAATATATCTATATTATATTATATTATATATTCATTGAGTTCCGCTGGCTTAACAATTGTATATGTGTCTGGAAGTTTGGGTGTGGATGAATCTTCAGTGTCAACTTTTATAGGAGGACGCTCAAGTCCTAGATGGTCATGAGAGATGATTTGTAGCACTCGTTCTGTGAGTAGTTCCCTTTGCTCTACCCATCTAGATTGTCAACATCATAGGTGAAGACATCTTGACAAAGATTAGTAGGAAGAACAATATCTTGTACTTCTGACATTGGGTGATGAGACTTGCTATTTTCATTCTCGGTTTCAGGTTGGCATCTTCTGTATTAGCTGCACAGGGTTTGAGGAGTGCTGGACCCTGGAGGACGATATCATTGAACACTCGTAAGGGTTCGGCAACAGATGTTGTGAGACAATCTATTTTGAGATTGAATATTCTATATTCTATATGCATATCCAATCCAATCCAATCCAACTTTATTTATATGGCACGTAATAACAAAGTTGACCAAAGTGCTTCACAATCAATCAATACAGTAAAAAAACACATAGACTAATCACAATACAATGTACACAGAACTACAAACAGATTACGGCAGCATACTGTACATTTCTTAAAATTCTAGGGAGAACAGATGTGTTTTTAGATGGGATTTAAACATTGGGAGCATTGGGGCCAGCCTTATGTGGGGAGGCAACTCGTTCCATATTTTAACCTTTTTTGTTGCACTGCTCTGGGCTGGGAGGAACAGTATTTCTTTTTTGATGCATTGGAAGTACACAAGGAAATTATTAAACAAAATCTTGAATCTTGAAATCTTGTGAAAAGGGGATTTGTAAGATGAAGACATGTTGGATATCTTTGTATTGTGTCTAGAGCAGTGTTTCTCAACTGGTGGGTCGCAGGGCCATTTTGAGTGGGTCGTAAAAATAAAAAAAATAAAGTTAAAAAACAAAAGAAATCAATTTTTTTATATTATTTTTTTTTCACTACTTATCTTTGTGAAAGTGGCTTCTCAGCTCTGGTCCAGCTGAAGACAAAGCGGAGGAACAGATTGGACATTGAGCATGACCTCAGAGTTGCTTTGTCTACCATCACCCCAGACTTTGAGACTCTTGTCAGGAGCAAACAACATCCCCAGTTATCCCATTACTTCCCTGTTATGTTAAGCTAAGAAGTCTGCTAAGAAGCATAATTATTTATTATTATTTTATTTCATTGGGTTTTTAGCAATAGTTGCACTTTTGTTGCACTTTTTTGTGTTTATTTCATGTTTTGAAAGATTGCGTATTACTGCAATTTTTTCATTTTTACATAAATCATAGTGGTTCAAAATTGTGGGTCGCGACTTAATGACTAAGGAAAATGTTGGGTCCCGAGGCTAGACCAGTTGAGAACCACTGGACTCTAGAGGACCATACTACCTTGGCTCATGACAAGGATAATCAAATACTAAAAGTTCATCTCTAATGTTGTGGTATTTGTTCTTTTGAAAAGCGAATAGCCCAAGTGAAGAAATAACCGGATAGGATGTGAACTTCCTCAAGTCGCTCATCTGACTTTGACACAATATGAAAACATGGAAGCTATGCGGGAGGCCTCTGCCAGATTTGCAATTGTAGACTTAAATTGCTCAACGTACTTAGCGTTTTGTTGCATTGTGTTTCAACATGCTTCAAGAAACGGCGTAGAACCCTATCTAACTAGTTCTTTAACATACTGACCAGTGTCTGCCCCACTGTGTCGCTGTGCAGCTGAGGTCATATACAGTAGGTCATATCAGAATCTGGAGGCCTGAATGTCCAGGGGCTTAAATGATGCCCGTTTTGTAATCCTAAAATCTGGGATATGATGACATGAATACAGTTGTATAATAGGATTCAGCATGTGTAAGATATTCTCACACATTATTTGCTCCATACAAGGAGCTAATACATCTGCTTAAAGGAACAGGCCAACATTATGGGAAATACACTTACCGTCTTCTCCAGAGTCAGACACAAATGTACAATTTTCTAGTAGAAAGCGATCTGGACGGATGCTAGCCTAGCTCAGCACAATGAATGGAAGTGGATGCATAGCGGCTAGCCGGGCTAAAACTCCGGAAGAGGCAGTCAACGTCTAAATTGGTATCCATCTTCTCGTCTGACTCTGGAGAAGACAGTTTCCCATAATGTTGCCATGTTCCTTTAACCCATAATAATGTAAACAATCTATTATATTATAGAAACCTATTGCTGCCTATCGACATCCCGATGATACCAATCCCCATAGTTTATTTTGGCTTCAAGTGAGATTCACACCAAGCGAGTGATATGAGGAAAAACACGGGTCCAAAGGTTAATAATGACAACGACCAACCCACTGCCATTAGTCTCACAACACTTCCTTCACTCCGGGACAGAGAGCCAAGAGAGCAGAGGCGAGATGAAACATCTTCTAGTTGTTGGAGTTGCTTTTGCAACGTTCTACATTTGTCATTCTCAATTCCCAGGTACATGCAACCGTTTATTTCTTCTGAATGAAATTCTGTTTCATCAAAGCTATAGGTCAGTTTCTAGACATAAAATTTGTCTTCAGAATAGGCTACGTTATTAATAAAAGGGCTGGACTTTTTATCTTGTGTTAGCCTGCTATATCATTGTAATATTGAGCATATCTTCAACGCCTTTCATTAAATAAAAAATATGCAGATTCTAACATTTCAGTGTCATTGAAACCAAAGCAACGTGACAAAGCTTCTCTTTCAAAACCTTTTTATGACCTCATTATCACTCTGATGACGGTGGCTTCACAGTTGGCGGTTTCAGTCTTGTACAGTAACAGATTAAAATTACATTTATATTTGTATAATGTCATATTATATTATATTGTCATGCATTATAATATATACAATCATTGTCTAAGTTAATAGTATCAGTCCATTTTGTGGGATTAACTGAGAAATTAACATGAATGTAACCGTCATATGAGTGATCCTTGAGGTTTTGGGGATTGTTGTCCGTTATGTATATCTGGGTCACATCTCCGTCATACTGGGTTAGGAAACCATTAAGGGTTTCTAACTTTCTTTTAAATGACCATTCTCATGTTATGACTTGCACCTAAAGCCAACAATGACTGTCTCTGGATAGTGTAGACATGACAAAATGGAATAACGGAATGGTGTAAATGTTATGCTGGAAATGTTATTTACACTTATTGTTAATGATTGTGCTGCTGTATATGTAGACTCCATTATCCCTGTCTGGTGGCTCCTCACCACTGAGATCACTGCTGACTGAGTCGAACGTGTTGCTCTAACTCAGGGGTTTTCAGAGCATTTCCGAGACTGTGGTGTTTTAAACACATGACATGACAATGTGTGTTTAGTTACGTCGAGCCGACTACACATCCTATAGAGTGCATAAACAGTGTGTCCTCCGCTCGGCCGCCACCATGGCTTCTGCACAAGACAAAATACATCGGCTGCAGTCGCAGTCGGATATGATTAGTTGTTTTATTTTATTGGGTCATTTTCCAAGGGAACCCTATATCCAGGGTTCAGTGTGTTCAGTGTCTCACCCTGAGACTTCATCTCAGCTTCTAGTCGCTATACCAAAAAGGTTAGCCTCGACTAGTTTCCCTCCAAAACGTCTTCATCTTTTTCTGTTAGAGAGACAGTTTGAACCCACTACTCCTACTGTGAAATCTATTAAGGGCAGGGAGTGGTCAAAACTAACCACGGACCTAAATGACACATTTTATTGCACTCATAAAAAGAAGGAGTGGATCTCTCTGGTGATGGGGTTTAGTTAAACATTAGCCATGCAAACTGAAATATCTGCTGGTGTTTCTCCCACATTGACATTAGTACTGTTTGCAGAGTAGAATAACGCCTTTAAACATCCAGTAATTAATACCAACTACTTTTCTATTTGTTTTCTTGTCATCCAACAGAGTTCTGTAAGTTGCCCCCCGTCGAAGGCACTGGCTCAAACCTATATATACTTATATATTACGATGCGGTGAAAGACGCGTGTTATCCTTTTAGATTCTACGGGGAAGAAGGAAATGACAATCGTTTCATAAACGACAGGGACTGTATGAGGAACTGCTCGGCCAGGTCGGAGGAAGTCTACCCTGTGGACGGTGAGATGACCTTTTTGACACTTTTAAATATAAGATGAAGTGTTATATTTCATTGTTCAAAAAGTTTTGCATAAAATTCAGGCTAAAAGAGGATGCACGGGAGCTAAAGAAATCCTGGCAGATATGCCCTTTATTATTGCTATAATCAGAGGACTTTGGAATGGAGGAATGGAGGACTTGAAGCAGAGTTTTAGGGCCTTCAGGAGTCAATTACTATGAAAGGGAGCTTCCTCGATCACAACTCATTATTAGGTCTAATGCTGGGTTTCTCAAGGTCTGCTTCAAGCTAAACATTTTATTAATTTGTTTATTTGTCAGGGACAATGCAAAAGAAAACTTTGTAGCAAGTTACAATAACAAGATACAGATGCATTGCATGTAGGATTTCTAGACAAGGCTAGACCGCTGTCCCTGGTTAGGCTTTTCTACTTAAAAGTGGTAATTACATATCGATATCATCATTACCAAAAGTACATAAGTTAAAATGAGCACATAATTAATAGTGACATTCTTTACATGATCATACAACAATTAAGATAATTATATCACATTAGGTAATACATACAGTCAGGTAATGTTTAGGTAGAGTTACTGTACGTCTGGAGAGGAGCACATTATGACCTTATTGTATCAATGCCATGCTTTATATGAACCAAATACGTGTCACAGTAACACCTTTTATAGATGGCCCCTTAAAATTCAGTCAACTGACCTATCTCAAACCCGCCCTCTTTTCTTGATCCTCCAATCACAACTGTCAAACCAAGGGAAGCTACAGTTTAGTTTAGTTTAGTTTAGTTTATTAGGATCCCCAATTAGCTACACCATTGCAGTAGCTATTCTTCCCGGGGTCCACAAAATAAACTTACATTGTGACTGTGCAACATAATACTTACATCATAACATGACATTACAAGTAAACAGGACAAAGGACTGTAATCCACACATACACAGACAGATATAATACTTACATCATAATATATAAAGTTAATCCGGACAAGGACTAGAGACTTGGACTAGTACACACAAGCTCCAATATACAATTATCCAATATACAATAATCAACTATTTTAAATAGCTAAGAATACTTAACTGTATACACTATATATATGCCCACTATATGCCCACACATACACGCCTAATAACATTGTGATTGGAGTATCAAGAAAAGAGGGCGGGTTTGAGATAGGTTAATTAGTCCATTAATCTATTGATTTGGTCCAAGTAAACCAAGACTTTGTTTGTCGATTAGTCATTTTTCTATGCTTTTCCTCCCCCCAACGTTGAATGAGTTGTCCTTAAGAAGCCATCACCCTGCATGGACTGTGTGAGGGAAACACAGTTTGCTGATTAAATATATCAGTTGGTCGACAAAGTCACTGTTTGAGTAAGGCGTATAACAAGGACAATAAAAGTCAAGCAATAGGAATATGCCATCAAGTGGTGAAGAAGCATAACAGCTCATGGCACAGAGCAAGATCTGAGAGAGAATATTTCAGGCACGTTGGAAACATTTGATATATGATATTATGATATCGTGATATTATGCTAAATCACTAGAAGACGAGTTGTCTAATTTATGTACTGTAGAATGAATCACTTCAGTGTTATTGTTAAATACGTCCCTTTCATTCCTCCGTATAGCGGTCAAAGCTTGCCTCCTACCCATGAAACACGGCGAATGCCTGGGTCAACACCTGCGCTTCCACTACGATGCCGTTCATGACAAATGCAAGAAATTCATGTGGACTGGCTGTGTTGGAAACGGAAACAGATTTTTGGACCACAAGAGCTGCAACTCCAGCTGCGACGGTGTCCACGGTGAGGGGCCTACGCCTGTAGAATACTGACAATGACAATGCAGTATCCTTTAAAGAGACACTGATCATTTAGCAATCGTGTTCACTATACTTTTATATATTTCTCCAATGTATACAGTATTTATGTAACAAGGACCTATTATGTCATACATTATGACATATTGGAGGTGCTGGGATTGCTTAGACGAAGAAGAAGAGGCCAACTAGTAACCAGAGGGTCACTGTTTTTTAACTCCAGCACCGACAACAGAGTGTATTACAAAGAATGGTATAGCTCTGCCCTTGAGCAAGGCACATAGCCCCAGAATTGCTCCTGCGGGCAATGGTGTGCTCTGACCTCTCTAGAAATGTGTAGGGATCTATGTGGATCTAGGAGGGACAGGCCTATAATACTTTCAATTGCCTTGTGTAAACTGACAATAAAGTATAGCCTGATCATCTTCTTATTTGAATGTTGGGCAACACTTCACCTCACGGGACACAGATGATGATTAGGTGGGACTACCTCGGAAGTCGGACTGAGCTATAATGTATGGCAGTAAGAACAAATATTATTTAACTGACAGATTCACTTTTACAATTAGAGGTAAGTAGATAGAAAATTCAGCAATAACAAGAGTGAGTGCCATACCACGATGATTTGGCACCGGCTGTACTGCTGGTCTCAGGCACCAGGCTGAAAGCAACTGATGATTTTTCAGTGGTGTGTTAATATACTGAATAATTCTTAATGAGTCCCTATAGGTACTTAGCCTAATCGTCATTATTGTTTCCCTAAAGCCAAGTTGTACTGGCTTATATTTATTAATAATGGTTTTGTTTTCAAGATGACAGAGAGGCTGTGGAAGAGGATGAGCCTGACACTCCAGTCGGTGGGTACACAGAGAGCTACATGATAAATGTACTGTATGTAGTCTTACATGCTGAACACAGTAAGGAGTTATTAACGAAATAGACAAAGAACCATTGCTGGAATATTTTCCATGTGTTTCAGCTCAAATATCTTAAGTGTTGGTGATGAAAACATTTAATACAGACAGATCCATGTTTTCATCATCATGAGTAATGTATTTAAAGGGGCATTTCACCTAAAAACAATAGGGATTTATTTTGCACATAATCTCACATGTCCAAAAACTCAGTTTTGCACACAATAATTTAGTTTGACAGTTATTGGGAGTAATTTAGTTTGAATATAGTTGCTAGTGATCATATGAGGGACATTGAATCCTTGTTAAAAAAAAAATATATATATATATTTTATATATAGCAATACCTTGTCTTAACATGAATGAATGAATGAATGAATGAATGAAAACTTTATTTAACAGATTGCAGAATGGGTACAATACAGTACGGCTCAATACACACAATTGTTAAGGGGATGCAGACCAGAGAAAGACGTTTGTCTTGTTTACATCAGGGTCCCCCATTTTCAATTCATAGTGACATTTATGACATACACAACATACATGACATCATGACATTTATGGCATAGGGACATACATGACATACAGGTACTGTTACATTTGTGACATATACGATATGCAAATATACAGTACTGTTACCCATAGATCCTAACAGAGAATATATACATATGATGGGGAGGAGACTGTACATTAGGAGGGGGTGGGAGAGAAATATACATACAGTGGAGAGAGAATATATACATACGGTGGGGAGGAGACTGTGTACATTAGGAGGGGGTGGGTGGGTGGGAGAGAAATATACATACGGTGGGGAGAGAATATATACATACGGTGGGGAGGAGACTGTCTATTAGGAGGAGGTGGGGGTGGGGGGGTTTGGACATTTACGGTGGCCAGTTTCGAATTGCAGCCTCCCGTAGGTGCTCTTTAAGAGCGGTTTTGATAGGGATTCACATTCCTTTACAGCTTTGGGTAGGGCGTTCCACATTGATGTGGCATAATTGCGAAGCGTGTTTAGTCCCTTGTTTGAGCCGAATCTGGGTTTAACATGATTTGTTGAGCTCCCTCTGGTGTGTGTGAGATTATGTGCAAAATAATTGAATAGTTTTTTTGGTGAAGTGCCCCTAAGCCTCTTAACCTGCACCCCCAAAAGTGGCCATTTTAGTTTTCGTTTTTGAGGACTGCATACTTTTTTTGAAAACCAGAATACTTTATACTTATAGCACATGCATAAGCCTGGTCTCTTTTGAACGATGACATTCTGAAGTTTATGATATAATAAGGATAATTCACTTTTAGTGCTAATGAAATAGAGTAACATAGGTCTGAACTTGAGTTGTAGAACAACTTGTTACTCACGTATTTCTGTAGTAGTTGCAATATCAGAAGTAGTATATCCCAGAAAAATTGGTATGGCTGACGAAACACACTGGGTCCATAGTCTGAAGTCTTGCGTAGTATATGTCCAAATTTCATAAAAATCCGTTCAGAAATGAGTGCTTAGAAGCGGTTTTGGTAAAAACTGAAAAGAAAATAGCTCTGAAAAACATTTCCTCATTGACTTCAATGCTATCGACGGAGAATTCTCTTCCTGGTTTGCCTCGTGAGTTTTCAACTAGATTCCTGATTCGCTAATTCCCACGTTGGAAAGCCACACTCATTCGTCGTTACAACCAGTGATGCCACAGATTACTTGTAAAAGTAATCTGATTACTGATTACTGATTACTCCTTTAAAAAGTAATCTTAGTTACTTTACTGATTACTTGATTATCAGAGTAACTTAGTTACTTTGAAAGTAACTAGGTTACGAAGTCGTCCCCCCTGCTGCTGCCACAACATGAGAATGACAAAAAAAATTAGTAAAATGTACTCAGTTTGAGTAAAATGTACTAATAGGGCAGGTAGGCCTATCTTGCTATCTATAGATCTATAGATTTCACAAAAGATAAATGGTCAATAACACCACATGTAGGCTGATATGAAGCCTACCTTTGAGGCCTGCCCCATTCAGATATGGTTCTACGTTATTATTATTTATTATTGTGTGAATGAATGAATGAAAACTTTATTTAACAGATTGCAGAATGGGTACAATACAGTACGGCTCAATACATACAATTGTTAAGGGGATGCAGACCTGAGAAAGACGTTTGTCTTGTTTCCATCAGGGTCCCCCATTTTCAATTAATATAGACATTTATGACATACACGACATACATGACATTTATGGCATAGGGACATATAGGTATTTAGTACTGATACATTTGTGACATAAGCGGTATTCAAATATACAGTACTGTTACCCCTAGATCCTGACAGAGTATATACATATGATGGGGAGGGGACTGTACATTAGGAGGGGGTGGGTGGGTGGGAGGGAAATATACATACGGCGGGGAGGGAATATATATACTGCAGTGTTGTCAGTCTACATACTGCAGTATGGTGTTCCATGTTCATGAATAGTGCAATGCAAAAGATGTTTAACTCAAAGGTGGAACATACTGTTTGGCTGGTGCAGCTCCCAGTCCTGTAGAAGTCGATGGTCGTGCTGTGCTGTATATTCCATATGCGGTAGACAGTATTTTGTTTCCTCCGCAAAGTGAATGTTTTTTTCACCCGGCTTTTTAGCTTACACAAACGTTAAGTAGACTAGTGAACTTCCAGTGCAAGAAAGCGTTACGAGCGCGAGCGTCTCCCTGCTAGCTCGCAGGTCAGCCTGATAATAACAATACAGACAGCCGCGCCCACCAGCATGGCTCAACACGCGAGGTTGCGTGCTGTGACGTCACTCCCCAATACAAGGAAAAGCTTTCCAAACGTATATTTGACTGTCGAAAACGAAAGAAAATACTGCATTCCGCCTGCATTATGATGAGATAGTAACGAAATAGTAACGCACAGCCACTTGGACAAGTAACTGCAATCAGATTACTGGCTTGTAAAGATTAACGCGTTAGATTACTATTTTCGGGGAAAAGTAATCAGATTACAATAACGTGTTACTTAGTAACGCGTTAGTGGCATCACTGGTTACAACCCTGTCCAATAATTTTCGAGATTGCCAAATGATTGACAGAGGTAGAGGCTCGGACGTCGGGAGTGGTATTTGAAAAAATAGAAAGTCAGTGTGCTTCGGCGCACGCCGAACATATCGGCATGTAACTCGAGCCGCTGAACGGATTTTGTCGCCTGAAAGGGCAATTGACGGGAAACAATTAGGCCTTCTATCTATATATTATATACAAAAATATGCACACCCGAGCCGCTAGAGATTGAACGAGAGCTGCTATTGGTCGAGCGCCAGATACGTGACCGAACTCGCACCAATTGCGTCAAATAAAACTCTGTGTTGACCAAGTATCCGTTCGCGAGGAAAGATCTAGTCCCGACGTTAAAATTATGATTGCGCAATATGGGCTAGTTTGTCAATGGAGAACTTTTTGTTCCTAAATCTACACCAATATATCTTTCACCCAGAGTGAAAATTGTGTAGTTCGGGGAGGTGGGAACGAGAATCGTTTTCTAGCCACTTCTCAGCCTTCACCATACGGCCTATGGTGGGCAAATCGTCATTAAAAGGACCCGGAGCCGGATGATTCCAAGGGCCCAGCACTGAGGGGGGGCCCCCCAAAAAAAAACATTTTTTTTTACTAGACATCACTCAGGTGTATTATTCATGCTCTCATTGATACTATGTTTGTTTCTGAAGTGTGTGTGTGTGTGTGTGTGTGTGTGTGTGTGTGTGTGTGTGTGTGTGTGTGTGTGTGTGTGTGTGTGTGTGTGTGTGTGTGTGTGTGTGTGTGTGTGTGTGTGTGTGTGTGTGTGTGTGTGTGTGTGTGTGTGAGATATATAGAGAGAGAGGGGGGGCTTTGGTAGACTATTGCATTGGTCCATTCATTGAAGATGAACGCAATGTGACATCCTTTACTAGGCTCACCCACCAACAGTGCAGGTGCTGAACTGCTGATCCAAATGTATAGGTAAAAACCATATTATGCGTTTTCATCAATAAAAAAATGGCCAAAAATGTTTTCGCTTACGCGCGCTTGCATTCACTGGGGGCCTACAAATACATTCTTTCATGGGGCCCAGAATCTGGAGCTACACCCCTGGGTGCCAGTATAATGAGGGCCCAACAATGATTTTTTTTTTTTTATGTATTTAATATATTTTTGCCATATTCACATTATTCTGTTAGTGTTTGATGTGTAGATGGATATTAAAGAGTAATTTGAATCTTAACACATCAAAAGCTATTTTTTATTAGTCCAATAGGCCATTAGCTGCTATACTTCTAGGCTCATACCAACATTATGGGAAATGCACTGACAGTGTGTCTTCTCCAGTGTCAGACAAGAAGACAGATACCATCTCCTCTATGCGTCCAGTAGAAAGCTATCTGGCTGCACATTCACTTTTAGTGACATCTGTATACAGTAGGAAATGGTTGTGTACCATAGAGGAGAACAGCCTACAATACAAAGGGACAAGAGTGTGAAATCTTTCTCTGCCGCTTTTGTCTTTACAGCCCTGATCTGTGGAATCGTGTTTGGTGTTGTTGGTGCCATCATCATCATAGTTGTGGTCGTTCTGTCTGCACAGTCAGGGTAAGGCAATATCATCTGTTTCTCATGTTTTCCTATAGAAAGATGAACAAAAAACGATTTGGAGCAACTAAAAAGTAATAGGAAATACACAGCTCATTGTTTGAGTTCTCAAGATTATTTACTGTATATTGGAAATAATGCTTCTTTTCAAATGTTGTCTTTTCCAGGGCTGGCTCCAAAAAGCCGTCAAAGAAAACCAAAGAGCCCCAGACAGAATTACCTCTTCAGGAAACTCCCACTGAAATTTCGTAGACATAGATCACTGTGTCATTGAATGGTCACTTCCATAGTTGCAGCTGCATCTTCTATTGGCCTTGCGAAGGGACGTCTTTGCCACAAATCTTGTAATTAAACGGAACACAATTGTTGCAATTGATCTACCTCAAGTTCCGCCCTCTTCTATTTATCCTCCTCAGACCAGTTGTGATTGGAGGATCAAGATAAGAAAAAAGGGGTGGGGTTTGAGACAGGTCGATTGGGGACAGTGAGTTTTATAATACTGTACACAGTGGTCTATTTTAACATATGAGGTGAGATGGCCAGCTCCGTTTATATCTGTTGAATGCAGTTTTATGTGTATTTTAGCATGAATGACTACAACAACACATACAAAAAATAGGAGCTCCAAATTGATTCTCCCTTATAACCTTGTTAGTTAAATAACTTAGTTCCTTCACTGACCTCTTGCCAGTTCGCAGGGAAATATTTTCTCTCTTGGACATTGAGTTGAAAGGAAGGTCCTGTTAGCTGATTGACCTATATATAGACCGCTCTATTTTCTGAGCAACAGAAAAGAAGGCAGGGCTTGAGATACGTCAATTGGCAAGCTAAAAGAAGTGCATACAGAAACTTTGTCCAGACAATGAATGTGACAAATGTAAAACAAATTATAATAATAAAATACAGCAAGGTATGATTTAATAAATATTAGGCTATTCTTTGACAACCTATTTCATTGTAGATACTCAAAGTGACATGATTACTCGCAGATAAGTCTACTCAAAATAATGCATAATTTCCCCCCAATTATTTTTTTTACTAAACACTTTTCCATCGATGTTGTTTGTTAGGTCTATAACCTGTTTTTATATGTGACCTATGTCTCATATATACTGTACATGAGTCTGGCTCATGTAGTGATAATAGTGGACACATTCATTATTAGATCATCTTTACTACATTTCATTCTTTCATTGGATAGTATAAGATTGTGGTTAGAACTTTATTTTCTTATTATGTCATCTGAAGATCCTGGGTACAAATCCAGGGAATAACAAAAGTGAAACATTAAGGGCCTCTATATGAGTTATCTAACAGGAACCCATAACAGGAACCTAAAATGGTGCTACTTTTTATTTTATTTAGAGTGTATGCATCTTTAACAATCCATGTGTAATTTAAACATACATATTGATTATTTGTGTTTCCGATTTCATACTGTAAGTCAAAAACTGTTGAGGCTACATTAAAGAACCCCTCCAGATGTATTTGAACAACAATTTGCATAAATGTTTTTTCCACCAAATTGTTCAATAAACCACTGAAATGCACCTCTACACCTTTACCCTCATTGATAATGCAAGGATCTATGAATATGCAAATAGCACCAATTGATATTTACAGATAATTCCAAGTTTCCAAGTTGAGACATATCAATACCTACTCAGCTATGCTGAAGCTAAGGGTGTCAAGTTACCACTTATTATACAATGGCATGCACATTTCTTGATTCTGATTGGCTGAAACAGTCAAGTTAGACGTTGTTATTTCGTATAACACACTCCACGTGACCCCAGATCCCTCCCACAACCGAATTACTTTTATTTTTTTTCTGAATGAGACTGAATGAATCCGCCATAGATAGACAAATGGAAGTATGGATATATTCGTAACGAATAATTAAAAAAAGATACAGTCAACTGGAATATGTTAGTTGTTTACACATATGTTGGATTATGTAATTGGTTTGTCATGACCCATTGTTAAAACAATAATAAATCGCGGGATTTATATGAAGTTTGTTGTTAGATGGCATGCTTTGTAGCACCTCCCTCTGCTTCAAAAGGACACTGTCACACGAAGCGATTTCACTGGATGTCCCAGACACAATGGAAGTATGGATATATTCGTAACAAATCATTTAAAAAAGATACAGTCAACTGGAATATGTTAGTTGTTTACACATATGTTGGATTATGTAATTTGTCATGACCCATTGTCAAAACAATAATAAATTGCGGAATTTATATGAAGTTTGTTGTTAGATGGCATGCTTTGTAGCACCTCCCTCTGCTTCTAGACACGGAGGCATTTTTTCCTACTTTTCCTGTGGATGTTTTGTGAATAAATCTTCATTATGCTTCAATTACTGTGTGTTTATTGTATAGCAATAAGGTTGGGTGAATTCGGCCATTGTATAAAAGCATTACATCACTTGAAGTCGTGTTATACTCATTAGATCACGCCTACGACCCTCCGCTGCGCGTTGGGCCTAACAACCACCCCTAGGTGTGATCGAATGAGTATAACACACTCCTGTGCATGATGTAATGCTTGATTGGACCATAAGAGGTTCAACCTATTAGTGATATCACACATGCAACTCAGATTTCACTCAGGGAAGTACAGAGAAGCTCTCCCTCTACAGGGGAAGAATGTGAAAAAGGCGCTCTGGTGACAAGTTCTGCACAAATAATAATCTGTATAGTCAAAGTCATGCCTCCAAGAGGAATTAACCATACAAATGTAAATGGGGGGATCTTTAAGGCCTATTTTAGAGACAAAATACAGACTAGGTTTTAGAGCTTCAAAACACAACATGTAGGCCTAATACTCATGTTTAGTTATAACATACTCTGTGAGTGTTTGCAGCTTTCCGACAATGAATTTAATAATTAAAATAATGTTTCCAGTTCTGTGTTTTGATATTTTGATTGTTGATCTTAATTGTTCTTAATCCAGATATACTGTAATAGGCTAAAGCTGCTGCAAAAGATCAAAACACAGGATTGGAAACATTATTTTAATTATTAAATTCATTGTTAGCTGCTTAGGCCTGGACTGGTGAAGCATTTCACAATAATTACAGTTAAAGTATGGGAGTTTCTCTCTCCGCCCTCATGTCATTGTTAACCAATCACACAATAATCTTCCACTTTTTCATCTCTTCCCTCAGTATGGTCACACAACTGTGTGACTGCCCCAGAGGTTATAACACACATTTTTTATTTGTATTTCTTTTTTGCCTTACTTTGCTCCCATATCAGGACAAGAAGGCCCTACAGAGAGTGGTGCGCTCAGCCGAGCGTACCACGGGTATTGCACTACCTCCCCTGCAGGTTCTATACAACAAGAGGTGCAAATCCAGAGCCTGCAGAATAATGAAAGACCCTCACCACCCCGGGCGGGCCATACTTTTTTTTTTTTGGAAAATCAATGGAGTGGGGTGTCTAAAATATGTGTTTTCTTGTGGGGAATTCAAATATGGGATTCTTTTTCTAATCGGATAACTCCTACCTACATTGTTTTGGATTTCAAAATGGCCGATTTGACCATTTTTCACCCCTTGGCCATACATGGATGCCAACATGAATCTGAAGGAAATCCTAACATGCAAGGTGTCTAAATGATGTGTTTCTTAATGGGGAATTCAAATATGAGTTCATTTTTGGCATAGGATAACTCTAACCTACATAATTTTGGATTTCAAAATGGCCGATTTTACCATTTTTCACCCCTTGGCCATACATGGATGCCAACATGAATCTGAAGGAAATCCTAACATGCAAGGTGTCTAAATGATGTGTTTCTTAATGGGGAATTCAAATATGAGGTAATTTTTGGGATAGGATAAATATAACCTGCATAATTTTGGATTTCAAAATGGCTGATTTTACCATTTGAACCCATTGGTATTGTATTACAAATTTGCAAAGATAAAAAATATATGGGAAATCATTTATAATGACAAAGCCATCAAATGTATTAACAAGTGAACTGTATATAACTGGATACAACTCCAAAGATCAATAATAATAATACTAACAATAATAAATTGTATTTGTAATGCACACAAACACCTAAGTGCTAAATCTCGATCTCCTGACTTCTTGAACTTCCAATATCTTGATTGGACTCATTCTTGGATGGCAAGATCTCCTACTGTACTGCTTTAGCCACCAACCTACAAACACAAACTTAAAGTCAACGTCAGCCATAAATAGGTGAGCTCTTTCCAGAACTACTCAGCAGAAACCTCTGTAACCATTTTAACAAACGTCTCAATGTATTGAGAAAATCCATGGGCCTCCATCAATCCTCTATCTTCTTAAATTTGATCAGGTTGCACAAGTCCTGCTTGGATTCATTCTTGGACATCAGCCTCCTGCTGGTCTCCTGAGCCCTGATCCCTCCATCCCTTTTTTTTGTGAAAAGTACTTAGCAGAGGCCTCAGTCACCATTTTAACAACCCTCTCGATGCTTTGTGTGTGGCAAGGCCAGTCGAGAACCTCCATGGGGGTGTTGATTAAGTTCTTCACCTCGGAGGTGCTTAGGGAGCAGGTGAGAGGTGGCTCTGACAAATCTTCTGACCAGCTGATTAAGCCACCAATGCTGGAAGCGTCACTATTGATGTGAGGTGTTCTTCTGATCCTGACACAGGAGTCTCCCAGCTGAGTGTCTGGATCCCCCTCTCCCCTGATGGCCAGGATTCTCTCCACCCCCTCAATTCTCTCTTTTTGATCCTCAGAGCACAGCAGTGTTTGGAGGATGGCTTCACTGTGGGCATACCAAGCAGATCTTCTCACAGTTGGCATCACAACATCCAGCACCTCCTTCCTCTGAGACTTGAGGCAGTCCAGCTGAAACAGGATGTGCCTAGGCCCTTCGATCCAGGAGTGCTTGACCTTCATGTTGAACCAACATGGATAATACACTCCAATGATGAATTCCACAATGCATTGTAGATTATTCAGGTTGATGCTTTGACACCCAGAGCCTGAGGAGTCTGTTTGCTGTGGTGAGCCAGCGGCTGTGGTTTACCGGTCCAATCTCCAGCAGAGCCAGCCTTGCAGAAAGCACTCCATCCCTGATTGCACAGACCAGCTTATAGCCATAGTGTTGATCAGTTGAGAGATCTTGAATGATCTTCTCAGGCAGCTTGATCAGCGGAGGGCCAAGAAAGATCCTGGTGAAGTTAGGATTGGTCTCCAAGTCTGTAACAGAATCAAGGAGCTGTCCTATTGGCCCAGACAATTTGTTGTCTGACAGAGTAGCCCCATCAACTTCAACAATGAGACGGCGCAGTGGAAGTTCACCAGTGTGCAGGTTGCACACCAACCAGACCAGCTTTCTCCCCAGGTGCAGCTCCAGCTTCCGCATTACACCTGCCTTCACTCCAGTGTTGACATTGGTCGAGTCTCCTCCAATGGCCCACAAGGTCTTATCAGAACCTCTCTCTTTCAGCCAGGCAAACAGGACCTTAGCAATCTTCTCTGCATGGGACTCCTCTTTAGTTGCTTTCTCTGGTGTAAAGTGGAACAGATAGTTGCTGCCAGGCTCACTAGCAACACTATAGTGTTCTTCCTTGATCTTTGCAGGAAAAGATTGGTCACTGCCCTCAGCTTCCATCATCACATTGGTCATGTCAATCCGGCCATCAAAGAGGATACAGGAGATCCCCCCTTCCTCCCTGCACTTCTCCTCAAACTCTTCCCCCAGCTCTTGCATCAACTTTTCTTGTGCTCTCTTAACCTTGTTCTTATCAATATCTTTACTTGTGTCATCTTCTAAGATGAGTCCTGCATCAATCAGAGCTGCAGTTGCTATAGCTGCAGTTGGCCTTAGACCTATGCCATACCTTACACTAGCAAGGGCGATGTTTGGAATCTCATCATAATTTTTCCGTAGCTTTGCTGAAGCTGCAGGGTCAGTTTCAGGAATGAGCTCAACTTCAGGGACTGTAAGGAAGCTCTCAACATCCTTCCTGGCAACCTTGTCTGCTGCTGCAAAGCTTTCTTCTTTGCCCCTTCTCCTTTTCTCTGCCTTCTTTTCCATCCCCTGCCTTTCCAATGTTTTAAGAAGATAGAGGATTGATGGAGCCCCATGGATTTTCTCAATACATTGAGACGTTTGTTAAAATGGTTACAGAGGTTTCTGCTGAGTAGTTCTGGAAAGAGCTCACCTATTTATGGCTGACGTTGACTTTAAGTTTGTGTTTGTAGGTTGGTGGCTAAAGCAGTACAGTAGGAGATCTTGCCATCCAAGAATGAGTCCAATCAAGATATTGGAACCTGGCAAAGTTCAAGAAGTCAGGAGATCGAGATTTAGCACTTAGGTGTTTGTGTGCATTACAAATACAATTTATTATTGTTAGTATTATTATTATTGATCTTTGGAGTTGTATCCAGTTATATACAGTTCACTTGTTAATACATTTGATGGCTTTGTCATTATAAATGATTTCCCATATATTTTTTATCTTTGCAATTTTGTAATACAATACCAATGGGTTCAAATGGTAAAATCAGCCATTTTGAAATCCAAAATTATGCAGGTTATATTTATCCTATCCCAAAAATGACCTCATATTTGAATTCCCCATTAAGAAACACATCATTTAGACACCTTGCATGTTAGGATTTCCTTCAGATACATGTTGGCATCCATGTATGGCCAAGGGGTGAAAAATGGTAAAATCGGCCATTTTGAAATCCAAAATGATGTAGGTTAGAGTTATCCTATCCCAAAAATGAACTCATATTTGAATTCCCCATTAAGAAACACATCATTTAGACACCTTGCATGTTAGGATTTCCTACAGATTCATGTTGGCATCCATGTATGGCCAAGGGGTGAAAAATTGTCAAATCGGCCATTTTGAAATCCAAAACAATGTAGGTAGGAGTTATCCGATTAGAAAAAGAATCCCATATTTGAATTCCCCACAAGAAAACACATATTTTAGACACCCCACTCGATTGATTTTCCAAAAAAAAAAAGTATGGCCCGCCCTACCACCCCAATAACAGCCTGTTCCAGCTGCTGAGGTCAGGCAG
The DNA here is from genome assembly GCF_963971535.1 of Notolepis coatsorum. Taxonomy (NCBI): domain Eukaryota; kingdom Metazoa; phylum Chordata; class Actinopteri; order Aulopiformes; family Paralepididae; genus Notolepis; species Notolepis coatsorum. The sequence goes on along the minus strand of NC_140182.1, from coordinate 48,186,940 downwards.
ACGCCTGCGAACTCCAGCTACTAGGACAGAGAGGCTTCGGCTCAGCTTCTTCCCCCAGGCCATCAGAGCCTTGAACAATGAACACTGAGTGCCACAGAACACTGAACTCTCCACACACAAGCACACATGAGCACACACACAACACGCACGCTGTGCACGCTCGCACACTAGCAGCCACTTTAACATGAGCAGGCACACACTCATGCTGCACACGCCCACACTTAGGGCCACAAAGGAAAGGTCACTTTAAAAATAGTATAGCAACAGTAACAGTGTATTGCACTACCAAAGGACCTAACATGTCCTACATGCTCTGTAAATAACTATGTACGGATACCGAGATGTCCCACTATATTACCTGTGTATTGCACAATGTTGTTTTTATTGGATTCTATTATATGTTGTACTACTGTATTGCACATCGTTGCGGGCAAGACCACCCGCATTTCATTGTATACTTGTATGCCGTGACAAATAAAACTCTTGACTTGACTTGACTTGACTTGATATCGTTGCACTGTCATACTATAAATTTTTTCCCTCCCATTTTCTCCCCAATTTAGTCATTATGCCAATTCCCTATGTCTCTGTTCTGGGGAGGGTGTAGATTACCACATGTCACCTCTGTCGGTTCTGGGGAGGGTGCAGGCCCGGACTGGCCTTCAGGAGCACCGGGAGTTTTCCCGGTGGCCTGGCCTGCACATATTAAAAAAAATAATAATAAAAATTTACTTTTTTTTTATTATTATTTATTTTTGTGCCAGGCCATTGTTTCTAGTTGTGGCGGCACGATAGTTAGATAACCTAGGTGGGTGGGGAACAACCAGGATTTCACTGTCTGCGACAGAGTTGGAGAACTATCTCAGAGAGAGGATACAGAGGTACATTGTGTCAGACCTTTTAAGGGCATATAGCCATGCTCATTTTAGTTTGATTGTAGTCACGCCCCCTTTTTGAGATGATTTATGACCCCTAAGTCCCGCCCCCTTCACTGATTGGTCAAGGAGTCAAGGAGGCGGGACTTCCGGTTTCGAGGGGAGGGACATCCGGTTTAGGAGGGGAGGGACATCTGGTTACGGAAGGGGAGGGGTTGTAAGGGCGGGGACATCCGGTTTCAGAATGTTTTTTTTTTCAAAATAAACGTTTTTTTATTTTTTATTTTTTCAAAATAAAAGTTTCAAAAATAAAAGTTTTTTTATTGTCAGAAATAAAAGTATTTTTTTCAAAATAAAAGTTTTTTAATTTTCAGATTAAATATTTCAGAATGTATGTGTAGGGGAATATTTTTAAGAAAAATACAATGTATCTATCTTCACAATAAATGTATGTGGACATAAACATTTCAAATGTGTGTAGGGGATTTAAGAATAAGTGTATGTGTTCAGAATGTGTGTGTGTGTGTGTGTGTTTTCTTGGATACATGCAGTGTTTAGACACTTGTGTGTGGGGATTAAGAAAAATACAATGTGTCTGTTTAAGTAGAGAATGCTTTCTTCCAAGTGGTATGGTTTCTACCATCCCCAAGTGGCATGCGTCTCCCCTCTGTTTCTGTCTACCTCTCAGTAGACTGAATATCTCTCCCTCTCAGTAGACTGTCTCCACTCCGTAGGCTGAAATGACATTCAGAAACACCAGCGCTATGACATCCCCTTCGCTGTCATAGAAGTCGGGAGAATGACGATAGCGAATAGGAGGGCTTGAAACTACTGTATGCACATTGTGTCACTGGGGACCAGATTTACGACCTTCCGACTTCCTCTTTCTGCAGAGGCGTGTGTGTGTGTGTGTGTGTGTGTGTGTGTGTGTGTGTGTGTGTGTGTGTGTGTGTGTGTGGTGTGTGTGTGTGTCTGTGTGTGTGTGTGTGTGTGTGACTGCTCTGCTATATTCCAAATTACAAATGTAATGTGCCTATATTTTAGTTTCATGGAGAATGCCCAATGCATGTTTAGGGGAATATTTTTTAAGAAAAATACAATGTCACAATCTTTAGACTTCAGAAAAGAAAAACTACAAATTACAATGTGTCTATATTTTAGTTTCTTGGGTTTCCCTTAGTGATCATGTCTAAATAAAAAGAAAATACAATTGGCTTCATTGCTATAAGCCTTAGGCATCAAGTGCTCACACTCCATAAAACAGATTAAAGTGCTGCCCACGTCTGGGCTAGTATCAATACCAATACCCTTCCTTAAGGGTTTACATATATTGTATTATTATTCACATTAATTATTACACTTAAAGATATGATTAGGTATAAAAGTTATATGTGATAGCTTAAAGAGCTGTGCTGAAAATAAATTTCTGTGTGGGTGTGTGTGTGTGTGTGTTCGGGGGTGTGAACAGGGGCCCTCTTAGGTGTCAAAACACTGCATGGTGGTGTGAATATTAGGGGACATGCAGACTTAGAGTAAAACTCTGACATATTTACAGGCAACATTCAAATACAAATGGTTTATATCTTTGTAACATGAAAGTTAGTGTAGAACATTATACTCATAGCATATTTTTAGTTCACACAATGGATGGGTTCACATGAACATAATCTGACCAAAAATGTTGACAATGTATTTTTTCTTAAAACATTTCCCCATAAACATGCATTTGTCCTAATAAACTAACCTACACTATAACATGCAATACTTTGATGAATATTGTTACACAGCTGACAGAGTTGTAATACCAACTATTTGACAGTTTGGGACACGGTGCTTACAGAGAAGCTGTAGTTATTATTTTCTTATTTCGTAAAACTAATACAATGTTGACTGGAAAATGAGTCTTTGACAAGGTTAAGAGGTTACAGATCTGAGAAAGACTTTAGTCTTGTTTACATCAGAGTCACCCATTTTCAATTCATCAGGGCCTATATGACATACAGATAGACAGTAATGCTACATCCATACATTTAGGACATACCAGATTCCAAATACAGCACTGTTTGTGATACAAAACAACAAAAAGAGTTCAGAAAATATGTGTGTGTATGTCCAAGCTGTTTTAACTGTTTCAATAGGGGTATTTCATCTGTCTTAAATTAAGACTTATTTTTGGATATAGATCACTTCAAAGCATGAATGTCCATCTACTGTATCAATGCTAGGCCTACATTTATAGGTCTACTACCGTATTTAGCATGGTTCAAACCTCACCAACACATCTAACCCCAATTTATGTCACAGTACCCTGAAAATAGCATCGAGTTTGGGGAAAAGGCCTTCATGTGATAGCTAGGTCTGTAATGGACTTTAAAAAACATTGAAACTATAGGCCCTCAATACCCTCCATCATCTTTTTTACCCCGAAAAACCCATTCAATATAGTTTGCTGTACCTCAAATGTAATGTGCCTATATTTTAGTTTCATGGAGAATGCCCAATGCAAGAGAGTGTTTAGACACTTCACCTTAACATTTCTTTTTGTTATATTGATGTAATGTGTCTATATTTTAGTTTCTTGGAGAATATCATAATCTTTAGACACTAGTGTTCAGAAAAAGGTTTCAGAATAAGTGTATATGTTCAGAATAAAGTTTCAGAATAAGTGTATAGGTTCAGAAAATACAAATGTATCCCCTTAGTGATCTTTGGGTGTCAAAGTGCACCATTTCATTAGCCTGCAGGGGTCTAGGGTTTGAATGTATCGTTAATACGGTCCGGTGAAGCGTTTTATTTAAAATAGATTCTTTTAAAAAGGCTGCATTACAGTGTTTTTGTATTATTATTCACATTAATTATTACACTTAAAGATATGATTAGGTATAAAAGTTATATGTGATAGCTTAAAGAGTTGGGCTGAAAATATTAAGTACAGAAAATATGTGTCAGTGAGGGTCTCTGTGTGTGTGTGTGGGGGGGGGGTGTGAATTGGGGCCCTCTTAGGTGTCAAAACACCGCATGTTGGCGTGAAGTTTATCAGTTTAGAGGACATGCCGACTTAGAGCAGAACTATGGAAGGGTTCACATAACATAAGTATGCTCTCTACTGGACTGTGTAACAATAATGCACAAAGTAGATTCAAGAGAACATGCAAATTATTTATTAATTTCAGCTTACATGTCTGAAAATTTGTCCTGTTCCCTGACCATATGACAGTCGAAGGAAACTCAAGATATTGTATGAGGTGTTTTTAAAAGGGCGAATTAACTATTTTTAGTAGATTTAATCATTAGTCAGAAGGATAATGGTATTTTGTCAAGGGGGTGACATATATCACCCCCATGACACATCCCTACTTTGTAAGACAAACAGCTTTGGTGCTGTAATTACAGTGATTAGGCTCATTTGCCTGTCTTCATTTTTTATCAATCTGCTTTTTTGTGTATTTTTAGGTGTTTGGTTATGTTTTATCTGTCATTTGGACCAGGTCTAACTCGGAAAAAAGGGGTCTATGATCTCAAATGACTACCTGGTAAAAAGTATACCAATTGTCATGCAAGAATGCAACTCTAATGTGTTACATAAGTAAAACAGACTATTTGCAAACAGCATTGTTCTAAACAGTGTATTACAAAATATTTTTGTATCTACTATAGACAGTTTGTATTTATATCTTTGTCATATGAAAACATGTACTTTGGTAAAAACATGATATCACATAATCCTATTGAATTCTGAATTTTTGACTGTCAATGATACACTTAAAAACAGACATGTCAACATAGTTTTTCTACCTGTTTACACAATAAGGTAAAAACAATACAGATGTATTTTTTAGAAGTTTAGTACGCTCAAGCCCCAAAGGTATTTTCTTTAAATTGGTCTAAGGTATACAACTAGCACATTTCTGAATTACTATGCAGAACAGTGTCTAGTTTTTTAGCCACACTAAATAATTGTGTAATATACTCAATATTTCGATATGCATTAAATCCTACAGTTACACACGATAGGAAATATTCAAACAGCTCAAAGATGATAATTCTAAGGCAAATACAAATCTAACTCACTCACCATAGTTGAGTTAGTGTGTAGTATGGCTAACATGTATGAAAGTTGTTGATACAATATTATAATTCATAATAATTTTGCAGAAAAAAAGCTAAATGCACAGTATTACCGGCAGAGTTTGTTTGATCCTAGTCCCCAGATGATTGAAGGAAATTCATTTTAAGAACCATTTAGCATGAAACATCTTAAAGCAAAGATGTATTTTTATTCATTATAACCATGAAAATAATACAATGTTAGGTTTTACCGTGATTATAGTGTTCACAGATAGGAATGTATCCAGGACGGGGTCCTTTATACATCAGTAACCCTGGACAGATAGGAATGTATCATTCACATTTAATTATCCAAATGTACTCAGTTTGTGTGAAATTTACTCTGCGAAATGTATTGTGTAGCAAAAACAATTCATATTGTTTCAGTGATGGCCTGGTTGATAGGTCTATTGTTGATTTGTATTATTTGTACATGAAAGTTTTGCTTCGTTCACACAATAAATATGCTGTTTGTGTAAAAATAAGGTATAATATCTGGACTGATTCACTGTGCCACAGGTAGCGATACAGTCTACCCCCATTACAGGGGTATAGTGGGTCGATTATATTTTGTATGAAACACCTTAAAGTGGAAATGAAGCAGTGAGCAATGTGATCCTAGTTTGTTTGTTGTGTACCTTGTGTAAGACAGGGTTCTATAATCAAATGTGAAATCTATCTTATTTGTCTGAAAAATCAAATATAATATCCCTGTTTTCAACATGGGCGCCGCCATTTTGTTGCTGACGTCATGGCTGACGTCATGGAGCTTGTTTGGTGTATACACTGCTGGTTAGTTGCCTATAGTGAATGGGTCAGTCAGTAAATAAAATCTTGCCTACAAAACAACGGGACCGCGGTGGTTCTGTTTGTATTGCTCCTGGCTGTTCAAACTAATTTTACCATGTGAGAGAGAGGAAAGTTGGTTAATTTCCACAAACTACCAGTGAAAAAAACAGTGTTGTTGGCACGTTGGCTCAGGCTGGCTGCACTCAGGCGGCGCGACCAGCCTGTTGGACAGGGAAGGAGGATCTGCAGCGAACACTTCATTGCCTCGGATTATGTTGTTGGGGGTGGAAGGTTTGTCCAGAAGACCACTAATCAGCTGAAGCCTGATGCGGTTCCCTCGGTCTTCGACAGACAGACCGGCGTTAGCTCTCGGGAGCGATCGCTAGCTAGTTGGCACCATTCATTTTCTATTTTTAAACATCTATAACTGTAAGGAGGAACTTAAAATCATTAAAAACAATTATTACATCTTGAGGTAGAATGAAAAGCAGTTGGGTATATTATAAAAAATGTATTAAAGAATATTGCAGATCATGCTGTAACCTTTTTCATCAATAATATAAGCGTGGATAACATCGATAATATGGTTAATATCTAAAGTTTCTAAACACTTATGATTTTTCAGTTTAAAAGCCGTAACATCCACTATTACAGTGTATAAACATAACAGGTGTGCTCTGTTAAAATGATTACTATCTAAAATAGTAACTAAGCCGTTTTCAGATAGAAGACTTTCATCCTCTGAGAGTGTCTCTATCATATATTGCCAATTATTTAGCAAGCCTTGCTCTCTCACCAGCTTCAACATATTTTCAAAAAGCCTTAAGCGCACGCTATTGACATTCCCGTTTACAGTGTACAACTGAGCATTGTTGACTTTATTAGCTATAGCATGTTTTAAAAGCAATGCGATATCATAGTTTATAAAACTCGTAATACAGCTGGTAGTCCTGCTGAAGAAATTCCCCATTTCCTATGCTACGATCCTAATACTTTAAACAACAGCTGATACTTTTTTACTTTAGTTTCTGTCAAAGAATGTGACTGTCAAAAAGATTGGGTGGGTGTGTATGTCTAGATGGATGTATTTCTGTATGGGGGTGGGGGCAAAGCTGCGGACGGGTCTGTATGACGCTATATAGGCGGTCAGGGTTTGAATAAAAACCTATATATTTAGAGAGTTCCCTCTTAGAGAGGCCCTAGAAAATAAAAGATGGCGAGCAGTCTAGCTACATCTACTATATGCACATCAGTCCGAGTAGCACATTTTAAGGCAGAGTTACTTGCACCATCCAAATTTGGTAGCGTGTTTTACACCGAGATATGGCCTCTCAGGGACGGGGTCCTAGGATTCTGTTATGATGTTAAATTTGAGAGAGTTGTCTTCTACAAAACCCCCTTGGAGAATTTCCAGGGTGTAGGAAGAAGATCTGAGATAGACCTATCGGAGAGTGAATTTTGGCAGCTAAAAAAAGCTTCGTATGAAGCTATGGATGGATTAGTGGGTAGAACGCTTAAAGATGGGCAGATATTCACCTTGGTAATAAGCTCAATAGACTACGGGTATGTGTATTACGGGCGGATATCTATAAAAAGTACTCTGGCTTTTGGTGTAGAGACTAATCTAACCATCTTCTCAAGGTTCCTTAATACAAGTCACGAATATTTCCTATTCTCAGTACCGGTACCAGCCTGGTTAGAATGTCTTCAGACATGCGGAATGATTACTAACGAAGGGGTTAAGGTGAGGACAGACCTGGCATATTTTAGAAGAAGGCTCCTTCCAGCCGACGATTCAGAAGAGATGGAGTGGGAGTGACCCATCGAGGGGGCGGAGGATAGGGCGTGTCAACCCTAAATCCTCCTTTAAAAAGACTTATAGTGCATTTGTAGTTTTAGATAGCAATCATGGCTTTGTATGTGAGCCATGAGGCTGATCCTTCTAACTCAGCATTGGATACACAAACAAGCCTGTCCCCATTATACACGCCTGACGATGTTGAGACACTACCCTTTGGTGGGTATAGATTCAGTGACCCTCCTTCAACGAGACCGACCATGGCCATGTATGTGAGACACGGGGAAGATCCTTCTAAGCATGCTTCGGATACACTAGATAGCCTGTCTCCACTATACACTCCAGACGAGGAAGTAGAGACATTACCCGTACCCCTGTATGGTTCAACTAAAACTTTTTCATTGCAAAGCCTCCTAGACACCCCTAGGACTAGTTACAGCCCTCTTTCAACGATTTGGGAGACTTCATCGCCGGATTCATCACCGCCAAACCCTGTCAGGCGTATGGATCCCCCTCCTCGTGATAGCCCCTGGTACACCCCTCCTACAGCAGAATCTGATGTATTCCACCCTGACCCCGTAGAAATACCTATCGCTGATGTAACCAACAAAGCATCATCACTGCCATCCCCAACCCGGGGTATGGTTAAGAGACTGTATCCTACTAGAAGAAAAACCCTCCAGTTCCCAATCGAAGTAGCTACTCTTAGAGCCTTAGTGACCGCCGCGGAACTGTCAGGACAATTGTACATCGATGGGTAAACGGGAATGTCAATAGCGTGCGCTTAAGGCTTTTTGAAAATATGTTGAAGCTGGTGAGAGAGAAAGGCTTGCTAAATAATTGGCAATATATGATAGAGACACTCTCAGAGGATGAAAGTCTTCTATCTGAAAATGGCTTAGTTACTATTTTAGATCATATGAATGGTCATTTTAACAGAGCACACCTGTTATGTTTATACACTGTAATAGTGGATGTTACGGCTTTTAAACTGAAAAATCATAAGTGTTTAGAAACTTTAGATATTACCCATATTATCGATGTTATCCACGCTTATATTATTGATAAAAAAGGTTACAGCATGATCTGCAATATTCTTTAATAATTTTTTTATAATATACCCAACTGCGTTTCATTCTACCTCAAGGTGTAATAATTGTTTTGAATGATTTTAAGTTCCTCCTTACAGTTATAGATGTTTAAAAATAGAAAATATTATCCAGTTGTGTAACTATCTTCACCTCTGTGAATTGGGACCCTTTAAAACTTCGAAATGTCACCACTGTCTGTTAAATGTAATGCTTGAAAACATTTGACCATTTGTTGGGATCATGATCAAATCAGATTTATTTGTAAGGTCCTACAATACATACATTAATGACCCCTCGGGTCAAACACATCTTCTTTAAACAATTCAAGAAGAAGTACCACAATAAATCATAAATAAACCATAAATACCATAAAGTCCAACAAATTTAAAATAAATGAATGCAACACAGTCATACATATCCTTGCAAAGGTATGTAAAAACCTAACGATAGGACGAAAATGCACCTCTGACCCTTCTTAGATGATGCAACAGTCTTGCACTAAAACAACCAAACAGTCAAACAGTTACAATAAAACATACCATAACATTTGCTATGTATAGAAAAAGGCGTACTTCCCATAGCAGGAGTCGGATATTTATCTTTTTTGTACACGTTTTTAAAGTGAAATATATTACTAGAACTCTTTTTACATCATTCTACATAAGAGTTCCATGTTTTGATATTATAAATGAAATGCCTCATTGTCTTAAGGTGTTTCATACAAAATATAATCGACCCACTATACCCCTGTAACTGTATCGCTACCTGTGGCACAGTGAATCAGTCCAGATATTATACCTTATTTTTACACAAACAGCATATTTATTGTGTGAACGAAGCAAAACTTTCATGTACAAATAATACAAATCAACAATAGACCTATCAACCAGGCCATCACTGAAACAATATGAATTGTTTTTGCTACACAATACATTTCGCAGAGTAAATTTCACACAAACTGAGTACATTTGGATAATTGAATGTGAATGATACATTCCTATCTCTGACTTCACAAGTCTGTCCAGGGTTACTGATGTATAAAGGACCCCGTCCTGGATACATTCCTATCTGTGAACACTATAATCACGGTAAAACCTAACATTGTATTATTTTCATGGTTATAATGAATAAAAATACATCTTTGCTTTAAGATGTTTCATGCTAAATGGTTCTTAAAATGAATTTCCTTCAATCATCTGGGGACTAGGATCAAACAAACTCCGCCGGTAATACTGTGCATTTAGCTTTTTTTCTGCAAAATTATTATGAATTATAATATTGTATCAACAACTTTCATACATGTTAGCCATACTACACACTAACTCAACTATGGTGAGTGAGTTAGATTTGTATTTGCCTTAGAATTATCATCTTTGAGCTGTTTGAATATTTCCTATCGTGTGTAACTGTAGGATTTAATGCATATCGAAATATTGAGTATATTACACAATTATTTAGTGTGGCTAAAAAACTAGACACTGTTCTGCATAGTAATTCAGAAATGTGCTAGTTGTATACCTTAGACCAATTTAAAGAAAATACCTTTGGGGCTTGAGCGTACTAAACTTCTAAAAAATACATCTGTATTGTTTTTACCTTATTGTGTAAACAGGTAGAAAAACTATGTTGACATGTCTGTTTTTAAGTGTATCATTGACAGTCAAAAATTCAGAATTCAATAGGATTATGTGATATCATGTTTTTACCAAAGTACATGTTTTCATATGACAAAGATATAAATACAAACTGTCTATAGTAGATACAAAAATATTTTGTAATACACTGTTTAGAACAATGCTGTTTGCAAATAGTCTGTTTTACTTATGTAACACATTAGAGTTGCATTCTTGCATGACAATTGGTATACTTTTTACCAGGTAGTCATTTGAGATCATAGACCCCTTTTTTCCGAGTTAGACCTGGTCCAAATGACAGATAAAACATAACCAAACACCTAAAAATACACAAAAAAGCAGATTGATAAAAAATGAAGACAGGCAAACGAGCCTAATCACTGTAATTACAGCACCAAAGCTGTTTGTCTTACAAAGTAGGGATGTGTCATGGGGGTGATATATGTCACCCCCTTGACAAAATACCATTATCCTTCTGACTAATGATTAAATCTACTAAAAATAGTTAATTCGCCCTTTTAAAAACACCTCATACAATATCTTGAGTTTCCTTCGACTGTCATATGGTCAGGGAACAGGACACATTTTCAGACATGTAAGCTGAAATTAATAAATAATTTGCATGTTCTCTTGAATCTACTTTGTGCATTATTGTTACACAGTCCAGTAGAGAGCATAATTATGTTATGTGAACCCTTCCATAGTTCTGCTCTAAGTCGGCATGTCCTCTAAACTGATAAACTTCACGCCACCATGCGGTGTTTTGACACCTAAGAGGGCCCCAATTCACACCCCCCACACACACACACAGAGACCCTCACTGACACATATTTTCTGTACTTTATATTTTCAGCCCAACTCTTTAAGCTATCACATATAACTTTTATACCTAATCATATCTTTAAGTGTAATAATTAATGTGAATAATAATACAAAAACACTGTAATGCAGCCTTTTTAAAAGAATCTATTTTAAATAAAACGCTTCACCTGACCGTATTAACGATACATTCAAACCCTAGACCCCTGCAGGCTAATGAAATGGTGCACTTTGACACACAAAGATCACTAAGGGGATACATTTGTATTTTCTGAACCTATACACTTATTCTGAAACTTTATTCTGAACATATACACTTATTCTGAAACTTTTTCTGAACACTAGTGTCTAAAGATTATGATATTCTCCAAGAAACTAAAATATAGACACATTACATCAATATAACAAAAAGAAATGTTAAGGTGAAGTGTCTAAACACTCTCTTGCATTGGGCATTCTCCATGAAACTAAAATATAGGCACATTACATTTGAGGTACAGCAAACTATATTGAATGGGTTTTTCGGGGTAAAAAAGAGGATGGAGGGTATTGAGGGCCTATAGTTTCAAAGTTTTTTAAAGTCCATTACAGACCTAGCTATCACATGAAGGCCTTTTCCCCAAACTCGATGCTATTTTCAGGGTACTGTGACATAAATTGGGGTTAGATGTGTTGGTGAGGTTTGAACCATGCTAAATACGGTAGTAGACCTATAAATGTAGGCCTAGCATTGATACAGTAGATGGACATTCATGCTTTGAAGTGATCTATATCCAAAAATAAGTCTTAATTTAAGACAGATGAAATACCCCTATTGAAACAGTTAAAACAGCTTGGACATACACACACATATTTTCTGAACTATTTTTGTTGTTTTGTATCACAAACAGTGCTGTATTTGGAATCTGGTATGTCGTAAATGTATGGATGTAGCATTACTGTCTATCTGTATGTCATATAGGCCCTGATGAATTGAAAATGGGTGACTCTGATGTAAACAAGACTAAAGTCTTTCTCAGATCTGTAACCTCTTAACTTTGTCAAAGACTCATTTTCCAGTCAACATTGTATTAGTTTTACGAAATAAGAAAATAATAACTACAGCTTCTCTGTAAGCACCGTGTCCCAAACTGTCAAATAGTTGGTATTACAACTCTGTCAGCTGTGTAACAATATTCATCAAAGTATTGCATGTTATAGTGTAGGTTAGTTTATTAGGACAAATGCATGTTTATGGGGAAATGTTTTAAGAAAAAATACATTGTCAAAGTTTTTGGTCAGATTATGTTCATGTGAACCCATCCATTGTGTGAACTAAAAATATGCTATGAGTATAATGTTCTACACTAACTTTCATGTTACAAAGATATAAACCATTTGTATTTGAATGTTGCCTGTAAATATGTCAGAGTTTTACTCTAAGTCTGCATGTCCCCTAATCTTCACGCCACCATGCAGTGTTTTGACACCTAAGAGGGCCCCTGTTCACACCCCCGAACACACACACACACCCACACAGACATTTATTTTCAGCACAGCTCTTTAACACTTTGAGTGCCACGAGGTGGCGCCAGAGGTAGCGCTTCAATGCCACCATCGGCGCCAATGTTACGCTTAATATCGCCTAATCTATGTTTTAAATTATGGCTATGTGTCTAATCTGCCCGTCGCTTATCAAAGAATCCTTTTCCAGTCAGTGCTGTCAAGGCAGATTGGTTTTTTATCACTTCATTTCCGTTTGAGAGCATTTTGAAAAGCACCCGTTTTGAGGTAAAAAACAGTTCATTCTAGACCATTCTATGATAATCGTCTTTTACTGGAATATTCCAGAACGTTGATATTTGTCGGCCTATTTATGAATCGTTTTCAAATAAACGCTAGATGATCAATATTATACGTGCACGCAAGCACATTCGAGCCGCGCACGGATAATCGCCGTGTTCATTTCCTCTTGGACTTTTACAGTGAAACCGAAAGAGCCCATTTCACAAAACAGCCTATATCTTCATCAAAATTAGTCTGATTATCCTAACACTGATAACATAGATTCCTTACCTGACATCAGATGGTATCCAACTGGTATATTCCAATTCGTGATCACCATTCGAAAAAATCGATAAGTGTATGGATCCAACGTGTGTACAGTGCAGTACATGATTCTGCGGGTCTGAGAGGCTCCAGAATGAACTGTGATAACCCCGGCTGCATCAGTGGACTGGAAAATGTGGAGTACAGGATTTTTTTCCCCATCCATTTTCATTGAGTCCATTCCAAAATGTCTTATGTCATCTGGGAGACGATAGGGGGCGCTTTTTTCCACATCTGATCGCCGGCGGCGCTCGGGTATACTAGGGTAGGCTCGCGTGATCCAATATGATTTCAGATCGCTAAAAAAAAAAATCAGAGAAATCTCGTGAGTGGCTTTCAACATAACTATCGGAAACCCGAGATATCTCGTGAGTGGCAGTGAAAGTGTAGCTATCACATATAACCTTTATACCTAATCATATCTTTAAGTGTAATAATTAATGTGAATAATAATACAATATATGTAAACCCTTAAGGAAGGGTATTGGTATTGATACTAGCCCAGACGTGGGCAGCACTTTAATCTGTCTTATGGAGTGTGAGCACTTGATGCCTAAGGCTTATAGCAATGAAGCCAATTGTATTTTCTTTTTATTTAGACATGCTCACTAAGGGAAACCCAAGAAACTAAAATATAGACACATTGTAATTTGTAGTTTTTCTTTTCTGAACACAAATGTCTAAAGATTGTGACATTGTATTTTTCTTAAAAAATATTCCCCTAAACATGCATTGGGCATTCTCCATGAAACTAAAATATAGGCACATTACATTTGTAATTTTCTTTTTAAAAAAAATCACACACAGACACACACACACACGCCTCTGCAGAAAGGGGAAGTCGGAAGGTCGTAAATCTGGTCCCCAGTGACACAATGTGCATACAGTAGTTTCAAGCCCTCCTATTCGCTATCGTCATTCTCCCGCCTTCTATGACAGCGAAGGGGATGTCATAGCGCTGGTGGAGTGTCAGAACCACTCTAGTGTTTCTGAATGTCATTTCAGCCTACGGAGTGGAGACAGTCTACTGAGAGGGAGAGATATTCAGTCTACTGAGAGGTAGACAGAAACAGAGGGGAGACGCATGCCACTTGGGGATGGTAGAAACCATACCACTTGGAAGATTTATCCAAGAAAACACACACACACACACATTCTGAACACATACACTTATTCTTAAATCCCCTACACACATTTGAAATGTTTATGTCCACATAAATTTATTGTGAAGATAGATACATTGTATTTTTCTTAAAAATATTCCCCTACACATACATTCTGAAATGTTTAATCTGAAAATAAAAAAACTTTTATTTTGAAAAAAAACTTTTATTTCTGACAATAAAAGAAAACTTTTATTTTTGAAACTTTTATGTTGAAAAAAAAAAAATTGAAAAAAAAAATCTGAAACCGGATGTCCCCGCCCTTACAACCCCTCCCCTTCCGTAACCAGATGTCCCTCCCCTCCTAAACCGGATGTCCCTCCCCTCAAAACCGGAAGTACCGCCTCCTTGAATCCTCGACCAATCAGAGAAGGGGGCGGGACTTAGGGGCCATAAATCATCGCAAATGGGGCGTGACTACAACCAATGAAATGGGGCGTGGCTATATGCCCTTAAAAGGTCTGACACAATGTGCCTCTGTATCCTCTTTCTTATCTCTCTTGACTCTCTCCCTCTCGCGGCTCACACACACACAAATGGAGCCGTGCTGCCGCTTGTGATTGGTGGAGGCGGGACCAGGATTATCCAAGATAATTCAAAGATTACACACCTTTGCCACATATATTGGCTACAAACATAATCATTGCAAAGTTATCAAAAAAATAAGAATCTGATCAGACACAAGGGTTAAGTTGTTGTTCCCTTTCTAATTTCCTCAAAAACATCTAGTCTAGTTAATCATGTGATCAATATTATTTGACAATTGATGCTTTTTGTTGGACATTTCAGTCAGTGAGCTCATACTTTGAGCTCATTTTATAGTTAAAATGATTGAGACAACGCAATCTTCTGTCTTCGTTGTGCATGCATGCGTGTGCTCACCACACACGATACATGTGTCACTATTCTGGCAGTGGCTATACTGTTATTATAGTATTGTAATGAAAGGTCTGTTATTTAATGTTTGTGTAAAGGGCTATTTTAACTGTTGATGGGTAGTGCATCAGTAAAGTGAATATGGTATTGTGCTCTTGCTCTGTTTGAATAGGTGGAGAGAGTGGTTAACTGTATTATAATAGTAAATAAAAAAATATGTTGTGCTCTTGCTTTTTTCTTTTTGAAGGTGGAGAGAGTAGCATTGCTAGTGCCACAACAGTACATTGTACACTAAGCAATTGTTGGCTCATTAGTTTGTGATTCACATGCACTAAAATTCACCAGAATGCAGGAAATTAAGTCTTTGTAACAAAAAGAAAACCAGACCCCCCGCTTAAAAGGTGGCCTGACTGGGGCTATATTTCGCGCTATATCTCCCGGTAAGAATTATTTCCCCAGTCCGGCCCTGGGAGGTTGGGGAAGACTATACCACATGCCTCCCCCGATACATGTGGAGTCAGCCGCTTCTTTTCACCTGACAGCTTGGAGTTTCACTGGGAGAACGTAATGTGTGCAGAGGTTCACCGTTCACATCATCTCCCCCAGATCCCTTCCCAGCTGAACAGACTGTAATGACCCCACTGGCTTCCCACCCGTGAACACAGCCAATTGTGTTCACTGACCAAGTCAGAGGTACCACTGGAGGGAATTGAACCCTGGACTCTGCGGTGGTAGGAATTGAACCCTGGGCTCTGCTGTGGTAGGTATTGAACCCCGGGCTCTGCGGTGGTAGGAATTGAACGCCAGGCTCTGCGGTGGTAGGAGATGAACCCCAGGCTCTGTGGTGGTAGGAATTTAACCTGGGTCTCTGCAGTGGCAGGCAAGTGCTTAGACATTACCCAGCCATGCCTCACAGAGCGATGTGAGCAGTCCTTTCTAGTGACCAATTATTTTCTCTTGGATTCTCTGATAAAATTATTCAAACATATTTACCCTTATAAAACATTTACTTCTTCCTAGTTTTAGCACATTTCTAGAAGACAGGTCTGTGTTGTTGGTCATCTGTTGCCGAAACCAACCGTTTTATGTGAACACGTACTCATAGCTCAAGTTTATTTTCTTATTTTTTTCTATTTCCTGATTGCCATTGCTTTGCATGCTGTGCTTGTTGTTCTCTCTTGTGATGTGGATCATACATCCTCTTGTGTCCTATCCACTCAGTGTACTCGTTTGTATGTATCTGGAGAATGGAGAGGATTACACACTACACTATCTGTTGTTGAACTACACTTCCCATGTTAGCAAGAGTGATACAACTATGCACCAATCCAACTTTTTCAGTCCCGATACCGATACTGATACAGTACCTGGGCTTTAGGTATCGGCTGATACTGAGAACTAATCTGATCCATTCATTTGAATGAACAGTATAGACTTGGACCTTCATTTTGGGATCATTGAACACAAATGTTATTTTTTTTTTTATCTACTTTTTCTCCCCATTTTCTATTTTTCTCCCTTCCCCAATTTCGTATTGTCCAATTCTACCCTCCCCTGTCTCGAACGTTGTTAGGCCATGCAGCCGGCTGCAATGTGGACGAAGCCTTGCATCACGTGTCCCCTCCGGTACTCGAGGAGGCAGCCGTCGCATCTTTTCACCTGCACAGCGCGATCTCTCAGCGGCGAGGGTCTGCGTGGGAGGGACACGCCGCCCCCGTCGCTTCCTGATTCTACTGCGCAGGCGCACCAACCGACCTGTAGGAGTCGCTGTCCACAATGTCCGATCCCCACACACCAGCTTCCCACCCCCCCTAATACTGCCAATTGTATTAGTATGAATGACCAGCCAAGCTGGTAGCAACGCCAAGAGCTGGGCTCGAACCCAGCATATCCTGCGTTGGTGGCAAGCGCCTTGCCCACTGCGCCACCTAGCCGCCCCATTGAACACAAATGTTGAGATATAATACATTTGTGTCAATTATAGAGAAAGGGGGCGGGGGCCCCCTTTTTATGCTTTTTGGGGGGTTTTGGTGATCAAATATTGAACTATAATAATCAGTGCAGGAGCTCACTTATCCTTGAAAGACAATTTTATCACTGACTTAAAAGGCCCATACATCTCCATAAATGTTCAGGGGGGAGGAAATAAGTGCTTACCCTACAGACCCCAAGAAGTGTTGTATATTCTGTATTGTTTAATATAAATGCATTTTTTATTCCAATCCCGATTTGTATTTGAGATTCCCAAATCCCATCGGACTTGACTTCTTCGTGTCCCTCACTGAGTGTAATACCAGCATTCAACTGTATGCGCCACAGAGGTTTATATCATCATCATCATCACCACCCACGCTATGCATAAAATATATAGGTCCGCGGAGAGGCACGCTGAGGAGGCCGTGCAAACTGCAATGGAATACGGGGCATCTCTCTCTCTTTACCTAATATTTTGATTCTATCCTGAAAATGTTCAGTTGGAAGGGCAGTCTATATGCGTGTGACGGCCACACCACTTGCCAATTATTATTGTTTCATATACCATACTTCCATCTTTATTTGCGTTATGATATATTACAAGGTCCTAAGTTAGTGCACACTTAGTTTACATTGTTTATCATAATAGTTCATTTATCATTAGTTTGTATTTGTTCCTCATGTGTCTGTATTGGTTTGGTCAACCGGTATAAATACCTCCCTCTTGTCTCAGTCTGGAGGTCAGTTTTGTTTGGTTCAGTTGATATTTGTGTTATGTATTTTTAGTTTGTTCTGTTTAAGTTGACCCAAGTTCTGCTGGGCCCAAGAACAGATTTGTATAGTTTGGTAATGGTTATTTTTTATTGTTGCACTTTTTTGTGGTTTTTTGTTCCCTGTATTTATATTTTTGGGGAAATAAACCTCTTTTTGAGCACTCTACCTACGACTCCTCGTGTCTAAGCTGTTTGGTCCCTCACAATGCGCAACGGTAATTTAATTTTTTTTTTTAAAGGGCACTTTTTTATGAGGCTCAAAAGGGCAGGTGCTCGAGCACCCCTTGGGCTCTATGTGTGCACGTAATCCATACAGCTGATTGCATTGACTACTACAGTATGTGGACCTAGTTTATTGACTGTTTGCCCTGGTGAAGGTCTCATGACTGAAAGCTAGGCTTTTGTTAAAGAAACGTGCATGTACCTAAGTGTGCAGAACCTTCTTCTCTAATACTACTCTTCTGTCTTCTGCCACCTTAGCATATTTGTTTGTCGTTAGTGCAGTGGCTCAGGAGGTAGAGCAGTCATCTGGTAATCCAGAGGTTCCCGGTTCAATTCCCGCTCCTCCCCGGCAGCTTGTCAAAGTGTCCTTGAGCAAGACACTTAACCCCTAATTGCTCCTGATGAGCAGGTTGGCACCTTGCATGGTTGCCTCCGCCATGAATGGGTAAATGTGAGGAACAAATTGTAAAGCGGTTTGGATAAAGCACTAAACGTTATATACCATTTACTACAGCTCAAGACACATTGGTGTTTTACGTTTTATGTCCTCCTCACAACAGAACGATAGGCTTCGGGTAAACAAATCCTCCGGCAAAATGCTCCTTTTAATGGGATTTCAATTTTTTTTTCAATTTGGTCAAAATTCCTGCCTGAAGTTTTACTTTCTGCCTACTTTTGCATATTGTGCTTTTATTTTGAAAAACGCCAACCGGAAATCTTAATGTTGCCGTTGCTGGCGGAACACAGGTTGCCGCTTCATAATACTGGTGTAACGTTAGCATAGGTACAGCAAACATGTTCCTCTTATTTTAACCAAATAAAATTAATAAACGATTCAGATTTTTATTTACTGTAATAAAATATAGCTACGTATCCAACAAGCCATTTCGACGTTAACGCTAGGTTAACTAGGTAAACCTGAGTTAGCAAAGCAGTTGGTAAGCTAAGCTAAATAGCTAACGGTGAGGTATTTGGTAACATTATTAGCTTGCTCCCTCTATATTGTCGATGTTGTGCTGCTAACGTAACTGGCTCACACACCTAGCTAACATTCCTATATTGATGGAGTGCCCTCATCTGAACTCGAACGTGTGCTTCGCCGACATCGATTCCTCCAAGCTCCCAAATGGTACTCCCTCCTCCTGGTGCTGCAACGGTGAGTGTGTGAACACATTTAACGTTTGATTTAGATCATTGTTAACCGGTCCCAGGTCAGGTGGGACCGTGGGGTTGTCTGTTGACATTGATAGTTGCCATGTGGGGATGGGCAGCTAGTTGCATGTATTCTTAACGTTGTAGCTAATGGAGAGAGAGCACCCTAATCGTTACGCAGCATAACGTTACCTCGTGAGAGAAAACCCCTTCGTGAAAACAACAAAACAGCTCGGGGTTATACAGGAACGTTTCTCGGATGTTTCTAAAATTGTATTTAATATATTTAATATGCTCGTGCTGCCTACCTAGTATAATGAAACATCTCTATGTGGCTTGAAATTCCAAATAGAGGTGTGTATGTATTATCCATTACTGTCACAAATCATGCGCATACTCGTGCATTTATTTAATTTAGCACACACACGCACACAAAACCCAGTCTGCAACTAGATGGACTCAAAAGCAGCTCATGTCTCCTTGTTTCATATCCAGTTTGCAGATCAAACAAAAGTCCGTGGGTTTGTCTCACTTGCCTGAATGTTCATTGTGGAAGGCAAGTATTATTCCTTTGTTTTTAATATACACAGAAACACTGGTAACAAACTATACAACATATGCACGTAGCATTCCCCCCCTTAATAGCAGATCTGTCTGTTTAGCATAATTCTGACTACCTTTGTAAGCTATATAATCAAGAATTCCCCACTCAACGTATAGTCTATCCAATTGACAAATGAAGCAAGTTCAAGCAGTCTCTCTCTCTAAAGATACGTGAACGGACATGCTAAGAAACACTTTGAGGACAGCCAGGTCCTTTGCAACAACCAGAAGAGAGGTGACAAGCAGGACAAGGAGAAGCCCCATCATGCTGTCTGCATGGACTGCAGCCGCTACAGCATATTTTGGTGAGTAAAGTGACCTGCCTAACTAACCAACCAAAGCGGTCAACCAGGTGATACCTGTCTGACTGATCTGTGACTCAGCTTGGGTGACTATAAAGGGAACAGTCCTGAAAACATATGCAACAACGCACAGAGCTTGTGGACGGTTGCCGAGGTTACAGGAAGTAAGCATCTATTTAGCTGAAAGCATTGCCTTTCTAGTAATTCCATGTTTTTCTTCTCTGTTGTGTCAAGATACCGTCTCGACTCTAGATAGTGGGTACTAGGGTTGTCCCGATCGGTAACCATTTTTCGGGCTTCAGTGGTATCGGTGAAGTATTCAAAGCTTAATTCTTCCCACATGCAAAGTTTCAATTTGGCAGGTAAGGTAGGGTTTTCTTGTAGGGTCAATATGTTTTCTTGTAGTTTCATGACTAAAATGTCCTCATCTTAGAATAACCGATTTTCAAAATTAACATGACTATTATTTTAAAATGTTCTATAAGTTATATCTTATTTCGATGGAGGCCAATTATTTTGATTGGTAATAAAAAAATATATATAAAGCATTTGAATCTTGATTTTGGAAAAGTGATAGGAATTCGATTTTTACCAACTTCCCCCGTAGGGTGTTTAAAGGAACACACCAACATTATGGGAAATGCGCTTAACGTCTAGAAACCAATTTCCTTTAATTAATTTGTGCTACGCTAGCTTAGCTTGCGGCCGGATAGCTTTCTACTGAACGCACAGAGAGGATATTAGTGTCTTATCTTCATGTCTGACTCTGGAGAAGATGTAAGCACATTTCCTATAATCTTGGCGCGTCCTTTTAAGAAAGTCAATTTCCAATCATCCTTTACGTATATGAAATTATGCTTCTATTTTGATAAGGTGTGGCACCATATCTGAGACAAAACTACATGCATCTCGTTATCTGCACTGGGGTGTTTTTGCCAGGTGTGAAGTGAATGGGGTCACTGCTGTTACAGACTATACATAATGGCATGTCTGTTCGAGTTGATTGATCTGCCTCTACAGTTACAGATGTGATGAGTTTGCCGTCAATGACACCAAACTTGGCCAGGTGCAGAAGGTGAGGGAGCATCTCCAAAGTCTGGAAATAAAGTAAGTTCTTTATTTACATATTGGTGAGGTGACTTAATATAGGCTATATTATTCATACGTTCCATATATTCTCCTAAGTCTACAATTTGGCTTCTCTCTTGCAGCTCACCACTGGCTGGCGACAGACAAAGGAAAAGGAAGTTTGTGGAAAGTCCATCCCCGAACAGCAAGATGTTAAAAGACTATGTACCGGTAAATGTTTAAATTTTAACAATAAGAAAAGCTGTCTGGCCACAGCCGTGTCCTCCTGTAGTATCAAATGATCAGGATCTGGCTGGGTGACAGGCCTAGATTTGAACCCACAACTCTCTCTGCTGTTGGCCACGCCCGCCTTAAATGTAGTGCTAACTGTCATTATGAGGTTCTTTGTGAGTCATAGCAGAGATTGGTCAGTGGCAGTGCTTAGTTAAGCACTTCTGCGTCAGCTGATGGTCCTATATTTACGCACACAAGGGTGACTGACTGGAGAGCAATCTCACGTCTTTGTAGAAAGAAAGAATGCCATAGCATGTGTCAATTGGTCAAACAAGCTTAGTAAATGTTTTAGGATATATAGGTGTGCATTTCATGGATGAAATTAATGTGTGCTTTGCCTTTTGAGTTCTTGAGGTATCAAATATTATTTTACTTTTCAGTTGTCCTTTTTATACAGTTTCCGAGATTACGATTGGTAGTCAAATGAACTGCATTGTTGTGTATTTCATTTCTACTGTCAGGGTGGGACTACAGCTCTTTGCGCCACTGGCCTACGGAACCTGGGCAACACGTGTTTCATGAATGCCATCCTGCAGTCCCTCAGGTGAGGCTCTGTGGCGAGGCCGGCGTGCATGTGGGCTTGGCTCGCTAGCTCCGTCCTCGCAGACAAGCGGGCCCCACGGCCAGTCATCCTTCAGTAATACAGTCTGGGACACAGCCAGTGGATTAGGCCGGCTGCCTGGTAACCAGAGTCAGTCAAAGGATTTCCCAGCTAACCTGCATATTAGCTGCTCTTTTCGCTTCGAGAGCAGATCCCATGTGTTTTAATTTCATTTCAAACCTTTATTTCAACTCATAAGACACTGAGGTGTCCTTAATTTTCAGCAATGATGAGCTTGCAAAACAAAAAAAGTTTATCAGCAGTTTCATACATATAGGCACAATAAATAAGAATAAACAATAAAATAAATCAGCTAAGACAGTTACAAGTTGACACACAGTGGTCAGAGATCATACTTTTAAATGCAGCAAAAGGAGGAAGAATCTTCAGCTTCAGAGGGCATTCCAGGTGTTGGAAGCATCAATGGAAAAAGCATTTTTTCCCTAGTTCAGAGCAAACTCAAGGAACCAGCCAGTAATTTGAACGTGTAGAATAGGTTCCAAGATTCCATTACAACAGTGTTGTGATGTAAGAGGGAATACAATACAAGTATATACAAGTCCGCTTCCTAATAAAAGTATTTCCTGTCTCTCAAAATTGTTCTCAAACATGACATAACCCCCCCTCCCCACAGCACAATCATGAAGGCTTCTCTCTGGGATACTGCCTGTTATTACTACATACGTAGACGATTTGGCGATGATCTGTGGTCATTAAGTTTATGTTGAAATGTTGTGTTGTTTCCATCTCTCAGCAACATTGAGTGGTTCAGCCGCTATTTCAAGGAGCTGCCAGCGGTGGCGCTGCGTAGCGGTAAGACGGCAGGAAGGAGGACATACCACACCCGCAGCCAAGGGGACACCAGTGTGTAAGGTCCTCTTCAGGAGGAAGGGGGGGTACTATGGGGCTGAGTGCTTTAGTGTGCAACATATTGTTATAACAACGCAGGCATATAATGGAGATAACTCTAGACCGTATACAACTTATGACGTATATCTTGCCCGTAAGGGTACCCTAATGTACACTTCAACTTGTGTATACTGTTTACTCTTACTCATAGTACAATGGGGGAAATAAGTATTGAACACATCAGCATTTTGTCCTGTAAATATATTTCCAATGTGGCCATTCAAGTGACATTTTCACCAGACTTTGGTATTAACTCAGGGAATCCAGACAAAAAAATCTAAACATTAAAGTCCATACATAAATAAAGTTATGTGTAATAAAGTGGAATGACATAGGAAAAAAGTATTGAACACACTAACTGAAATTAATTCAATACTTAGTGGAGAAGCCTTTGTTTGTAATGACAGCTCCAAGGATGCTTTCTGTATGATGTAACTAATCACCTGCAGTATTCAGGTGTGATTTTGGCCCATTCCTCTACACAGATTGTCTTTAAATCTTGAAGAATGCGGAGGGGCCTCTTGTGAATCTGGATCTTCAGATGCTTCCACAAATGTTCAATTGGGTTTAAGTCAGGTGATTGACTGGGCCATTCCAACAAGTTTATTTTCTTTCTCTGAAATCAACTGCAAGTTTCCTTTGCTGTATGCTTTGGATTGTTGTCATGGTGGAGGGTCCACCCACGTGTCATCCTCAGCATCCTGGTGGATGGCAGCAGGTTCATCTCAAGAATCTCTCTGTACATGGCTCCATTCATTGTTCCTTCAATGATATGAAGTCTGCCAGTACCAGGAGAGGAGAAGCAGCCCCACACCATGATACTTCCACCTCCAAACTTCACTGTTGGTAGTGTTATTCGGGTATGTCCACTGCCATTTCTCCTCCAAACATGGTGTGTTGTGTGACAGCCAGAAAGTAACATTTTGGTCTCATCTGACCAGAGTACATGCTCCCAGTAATTCACTGGCTTGTCCAAATGTTGTTAGGCAAACTTTAAACAAGCTACAACATGTATTTTTTTTCAGTAGTGGAGTCTTGCAGGCTGAGCGCGCACAGAGGCCATGGCGGTGGAGTGCATTGCCTATGGTTGTACCTGCTGCCTCCAAGTCTTTCTGGAGCTCTTTCCTAGTGGTCCATGGCTCTCTGGCTACTCTTCCAAGTATCCTTCTGACTCCCTGATCAGAAATGTTGCGAGGAGCACCTGTGCATGGCCGGTTGATGATTGAGTGATGTTGCTTCCAAGTTCCACTTATGGATAATGCCCCCCAATGGTGCTTACAGGAAGATTCTGAAGTTGTGAAATACGTCATTAGCCAATTCTATTTTCATGATTTGCAACAATCTGTTTGTGAAGGTCTTGAGAGCTCTTTGCTTTAGTTTCTTGTGTGGCACCTTGGTAACAAAACAAAAACATTTTATAGTCCATCAATATATTCTAACCCAGTTGACATTATTAGCACAGATAGGAGGTAGAGTTACCATTAGTTTTGGTTTTCAGCTAGTTCCTTGCCTTTCCTTGCTGTGGTGTACTGCTTTTTCTTAGTGTGTCCAATACTTTTTTCCTGTTTCATTCCACTTTATTACACATAACTTTATTTACATATGGACTTTAATGTTTAGATTTCTTGTCTGGATTTCTTGAGTTAATACAAACGTCTGGTGCAGATTTCACTTGAATACGCTCATTGGAAATACATTTACTGAACAAAATGTTGATGTGTTCAATACTTATTTCCCCCATTGTATATATTCACATATTTGTATATTCAGATAACATTTTATTGCCTATATTTATGTCTTTCTACTAGGGCTGCAACGATTAGTCGACATAATCGACGACGTCGATCATAAAAACTCGTCGACGCCGTTTTTTTTTTTTTGCGTCGATGCAACGTATACATTTAAAAAAAAAATTACACTACCTATCTTTGTGAAAGTGGCTTCTCAGCTCTGGTCCAGCTGAAGACAAAGCAGTGGAACAGATTGGACATTGAGCATGACCTCAGAGTTGCTTTGTCTACCATCACCCCAGACTTTGAGACTCTTGTCAGGAGCAAACAACATCCACAGTTATCCCATTAGTTCCCTGGGATGTTAAGCTAAGAAGGATATATTATTATTATTATTATTATTATTATTATTATTATTATTATTATTATTATTATTATTATTATTATTATTATTATTATTATTTTATTTCATTGTGTTTTTAGCCCTAGTTGCACTTTTGTTGCAACCCCAGTTATCCCATTAGTTCCCCCAAACGTACTGTCGGTCTGTTATGTTAAGCTAAGAAGTCTGCTAAGAGCCCGGAAAAGGAGCCGCAGGAAGCAGAGATGGAGGGTGTGACAGAAATAATCGTTAGATTAGTCGACTAATCGAAAAAATTATCGACAGATTAGTCGACTACCAAAATAATCGTTAGTTGCAGCCCTACTTTCTACTATTACTCTGCCCATACTTGTACCCCCCCTTCCCCATGCTGCTATGACTATCCCGATTGGGATCAATAGAGGAATATCTTATCATTCTGTTTAGTATTTATTTTTTTATCCTTGAAAACAAGATATTTCCCCACCATGTATTATGTCATTTGTAGTAGGTGTAAATGTTTTCTGCCAGTGGTGAGAGCGGGTGCTCTTCTCAAGATCCTAATTGGCCTATCTTAAACCCTGCCTTGTTGATCAAGAAAAGAGGGCAGGGTTTGAGATAGGTCAATTTTACCACTGAGCAGTAGACCCAAACAGGGAGAGGGCACATTCACCTCCCTATGGACTTGCTTATTGAGTGATCATAAGGGGGACTATTAGCCATAGTTTGTAGAGGGAGAACATATTTTAAAAGAGCAATGGATGGTTTTCACAGATTCCAGTATTGCTCACAACTTGAGATCAGATTAAGTGAGTTGATCTTGGGAACAACTCCCTGTACTTTACTATTGTCCCAGGTTATTAGATTAGACTTTTAAGGCATCACGTTAGTGTTGTTTCTCATCTTAATCAAAGATAGTTGAATGACATGTCTGGTTGATACACACTTGGCTAGTGTGTGGCTATGGAGAGTTTCGGGGGACTTTTTGATCTCTTGCTACAAGGGAACAGCTACAGTTGACTTCCTTTTTGTATTGTTGTGTTTGCTAATATCTTCTTAAAAAGCCCAAGTTTAGCCAAGCAACACAGTTTAGCCAAGCAACGTTCCTTCTATCATGGAAGTGCCAGATACGTTTAGCTCATGTCTGCCCTGTAGCAACATCCGACCAAAGATCAGCTGCAGTCGGAAGGAAAGTGAAAGGTTTGTTGTTGTCAAGTTGAAATAACCTATAGGTGTTCTCCTTGTGTTGAACAGGTCTCTGGTGGAGGAGATCAGGAAGACCCTGTGTTCCCTGTGGCAAGGGAGCCAGACTGCCTTCAGTCCAGACTCCTTATTCTACGTTATATGGAAGATTATGCCAAGTTTCAGGTATGCAGACGACACTTCATATGTGTATAATTCTCGTCAAGTTATTTATTTTTTAAATGTTACTACCTTGTGTGATATCAGTAACTACAGTTGCTATTATTAAATTAATATCACACAGACTGAGTCGAGCATATGGTCATACTGTTTATGTTTTGTGTTCAGGGGCTTTCAGCAGCAGGATGCTCATGAGTTCATGCGTTACCTGCTGGACCACCTCCACCAGGAGCTCCAGGGCAGTCATAATGGGGCAGCACGTCCAGCCTCACCTCAGGACGGGCTCAGAATCGCCATCTCAGGGGCCAAATGCTCCATGTAAGACACCTACCTGCGCTTAGTAGATTTTCCTCTCTTTCCGATCCCGTATGCGTGTTCACCTATTGTGTCTCTCTGTCGAGTGCTACGCTCACCGATTGTATTAGAAGGGGATACGCGCATACTGGACAGTGCCCACACAGTAGGAATAATGTTCTGTAGCTCATGCTTGACATAGCTTATCGAGTAGCTGCTTTCCATTGTGCTGCACAGATGGCCCACTGTGTGCTATGTGCTCTCAATATATGTGTGTGTGTCGTTGGACTGCTGTTACACAGCTCAACCGTGGTGCGACATGAAGAGCCGGCCCATTGTGATGACATATGATCCCTATAGATTCGACTCCTCAGAGGTGGGTTGATGTGCTGCCGTCTCTGTAATTGGATTCGGTGGGCTACAGCAATGATGACCCTTTGTTGAGACGTGGGGTTGTGTAGAGGGCTTGTGGGAGTGGAAACAGGCCCTTTATTGCACAAAGGGCCACAATTCTGCACGTGCACTGTAATTGTTGAGACAATGCCACTTTGGCACTTATGCACATCATTATAATCTGGACAGCCTTGGTTGTGTGGCCCAAGCAACCTGAATAGTCTCAACAGGATGCTCCATACAACCTGAATAGTCTCAACAGGATGACTCATGCAATCTGAATAGTCTCAACAGGATGACCCATGCAATCTGAATAGTCTCAACAGGATGACCCATGCAACCTGAATAGTCTCAACAGGATGACCCATGCAACCTGAATAGTCTCAACAGGATGCTCCATACAACCTGAATAGTCTCAACAGGATGCTCCATGCAACCTGAATAGTCTCAACAGGATGTTACATGCAACCTGAATAGTCTCAACAGAATGCAGGCATTAAAGCACTCCGTCTTGAGACGGATTTCCGTCCATTTGATTCGGAGTCGTGACGGATTTTCTCAATTGGCTAGCTGGTATAATATGATTTGTATGCTGAGCGGTTTCCACTCTTATTTTGAAAATCCCGTGGCATGTCTCATTTCCGCCCAAGCGCAGCTCCAGCCATAATAACTATGGCTCCGGCAGCTAGCAACGTTCGGTTCATATCGATACTCTTATTTTGAAAATCCTGTGGAGTCGTGACTCGTATTCGCTCGGCTCACAACACAGCAGTAGCGTCTGGAACACGGTCATTGCAACATAGCAAGGCTAGTGTGCCTATTTCGCGACCCAAAACAAATCCCTGCTGTTTTATTCCGCAACGGTTCAAATGCATCTAACATGCTTTGCAATCCTCGCCATTCCTTTATGACCACGTTGCGTTAAAGACCGAAATTAACGTTACGTTATCGAGCTAAAACCCTGTTCAGAGCCATAGGGAGAACAGCAGACGGGCAGAGTGAGGACTGGGGAAGGGGGGGAGGGGGGCAGGCATTCTCCCTTCTGTGTGTGTGCGTTTGAAAAGATCAGATGAAGTCAGACAAGTATATTATATTGATAGTAAATGTACTGAGTGTGGACAGATAATGTTGATATTTAAACATAAAAAATACAATACATAGTAAATGTATTCATGATCATCATGCAACATAAAACAATTGCAGTAACGGTTTGGGAGAGGAAGGGGTTTTAGGTTGCGTGTTGTGAGTTCCAAAAAAATTTACTTAAAGTTTAAAGCTCAATATATAAAAACGTGGCACTTTATAGTGAACAGGAGGTCCATTTGTATTAAAAACAATTGATTGTTTTTCATTTAAATGTCTGGAAGAGCAAAATAAAAAAAATTCAAATTATATTTTCATTACCTTTTTTGAGTTGATCTAAATGTTACTGATTGTGTTAAATGGGCTTATGATATCGTCTCATATCGATTGCAGGCACCTGCATCGTATCGTGGCAGATATCGGCAAACATCGTATCGTTATTGTATCGTATCATGATGAAACTGGTGATTCCCACCCCTAGTAGAGTATGATACACCCAACACCAAATCCCATAATTCCTTACACGTAACGTGTCTGGCTGTGTGACGTCAACTTGTCAGCATGAAAATGACAGCCAAACAGGGCACTGCAACTAAATAACACAAATACAATAGGCACATTTGTGACTGTTACAAATATAACACGTTTTATACTTGTGCTACAAGATTTTGGCCTGTGCTACAAAACTATTAACCTCTGTAGCACCAGTGCTATGTGCAAAAAAAGTTAACGTACAGCCCTGCAGGTGTGTGTTTTTGCAACGTATGCCACAGGAAATTACAGTATGGCAGTAATGGGAAAAGGGTGCTAGCTCGCCATCAATCAGAAGCTAGCCACTAGACTTGCATTCACCCTCTCCAGCACACAGCCTCCCTGCCTGGCACGACAACCACAACAGTAGGGTCAGAGTCAGGACAGTAGGCTACAACACAGTGGTCTGTAGTCACATAAGGACCAAAGACTAGAAGAACCTCTGGATGCAGAAGACTTGTGGATTAAGTACAAGACACATACACTTGAAATCTATATTTTACGTTATGCGTGCATAAAACCCAGAATTTGGAGTTTTCTTTATATAAGCTGCACTTTTTTTGTTGTAAAATTGCATTATGCATTATTAACACTATGATCGCCGTGGACGAGTTAACACGTCATTCCTAGCCATGCTCATTCTGCCGAAGACGCCGTAACTCGTCTTTGATGTCAATATTTCAAAAATCTGTCATCGAAATCATATTTCCTTTCCGGAGCCCTGAGACACACTGCAAAGCTCCACTCAACTCTCTAGCGGTTCAAGAGCGCCATCTGGTGGCCGATCGGCAGATCGCCAACCGGAAATTAACCGTTGAAAAAAAAAATAAAAATTAAGGGATTCGAACTTCTCACCAACGGACCGCAGGATCCACAGCAAGGCAGCGCTGCCAGTTGAGCTAAGCGTCTAATGAAAAACATCTGGGATTACGGCTACATAATGCCGCAAGCTCTGCCGCGGGGCGTGTCGCAGCCAATCAGGGAAAACGCAGAAGCACTCGGCAGCACTCTTCCGCTGGGAATAAGCTATAAGCGTCCGGGCACTCGCTATCGTTAGAGAGACTCCGTATTGACACAGTGAACATCGATCGGTGCAAATAACTCGAAAAAACAACATGATTTGGACGTATATACTATTATACAACCTGGAAATGGATCGGGCATTTCTCCATCCCATAATAGAACAAATTCTGTTCCACGCTCATCTGCCAGCGGCGCGAGGAAGCCACGGTAAGATTCAGCGTTATATTCTAACGTGTTCCATATACACTGCTATGATGAACATATGACCCACTCTGGATGAATCATCTAACGCTGCCCACGGAATTATAAACGATCCCCCGCCCATCCGGTCATCATCAGATGATGCGTAGAAACTTCTAGAACCACGTCCAGTTGAATTTTTTTTATCTCGCACAGATTCCTACCAAACTGTATTTGATCATCAATATAATGCATTTAGGGCTATAAATCACGTTCTGAAGAAAGCTGCAGAAAACGATAAAAACATACTTATACTTTAGACCATATTTTAGTATGAATATGTGAATGAAAAAGTTTAACGTTGCTACACCCTGAACAATACATATAGGACATTGAATGGGCCATAATAATGGCAATTTAGCAATATAATTTAAAAAGTTATAGCCCTGCAAAGAAGGGGAACTTCTCCATAGACAAATAGAGCTGGCGAGGGATGGTAAATTATGAATTTAACCCATGGCGATTAAAGTGTTAAAGCACTGTTTCCCTTGTTTAGTTCCTTGTTCAAGTCATAAGCTTGTTCAGTTGTCACAATGTACTGTAAATAAAAACGTGAACTGAAAAGTTACAGTATGTAGATTTATTTATTTGTATGACAAAGTCACAGTCAACCCTTGCAAAGTATCAGTTTTATTTAATGAATTGAAAACAGCATTGATATTACGTAAAAGCAAACTGGCAATAGAAAAGATGTTCAAAATAATCTAGTTCCCTTAAAACGCATGCATTAAAGCGTTCCGTCTCCAGACGGATTTCATTTTTTTTTTTAATTTTTTTTTTATCAATTTGATTTGGAGTCTGACGGAATTGGCTACCTGGTATAATATGATTTGTAGATGCATACAGATTGAAACAACATTTAGCCAATCAGAGTGTCAAATATCATGAAAAAGGGCATTTTGACCATTCTAACCAATCAAACGTGAGCTTGACACACACACACGCTGCTCGCAGTGCCCTCCCCCTCACAGACCTGTCTTGTCACAGACCCGTCTTGTCACAGACCCGTATCATTTGCACCGAAGATAGCAAGCGTGCAGGTCCTCTTTTAACACCACTGAAGCATTAAACAATGGCCCAGTAAACTATTCACTTTAGTTTACTACACAAGGCGTTGTCTAACGTTATCTAGCTGGCTAGCTGATAGCTCATAACATAATTGAAATTCGTTTTTGAAGCTGTGGCTAACGTTAGCTAGCTACCGATCCTCGGGTGGCTAACGTTAGCTACCTAGCAACTGTAGCTTGCTAATACGGGCTGTCCTGGCTGGCTAACTTTTAATTCGCAATGGAGTGGAGCTAACTAACTGTACAAATCGATGTGATTGGCTGAGACTGTATTTTGTATGGTTGGCTGCCTGGCTGTTGTGGATTCGGGTAGCCAGCTAGCAGCTAACATCAACTCAACGTCAACACTCTGTTGACACTGAGCGAGTTTGCCGACAGCAATGTAACAACAATATGGTCCGTGCGGAACCATTATCCCCAACACATAGTTCCGTGTGTGAATAATGTTGAGCCACCACAAAAGATGAATCCAAAGTTTAATATAGTAAGAATAGTATTAGGCTATATTATAACACATCTTTGCAAGTAGATTACATTAGCAAAATGCCCTTTTGACATGTAGCCTACATATTTATAATCATGAAAGTTTATTTGGAAGTATTTTATATTCTGTACTTGGTTTTAAAGTGGTCAGACAGTTCCCTCTGTGTGTAATACAGACCGTCTTCACACATTCATAAATAACACTTACAGAAAAGCTTATTGTGCACTGTAATACGTTTTGTTCAATGGGGGATTTTTTTATGTACCGAATACTGTGAAACCGTGGTATTTTTGCCCAAGGTTATCGTACCCTCAAAATGTCATACCGGCACATGCCTAGTTACACTATAGGCTACACTACTAGGTCTACACTATACTATAGTTTAAGGCTACTTTCACTGTTTTACTGCATTACAGTACTGTTATATTGTCGTTTTTTTTATCAATACAAAAAATATATTACATATATATTGTTGGTGCTTGTTAAATTTAGGTGGGTGCTCCTACATTTTTGCTGGTGCTCCCAACTTTTTGAAGTTGGGAGCACCAGTGCTACCAAGTAAAAATGTTAATTTCGAGCCCTGCATAATTTTAACTACCGTATACAAAATACATAATTTGAACTATAGACCATACATAATTTGAACTATACACAATACTGAATTTGAACTATACACAATACTGAATTTGAACTATAGACAATACTGAATTTGAACTATACACAATACTGAAAGGTTACAGTATGTAGATTTGTTTATTTGTATGACGAAGTCAGTCAACCCTTGCAATCAGTTTCATTTAATGAATTGAAAACGGCATTGATATTACGTAAAAGCAAACTGGCAATAGAAAAGATGTTCAAAATGATCTAGGTCCCTTAAAACGCTAACTCTATTAAATAAACATATAGGTTAAAATAAGAATATGACTTGGCCTGAAAAAAAGTTCAGTCAGGAGATTTGTTTTTGCTTTAATCCCTGAAAATGCTAACGCGATTAAAAAAATATATACAGTGGAGGTTAAAATAAGAATATGACTTGGCCTGAAAAAAAGGTTCAGTCAGGAGATTTTTTTTGCTTTAATCCCTGAGGATGGCCCATGCAACCTGAATAGTCTCAACAGGATGGTTCATTTGCTGAACAACTGTATGATATGTGCTGTTGTTGTCGTTATTCCTATCTGTTATTTTCCCCATATCTGAGCTGTGACTGCAAGACAAATTGCCTTTTGAGGATATGAACGTTTTCTGAATCCTGTAAATAATACCACCATGTCCGAGAAACAAGCTGCTATACCACTGTGCTAGACTGGTGAATGGTTGAATATATTGTATACCGGTATTTACCATTTACTACCACATATACACAGTAGGATGCATTCTGAAAAGATGCATTCTGAAAAGATAACAAAAACTTGTTTTACATTTTTGCGTCGAAAGTGATTGACAGGTCTGAAAGTGATTGACAGGTCTGAAAGTATCCTGTGATTGACAGGTCTGAAAGTGATTGACAGGTCTGAAAGTGTCCTGTTATTGACTGGTCTGAAAGTGTCCTGTGTTTGACAGGTCTGAAAGTGATTGACAGGTCTGAAAGTGTCCTGTGATTGACAGGTCTGAAAGTGATTGACGGGTCTGAAAGTGTCCTGTGTTTGTCTTTGGTTCCTGTCAGAAATGGGACCTCCACTGTTGTCACATCTACATTCGGCGGTGTCCTTCAGAACGAAGTGAACTGCCTGATATGTGGGACAGAATCTCGGAAGTTTGACCCAGTCCTTGGTAAGATATTCTACTGTTCCTCTAAACGGGCTTCATGCACGGATTTGGAAAAGTATGGAGAAATGTTGTTGATCCATCCTAATACACACATTATGACTTCAAATGATATGTATTAGTTGTAGACCTATTGTTATTTCACATATTGTGATATTCCCTGTTGTGAAAAATATTCATGGTAATGTTGCCTAGCCATCGTCAGCATACCTCATATTGAATAATAACAAATATAAAAACTGATCAAGAAATTAAGGATTGGAAAAAGTGTAGAATTTAAAGATCGGAACCCTGTCACCTCACCAGGAGGCTCCACTGTGCCACGTGCTGCCAAGGATATCGTTTCCAACTCCCTTCCTTTTCCTCTAGATCTGTCCTTGGACATTCCCAGCCAGTTCAGACAGAAGAAAACAAAGGACCAGGAGCAGAGGCCCGTCTGCACCCTGCGTGGTAAACTCTTATTGCCTAGTGGTTCAGATGGGTGGCTTTATGGCCTGACTTTAAGCAGGCCTTCCCTCTATGGATGGTGATATATCAGGCAGTTTTGACAATGCAGTTAGGCCAACCTATTGAGACACAGTGGGTCAAAGATATATTTGAACGTTGCCTAGCAACAAAACTGAAGCAACTCCTTGAGCACTGTGCTCCTCTGAGTCGCCCAGTGCGTTGTCCTGAGAGAGAGAAGGAGAGCTAATTTACTACATTTAAGTTTTGTACCAAAGTAACCCAGCTGACGTTACAGTTTTCATTACCGTGGCCGCTCGCCCTGTGAAGTGAAGTTATAATGGATCTCCCTTTGGCTTTCTTGTAGCTCAGCTAAGCTAATCAAGGAGTAGATAACGAGTGGTTATAGTGTGTATTCCAGGATGTGTCTATGTGTGTTTCATGTGTGTTTTTCCTCTCCTTTTAGATTGCCTGCGTAGCTTCACCGACCTGGAGGAGCTCGATGAAACTGAGCTCTACTGGTGCCACGATTGCAAAAAGCGACAGAAATCTACCAAGAAGTTCTGGATCCAGAAACTGCCAAAGGTTGAAGAATGAACCTCTTGTTATTTTCACCTGGTTGTCTTGTTTCTGTGTTAAGAGAGGGGGTCCAGGGACGCTGGTGTGACGGTGCAGGTTTGTTCCCTGTGGCAGGTGCTGTGTCTGCACCTGAAGAGATTCCACTGGACGGCCTTCCTGAGGAACAAGGTGGACACGTACGTGGAGTTCCCGCTGCGAGGCCTGGACATGAGGGCTTATTTACTGCAGGTGAGCTGAAAGTAGTTCCCGCTGCGAGGCCTGGACATGAGGGCTTATTTACTGCAGGTGAGCTGAAAGTAGTTCCTGCTGCGAGGCCTGGAAATGAGGGCTTATTTACTGCAGGTGAGCTGAAAGTAGTTCCCGCTGCGAGGCCTGGACATGAGGGCTTATTTACTGCAGGTGAGCTGAAAGTAGTTCCCGCTGCGAGGCCTCGACATGAGGGCTTATTTACTGCAGGTGAGCTGAAAGTAGCAGTTTGAAACCCCCAAAGATATATGTACGTCGCCAGGAAAACCATTGTTTGGTTTCTAAAGCAAGAGGGTAAAACGGAGGACATCTGCACATGTCTCGCTTGCAATTATCTCAGGTCTTTGTGTAATCGGAGTTGTGTGGGTTCCAGAGAATGTCATGGTATTCTCGAGACAAACATTTTCTTAACTAATCTCAATTACAGTTTTGAGTTTCCTAAGCTTTCAATTTGTAAGCACCGTCATTTTCAGAGGTTGTGAAAAATCAACAATGTCCGTAGCTAATGATGGCCTCGTAGCCAATGCTGAGAGAAGCAGTGTTTGCTGGCAGGGTAACAGGCAAACAGGCCAGATTACTGCTTATTACAGCCTTAGCAAAGATGAGCCAGTTGTGGGAAGTTAAATAATAGTCTGTGCTACAACTGACATTTAAGTCATGCAAATAAAGGAACAAAGAATTTGTAAATCAGGAACAAATTATGCATGCTAACATGGCTCACTGGCGTACCTAAATCAGGGTTCTTGCAGGGTCTTAAAAAGTCTTAAATGTAATGAGAATCTAGGCCTTAAAAGGTCTTAAAAATGTATTTGATTAGGAGGTTACTTCTATGTTTCTATGTGTTTGGGGGGAAATGTCTGGGCTGCAAAGTAAACAGTACGGTAATAGACTGTGAGTTTCCCCCCAACAATTCATATGGAATTACTTTTCATAGTAATTCTCCTTCATACCTTTCCGCCAGCATGGCTGTGAAATAGGTATTCAATTATATTCAAAGTGGTCTTAGAAAATGGTATCTGAAACCTGCAGGAACCCTGCTGAATGGAAAGGAGACATTATTTTATTAACACTTTGAGTGCCAACAACGCTATATGTCGTTAGTTCATGCCGACCGTTGAATGCCAGCGACGACATATAGCGTTTTTTTTGTAGTTTCTTTTTTATTAGCGACTTGAATTCATATTTCATCAATCTAGTCCCACGGGGGGGGGGGGATCCAGTTTCCTCATTTTACTTCTCCGGCAAACCATCCGAAGAGATCCAAGTAATTGCCGAGCCGCAAAACAGCGTGGAATACATATTTCCAGTACCCAGCGCTGAATCAATAAACGCGGTCGATATTTGGAATGGCGATCAGGAATTGGAATCATCTTTTTGGAGAACATCTGATCTGAGGTAAGGAATCTATTTTACCAGTCTTAGGATAATCAGAGCTGTTTTCACAGAGATATCAGCATGTGCCCTGTGTGTGTGTGTGCGTTGATCAGGAAATGAGAGAATAGATTTTTCAGCTCGCTTCTCTAGCGTGCATAAGTACACATATACTATCGATAATCTAGCGTTTATTTGAAAACGATTCATAAATAGGCCGAAAAATTTCAATGTTTTTTGTGTATTCCAGTAAAGGCTGTTTATCACAGAATCTTTATATTTTCCTGAAACTTTCAAGAAAACAAGGGTTTTTCTAAATGGTATAAAACGGAAACGAACCGATTATATAAATAAAAAAAATCCGTTTCGACAATGTTGACTGCAAACAAGTCATTGATAAGCGAAGGCCAGATTAGACACATAATTTAAGACATAGTTTATGCGTTCACAACGCTATCATTGAAGTGGGTGCTGGCATTCAACCATGTTTTGAGACGGGGACCCGTGGCATCCAAAGTGTAAATGTTATTGGTTACAGCTGTGTTGACCCATCGGACGTGTGTTTATTTGATATCCACATAACCATGTTACTGGTGGTCCCGTAAACACAGTAAGCTACTCACTGCCCTCTTGTGACCATACAAGTAATAATAACAGTTGTTGCATTGAAAATTGCCTTCACTAGCAATGACATACAATTCCATAATGCATTACACTTTTGGTTATTAAATACGTTTACATTTTAAACAGGATTACAAAATAATATTTGTACACAGTAATCCCCTTCTTCCCTTGGCATCTCATCTATAATAGACACATATTCACATATACATACATATCTACACAACAGTACATTGTTAGTACATATGTACATATCCCATGTCCATGCATATACTTGTCTACCCACGCACAAATGTATAGTGCACACTTAAGTACACACATACATGTGCAGGTAAATACAGATGCTCATGACATGATCTACATATCTTCATACATGTATACACATATCTGCACATATACTCATACTTACATGGTATACACGTACATATAAATACATTTATGCTGCATACATAATATATCTATTGTACTCAAGCAGATAAAGAATGAGTGGGAGTTGATCAATCGGCAACATAAGTGGGATTTGAGAACCATCTTATTTAAAGACCAATGTGTGATTTTCTTTGGACCATAGAAATTTGAGGTGTATTCATACATTCAGTCATTCATGCATTCAGACAATTTTTTGTTAGTATTCAAATAATTGAGTGAGTTTTTCCCATCCCTACACTACAGTGTTGTTGATTGTAGGAGGGGAGTTCTC
The DNA here is from genome assembly GCF_963971535.1 of Notolepis coatsorum. Classification (NCBI taxonomy): domain Eukaryota; kingdom Metazoa; phylum Chordata; class Actinopteri; order Aulopiformes; family Paralepididae; genus Notolepis; species Notolepis coatsorum. The sequence continues at coordinate 48,149,506 of NC_140182.1, read as the reverse complement.
ATTCTGCTGCTGTTTTGTGTTTACAGCCAGAGAATTATTTGCCAGAGAGTTGCCTGTATGACCTAGTGGCTGTGGTGGTCCATCATGGATCTGGGTAAGTGCATGTTTGTGTAGCATTTTGTATTTCAGATTATTTTGAACATCTCCTCTGTACAAGAAAGCATACAGTGGAGAGTGACAGGAAAGAGGAAAGGGTATCTGACATCTCAGAGCTGGACTCCAACTTAAAGGAACATTTCCCATAATGTTGGCGTGTTCCTTTTTAAAGGGGCACTTATTTTACTTATTTTGCACATAAACAGTTTTGCACACATTAATCTTGTTTGACAGTTATTGAGAATATATATTTTTTTTAATATGGCCACCAGTGATGTCATCAGGGACATTTAATCCTTGTGTTGTGGTAATTACAGCACCATGAAATAATGTAGATGAAATAAATAGCAATACCATGTCTTATATAGGGACAATTGGAGGTGGGCTTCCCACTCTCCAAGACATTTACAACAAGCGCTGCATGGGTAAGGCTAAGAGAATAATCAAAGACCCCAGCCACCCAAACAACTGCCTCTTTGAACTGTTGCGGTCAGGCAAGCGATATCGGAGTCTCATGGCAAGCACAGAGAGACTCAGAAGGAGCTTCTATCCCCAGGCCATCAGGATGCTCAATGAACAATGAACAATAACAAACCATCAATACACCCACAGCACACATCCACATGCACACACTCACTTTAAATAAACAACACACTGTAGCACCCACTTTACCACTTTAGACACTAACACACTTTATATTTATTGGTAAGGAAATTTGCACATCAATCTCATTCCTTATTGCACCTCATTGCACCTCACCACCACAAGGTGGCACCACAAGCTAAGCTATACCTCACCATTTCTACACTGTACTGTACCTGCACTGTATATACTGTACATATACTGTATATAGGTATATTGAAACATTTTGTTTACACTTGTTTACGTACTTGACTTTCTATTTTATACTTATATTATACTTATTTTATATTATATTTTTATTATCTATCGCACTCAAAGCAGAAAGAAGCATTTCATGCAAAGTATTCTGTATTTCTGTATGACAACTAATAAAGAAATTTGAACTTGCTATCTTATCATTTCATCTAGCTGTAATTAACACAACACAAGTATTCAATGTCCCTGATGACATCACTGGTGGCTATATTAAAACGAATTTGCTCCCAATAACGTCAAACCATATGAAAGTGCAAAATAAATCGGCATTGTTATTTTGTGAAGTGCCCCTTTAAAACTTTGCGAGTGCATGGGATTCCTGATCTAGGAAGCACACTTTATTTATTAACTTATTTAAAGAGTCTGTTTTTATTAACTGAATAAATATGGATACACTATGTTCATCTTGATTAATCATTCAGTGTTTTCTTTTAAGTTCTTAAGGGGAACAACACCCATTTTCAGAAGTCAGACATGTTATTCCTATGGTCTAAAAATGTTAGTGAACATGAACAACTCTCCCAAATCCAAAAACCAGAGGGCTAAAACTCATTTGTGATGTAATAAAGTCCATAGACAATGAATTGGGAAATATGGTGAAGATGACAAAGAGATCACCTAGGGGGATGTTCTGAGTATACGGGTACATTTTCTGTTTCAGAACTGAGACCACTACTATAGAATAAACCTAATTGTATAAGCCTTGGTTGTGTGGCCCTGGCCCATGCAACCTGAATAGTCTCAACAGGATGGCCCATGCAACATGAATAGTCTCAACAGGATGGCCCATGCAACCTGAATAGTCAAAAAGAAAAGAAAACATTCTGTGGGTTCACAAATTTAGTCTCCCAGACTTGATTCTTACTTACTGGTTTCTGGCTTTGGGAGAGAGTAGCTAATATTAATATATATTGATGGAACATATATTCTTGATAGGGTGGTGTTCCCCTTTTTAAACTAGTGTATTTCTCATATCAACAAGGACAGTTGTTAGGATCATCTCAGCTAGGACCATCTGTCCATGTGTTTCTCATCTAGGACTATCTATCCATGTCTTTCTCATCTCAGCTAGGACAGTCTGTGTCTTTCTCAGCTAGGACAGTCCGTCCGTGTCTTTCTCATCTCAGCTAGGACCATCCCTCCATGTATTTCTCATCTCAGCTAGGGCCATCCCTCCATGTCTTTCTCATCTCAGCGAGGACAGTCTGTCCATGAATCCGACTTGATTGATGAGCTCTGTAGCTTGGCAGCATTTGGATTAACTTCCTTGTCATGGCAAATGAAAGAGTTGGTCAGCTATATGACAAATCAAAACAATATGAAGTTAACTTTAGCCGTGTTTGCTTGCTATCTCTTCATACCACAGTTGACCTATTTCACTTTGACATCACCATATAAATATTGCGTTTGCGTTGCATCCAGGGGATGGAAATGGGGTACATTCAAAATATACAGGGTTCAAAACGGCAATTCAGCTGTCTGGCTAAAGGAATCTGATGTCGGAATACTTTACCATTGTGGAAGACAATGAAGTAGAGAGAGAAGTCATTCTCGCTTTGATACAAAAATCAAGGCTCCCTACTTTATTCTAGGGATGAGCCCGAATCCAAATATGAATTCAGGAAAGCACAGATAATGAGATGGACACAAATATTTGTATTACACAAAGCACAGATAATGAGATGGACACAAATATTTTTATTACACAGATATTAATATTATTATTCAGAAAAGTATGTTATGAGCACGCTCGGCGCACCATCTGTTTGCGTTCTTCGTTTGGACCCACAAAATATCAGTAATCATATTTTTTAAGTTGTGTCAAATGAGATAAAGAGAGAGGCCGGTGTTTTTGAGTTTCTCGACTGCTCCATGTTGAGCAAGGTATCCCCTACATTTTCAAAAGTCTAGAGAAAGCTTGTCTTAACACTTTCAGTGCCATACACGAGAATTCTCGTTTCTGGGTCGTTTTTCCTTTCTTTCTATTTTAATACCCTATTCAATGTCTGTTATGTTGCCTGTAAAAGGCATACTGGGACTCCGATGGTGCAGTACCGGCGTTGATCCAAGCATGTTTTCAATGCGATCCGACCGTGTGTGTGTAACGTTAGTCCACAACATATGCCGTTGATGACGATCAAAGCATCAAACCCCCCCCTTTCATGCATTCATGATGAAACATAATACCTATCATATGCATTTGATTTTTTTATTGTAGCGTGTGTAGGGACGAAACGCCAATGGATTTAGTATAATACACGTTGCCAATTATAACCAGCCTCCCAGGAATTAGCCCTGATCATTCTGAAATAACACTCCTATTCACCACGGTATAAAACAGGAACGTATAGGTTTGGATTTTTTTTAATTTTTTTTTTATCTTGAACTTTGGAGAAGGTTCTTACTGTCAAATTACCATGGTATTGTATCCATAGCTATAATGTAGAATATAGTTATAGCTCTACAAACAAGGTGACCGTTCCCTATCTATCTAGTGGTGGCCTCGCTACAGACGGCTGCCGCTAATAGCTGGCACCCAAAGTGTTAAGCTCGTCTTAAATCGTCATCATGAGTTACCGTAATTCCTCTAATAGTAACCGGTATTCAATTAAAAACCGGGTCTCCATTAATGACCGGGTGCGCTGTTGAGCTAAGCAATTATAAGCCGGCCTCCTAATACAAGCCGGGTTTCATGTATATTAGAGGAATTACGGTATTTCCCTCAACGGATTTACCATAGGCAATATATTTTGTTATTGTTGTTATATGCTGGCCTGGCTGTGCAGTAAATACCATATAATGGTATGGTGTTAATGTTTACCAAGAGAGTAAGCCTACCTCAGAATTGTATAAAACGAAGTTATTATTATTATTATTATTATTATTATTATTATTATTATTATTATTATTATTATTATTATTATTATTATTATTATTATTATTATTATTATTATACCAGTATTGTGATTGCACTATTTTACTTTATTTTACTTTTTTTGACCACCTGTAATTGCACTGTTTACTACCGTATTTCATACAGTACTTGGTTTCAATAAATTAACCGGGTTCAAACTGACACAAAATGTTGATTTATTCATTATGATCGGTTTGAAAATTAGAAATATAGGCCTTGGCCTGCCGCGATAAGCAATAAATCGATTAATTGCTGCGATAATTAAAATGAATGCAATGATTTTGACGGGCGCGATTAATTGCTATTTGCGCGTTTGTTTTAATGAGGCGGAACCAGTGCCCCTTCAGTCACTGTCCGTGTTGGGAGGCGGGCCGCTGACGTTAATAGAGTACAGCACGGGAGCTCCGTGGGGCAACGCTACATAGACATTTCTCAATAGTGTTGCTCCTTTTAACCAAGTAGCATTATTTGTAGTGTAACGTTAGCTATTTTTAGACCCAAGTAGTTACTCGCTACTGCCCGGAGAAACTGGACTGCTAAATAAAGATGAAAGATAGAGCTTTGATTCTCATTCCATGCTAACAACATTAGCTAAATATCTAACAAACGAAATACAACGTATAGCATAGCTACAAGTACAACACAGAATAACGTTAATACAATTACATGCATCATTGTTTACAATGAACGGGTGGGGCTAGTCAAAGGACTGGACACGGGGACAAGTTAAACATGAATTAATTTATTATAACACTCCGGTAGTTTCGAGTCGTGCTGCAGTGCTTACGCACCACAGCTATTCTATTACTGCTTTGACGCTTCCTCCTCATCGTTGATTGCCTGTAGTAGCTGCATCTAACGTTAGTAGCTAACGTTAAAACTAACCGAAAGGTAGTTGTTCACCAACAATTTGTTTTATCATTAGCTCAAAAACAGAACCGGACAAGGCATGTTGTCGGCTCATAGTTTCTGCTTAGGATAATAACAACAATACTTCCGGTCCGGTCGGTGGGCTTCAAAATAAAAGTCAAACACCGGAAAAGACGGAGCGGTGGGCTTCAAAATAAAAGTTTTGGGAAATAAATTTCTCAAAAAAAATTCTCTAACCGGTCGCAATAATATCGCTTATCGCGATATTTTCGGGGGCAATTAATCGCCCAGCAAAATGTGTTATCGTGGCAGGCCTATATAATAGGCCTCTCTCTTATACATGCCTCCTCCTAATACAAGCCTGGTATCCGCTACAGTTGAAACAAATACAAGCCGGGGTTACTATTAGAGGATTTACGGTATGCAAATTAAATGTATTATATTTATCGCTCCCCACCTCTCATCTCTGTTACTACACTAAGAGCAGCCTTTATCTACGGCAATTCCAGGATTATGATTTATATATATATAATTTATTTGTTTAAAGTTGTCATGGGTTGTCCTAGTATTACAAATGCAGTTACTGGTAAACAGAGATACTGAACAAAAACTCTCATTGCAATGATTTTTCTCTCCAGACATACACCGTTCCAAATATTATAAAAAATATTTCCATTGCTCCAAATCAAGAAGAAAATAAATGAGTATAATAAGTATCTTTTGAAGACGGACATAATAATAATAATTAATAATAATAATTCATTTATTTTGTATAGCGCTATTCAAAGACCCAAAGTCGCTGACAATAGGCAAAAAAGAAACAAAGAAAACAAAGAAACATAGAACCACAGGGAAACGGAGAACAAATAAGAATACACAGGAACATAAAACCACGAGTAACGGATAACAAATACGGGAGTGAGTAGGGGAGACAGTCGGGAAGAGAGTAAGGGAAAACCAGGGGGGGGGGGGGCAGGAGAGGAGAGAACGTAGGGCAGGGGGAAATGGTGGTGGGTTGGAGGAGGGTGGTTATGGGTAAGGAAGGTTGAATGCTAGGGAGAACAGGTAGGTTTTGAGTCTGGATTTGAAGGTGGAGAGTGAGGGAGAGTCTCTGATGGTCTCAGGGAGGGAGTTCCAGAGTCGGGGTGCAGCTTGTGAGAATGCCCGGTCACAAACGTTTGAGTTTGGATGACGGGACAGTGAGGGAAAGAGTGGAAGAGGACCGGGGGGAACGGGTAGGGCGGTAGGGGAGGAGGTCAGTCAGGTAGGGGGGGGGGGCATGCTATGGAGGGCTTTGAAGGTGAGGAGTAGTGTTTTGAAGTTAGTCATGTCAGTTTAAAGATCAGACACGGAAAACTACGTGATTGGAACTGGGGCAGTATTCATTTGTCCTTCCTCATGTATGGAAAATAGCCCACGAATTTCATATGTATGCTATTTATCATTCGAATAATTTGTTAGATGATAAGACTTTAGAAACTAAATCTTGAACATGGGCCAATTTGTATATGAGATGTGAGCATTTTTAAAGATGCTTTCCCGACGCTCATTAGTATCATGCTTAAACCTTTTCTGCTCTATAAAGCTAATTTTGTTTTCAGAACATCACACAGATATTAGATTAGATTACACTTTATTGTCAGAGAACAAACTCTTATGGGCAGCCTATTAGTCTACAGGCTGCATAAAAAGAACACCTCTGATTTAGCAGGGGAGGGAAGGTGGGGTGTGTGCAAAGGCCTGCTGTTCTACAGAGAAAGTATGCTAAATAGCACCAAATGTGTTTTTTTTTGGGCTCATAATCATCTACAGCAGGGGTCGGCAATTTAATTTGGCCTCCGGCCACATTTTTTTTCAAGCGATTATTATATGGTGGGCCAGAACCAAAAACAATGGCTAATTTAAGAAGTTGATAGTGAAAATGTTTTAACTCTGTGACAGACCACCTTATCACTAAGATATACATTTGTGGCAGAGGCAGAACATTTATCAAAATAAACGAGCTGCATAGATGGCATAATAAACTAAACAAGCATTTTTTTCTACTCTATTATTATATATAATAAATGTTTGCACTGAACATTATACCTTTGTCTTTCTGCCATTTTATTATAAAACCAGAGACAAGCGCCTCTCTATTAGGCCGTGAGCCAGTAGGGTTGGTCGTTAGCATCTTGGGGGACAAACTTTCATAGTGATTTTTGGGAAGGTACACACCCCTACTGCTAGAAAAGATGTGATAGCAATGTAGCAGTTGCTTCCAAATGTGTGCCATCACATCTTTTATAACACTACCAAGCATATTTTTCAGGCCTCCTGTCTGAAATTACATGCCCCAAATGAATCATGATGGCTCCTGAACCATAAGGCCTATATGCATGTTTCTGGTCTCCTTTGATAGATAACAAGCTAGGACATATGAATCCAGTGTAAGTAAACCCACATATATTACCATTCCAGAGTAAATGGAGATACAATGAAGGAAAACATCATATTTTTACCCTCGCCTGGTACATAATCTTAATTTAAACGGCATTATGACCATTATAACCAATATCCCATGGATAATAATGCAACTGAATGTGTTCTCCCACTCCTTGACTACAAATGTAACTGTAAATGTGATGACAATACATTAGAAATACAACATTTATGATACCGTTTAAAAAGGTATACTCAGGGCGGCTGAGTGGCGCAGTGGGCAAGGCGCTCACCACTAACGCATGATATGCTGGTATCGAGCCTGGCTCTCGCCGTTGCTACCGGCTTGGCCGGTCGTCATACTAACACAATTGGCAGTGTTAGAGGGTGGGAAAGCTCCCCTCAGTACAGACAGTTCTAAGTCTCTATCCGTGGCGCTGTTGGCGGTGCTCTCCAATGGTCTGGGAGCCGAGACTAGTACAGATGTAAAAAAACAATAACATATATAATAATAATAATAATAATAATAATAATAATAATAATAATAATAATAATAATAATAATAATAATAATAATACAAAACCTACCATACTTTGTTTTACATCTTCCACATCTTCATCAGAACTTTCCACACTCTCTGAGGTGGATGCCTGGTTCTCACAGTCTGCCAGTCTACACATGTCAGTGCGCCTGAGGCCATTTGCAACACGCATACATCTTGGGAGTAAACACATTTTTGGACAGTTACAGGCCAGTAGATCCAGGACGGCATCGGGTGCTGGCTGGCCTTCCATCCAGTCCACCACCAACTGTTCAGCTTCCTCTTCGCTCTCCATCTTCAGGCTTCTGCCAACAGGGATTGGCACTTGTGGGTCCTTCTCCAAACATCTTCTCCATATACCAGCCTGGTAGTTGGCTTTCTGTGCATGTTCTGTTAAGCAGTCCTTGCATGGTGGGAGTTGATGACTTTCAAGTTCACCTTTTTTGGCATAGAAAATGTGATATCTGAGCTGATTGACCTTGGTGGTTGATGCTTTTGGGGCATACAGGAGACATGTAAATGCCTCTAGTTTGTCCCTCAGCTCTGGGGAGAGATTCCATTCCTGACCCAACTCTGAGCATGTGTCCTGATTTTGCCTATTGCTGGTCAGAATTTTTAGGGCACTTGTCTTCCCTTTGCCTGCAAAAGCACTTACAGTGTCACATCCTGTATATGCATGCAACCCGATGAGAGCCCTACACACCTCTATGCGAACAGTGGCAGCAACCTTCCTGGTGTCCACAAGCCTTGCACAGGATTTACTGCCACACATCTGGAACAATGGAGCCTCAATCTTGTCACAGAACGCTAAAGACATGATAAAGACATCTGTGTCTTCTGAGCAGATAACTACAGATGGGTATCCCTCTCTTTGTGGCATGGGCAGCATGGAGAAGTAGGCGACCATCTGCTTCTTGTTGGCATTGAAGAGCTGACACCTCCTCACTGTCCTGAGATGAGATTCTGTAACATTTGTCATTCACAGTTGCATACAGAATATTGTCTTATAGCTTTGCTCTGTACTCTGCCTTCCTCCATTCATCGACTATACAGCTAATGAGACTAGTTTTGTTACTGACTTTGGTCAGGAATCTCCTCCACTGCCTCACCATTTGTGTACCTGTGATACCTTGCAACTCATGGCCAGTCTCTTCACCCCGTAGAGAGCTTTCACTGTTCTTGATAGAGTTCTCCTTGTATGTGTCAAACACAACATATATTCTGCTACTCTGACTGCCTTCCCTCAGAGCCATACCCAGAACTGTTGTGGCAACATATCTGAAAGTAACTTGATCACCTTTCACTCTTTGGACCAAGTTCATTCCATCAACCACTGTAGCAGAGTTCCCTGGGAGTTGCTATGCTAATGCTAAATTTGTCTGCAAGGTCGTGGCCAAAGTAGCTTTATTTGTCTTTCTCAGCAATCCGCCTGGTGTGGACTGTGGACAGGGCCCAGGAAAATCGCCCAAGGGGATGAGAAAGGATATCTTCCATATGTAGACTGCGCCCTTGTGCCATCACTTTGATGTGTCCAAACAAAGACCTGTTTGCTTTCAAGATGATTGCCCTCCCACTTGATTTCACTTCTCTCTTCTTACACATATCACTGAATGTTTTTAGCCTGTTGGTTTTCATTGGGTCATGGAATTTCTTTGCTGGTGGGTCTTTCTCCAGTCTCTCATCCTTGAAGATTGCATAGCATTGCTCACCAATCTCATATGCCTTCATCAGGTTGGAGTCAATCTCCTTGGGGGCTGTCTTTGCTGTAGAGATTCTAATGAGGTCCCGCTTCTCTGCAAATGGGTTGACCCATTCCGGTATGAGGCTAACCACTGCTGAAACTGCTTCCTCATCTTTCAGGATTATTGGCTGCTGTAGCTCCGCATGACAAACCTCTGATTTGTTACCTTGCACCATCTCCCATAACTGTCCCAGGAATGCACTGCGGTGCTCAGCTGTTAACTGTGACTTCAGTAGCCTGGTCCACAGGGATCCGTCCAAAGGGGTTGTTACTTGACAGCTGCACCAAGAATTGGCCTGTCTTGAAGGCCTCATACACAGCAGGATGCTTCTCTGGGTGGTTTTTCATCTGAGCAAAGTAAGGGGACAGGTACCTGGCATAATTTATCTTATCATAAGCAAAGCACCATGGGATCATGCTTCTTATAGCATGGCGGTGCAACTCCCAGTCCCCCTCACGAGAGGCACGCAGAAGGCCAAGTATTACGTTATCTACCATGTCAATGTATGACATCCAGAATGCAGAAAGCTCTCCATTGTTGTGACTGAGGTGTTCCAGAAAGTCTGTCCACAGGGTTATCAGCTCAGCTAAGAGTGGACTTTGCAGCAGATTGTTCGCCGTCTGTTGGTTCAAGTCACTGGCCATGTCTTTCACATTGTCCAAGAATGATTTGATCATCCCACTCTTCTCTGGAATGCTGTCCTCAACCCACAGTGTGAACTCTGAACTCGGCCCATGCAAGTCTCATCAGTGCTTCATAGATGTACTTGTGGACCCTGACAGCACGGTTATAGTGTTTACCATCAAGGACTCCATTGACGGAACCCTCTGCGACAATTCCAGCCTCTATGCATATGTCCTTTAGACCAGCATCCCGAAATCGCTTTCCTAGGATGGCTAAGGCATTACATATGGTATGGAATGTCCCCATTCTGAAAATAATGTTGGAGAAGCGCTCTTTGTGCTTCCAGGTAATTTCAGTGGCTTTCACATATAGTGCTTGATCCATGACTACCACAATTGATTCTAGATGCAGTTCCTTTCTGATTATCTCTGATTGATTCAGGATTTCAAACACTGGTAAACTGTGTGGCTGGTGAATTGATGGTTGGCAGATACCCAACTATATCTTGTGAGATTGGTTCTTGGTCCCTGGTGCTGATATTAAAACCAGTCCAGCTTGGGATTGTCTGATTCTCTGTATCTGTTTGCCTTGCAAGTGCCCACACCAGGTTCTTCTTGCAGGCAAGAAGAGCAGCTTCCTTGGTTTCCTGGACACAGTGTCCCTGGTTGGGAGAGGCTGTGGGCCCACACGCACACCTGCTACATATACTCCCAGTTCTTGGTCCTGCTTCAGTTTCTCAATGTGTGGAAGCTCAGCTCTTGGTAGTTGTGGTCCATAGACATTGGCCTGTACAACTATACCATTGACTCTATGTGATGTGCCCTTTCCAGTGAGAGTTTCCTCAAGTCTATCAATATTGTCCCATGCAAGATTGATGCTGGAAGTACAACTCTTTGAGTTGAGGCTGTTGCTAGCTTTTGGAGACACAGAGCAGTGTCATTCTCTTCAAGTTGGGAGTAATAGACCCCATGCCCAAGCTTGTTCAGTGTTTGGATGAGCTCAGAATTACCCGTCAATGTTTTTACTGCATAAGGAAGTAGAAGGTGGTTTGTGTTAAAAATGTAAACATGATTACTTGATTAAAATGTTCCTTACGCTTTCTCCTAGCATCACGATCGGCCATGCTTGCTGAAAGAGGGGTGTGGCTCTAATGCAGTCCACTTTAGATGATGTGGAACAGTGGTTGGCTTATAGACATCCAATCAAATGTTTGTTCATATGGGTGGGTGGAGTCAGATAATAATAATAATTATAGATCTAGACGGCCTTTAAAAGTCATGTCCATGGATCAAATGGGATATCTTGAAAAATTTTATCATAAATGTTGTATTTAAATTTTTTTTTATCTACTTTTTCTCCCATTTTCTATTTCTCCCATCCCAATTTTGTATCGTCCAATTCTACCCTCCCCTGTCTCGAACGCTGTTAGGCCATGCCTCCCACAAGCCGGCTGCAATGTGGACTAAGCCTTACATCACGTGTCCCCCTCCGGTACTCGAGGAAGCAGCAGTCGCATCTTTTCACCTGCACAGCGCGATCTCTCAGCGTCGGGGGTCTGCGTTTGGAGGGCACGCCGCCCCCGTCGCTTCCTGATTCTGCTGCTTAGGCGCACCAACCGACCTGTAGGAGTCGCTGTCCACAACGTCCGATCCCCACCCATCAGCTTCCCACCCCCTAATACTGCCAATATTCTCCTGCATTGGTGGTGAGCGCCTTGCCCACTGCACCACCTAGCCGCCCTATAAATGTTGTATTTTTTGTGTTTTTTCATCAGATCCAGAGTTACATTTGTAGTCAAGGAGTAGGAGGACACATTCAGTTGCATTATTATCCATGTGATATTGGTAATAATGGTCATATTGCCTTTTAAATTAAGATTATGTACCAGGCGAGGATATAAATATGATGTTTTCCTTCATTGTATCTCCATTTACTCTGGAATGGTAATATATGTGGGTTTACTTACACTGGATTCATATGTCCTAGCTTGTTACCTATCAAAGGAGACCAGACACATGCATATAGGCCTTATGGTTCAGGAGCTATCATGATTAATTTGGGGCATGTAATTTCGGACAGGAGGCCTGAAAAATATGCTTGGTAGTGTTATAAAATATATGATGGCACACATTTGGAGGCAACTGCTGCATTGCTATCGCATATTTTCTAGCAGCAGGGGTGTATACCTTCCCAAAAATCACTATGAAAGTTAGTCCCCCAAGATGGTAGCCGTGGCCCAAATTTGCGGCCCTGGCTCACGGCCTATATCGGTCTATCCTACATTATGCACTGGCGTGTTGTGTGGAGCAGACTGGACACGTTCTGTGGAGCGGACTGGACTATTGAGAAACAATAGGAATTGTCCATTGGTTCTCCCAGTCCATGTGACCATTTCTAGCATTCTAGTTGGCTGTAGTGACGGACATAGATATATGATGAATAGATGGATACAGCGGATTAGCCTGTACCTTCTGGCAGGGGGACTGCCAATGGAAATTAGCCTTTTGGCTAAAATTGGGTGCATTTACATTTGTAAAATGTTTTATTAATGTACACTGTCCCCCTTGAACAAATAAAGTAAACCTAACCTAAACCAATCTAGATATTTCAAGATTCTATCCTTTACTTCTGCACACTGTCGGATAGCCAGTGGGTGACGGAGAGATACACTTTCAATTGTGAGATGACAATCTCCCGATTCCGATACAATAAAGCGAGTCTTTATCACAAACTGATCCAAAGATATTTAATGTCTTGCAAAATATGTCTAGTGTTGCGCCCGGGGGTTAAAAGCCTAATTGTATTTTTAATTATGTACAATAATTGTTAGATCTGGTATAAACCACGCCCATTTCCGAATCCAGATGCAGATCATTTTGTTGGTTGAACAGATACAGATGTCTCCGCACACCCCTACTTTATTCCATAATCTTTTCACTGAAAAATGCCTTGTCTTTGGATTCCAGGGTATCTGAAAATATGTCTTAAACGCCCACATAAACCTACCAGAAGAGAGAAAGAAAGGAAGTCAGCTGATTTGACTAAAACGGCATGCTAACATCTTATGTGTCACACATTTCCTGAAAGGTTTTTGCCATTGTGATATACAGTATCTTCATTTTTAGACACTATATTACAGCACAAAAAGGGCTCAGAAGGTAGAGCAGTTGTTTGGTAATCGGAAGGTTCCTGGTTTGATTCCCGCTCCTCCCGGGCAGCATGTCAAAGTGTCATTGAGCAACACACTTAACCCCTAACTGCTCCCGATGAGCAGGTTGGCACCTTGCATGGTCGCCTCTGCCATCAGTGTGAATGTGAGGAACAAAATTGTAAAGCGCTTTGGATAAAAGCGATATATAAATGCACCATTTACAATAGAGCAACTTTTCAGGGGGAAAACTGGTGTGGTCCCTGAACACAGATGCTTCACTAACTACTCCGTCTGTTTGTGAAGTTTACCCAACGATCCAGAAGTAAACAACTGCTGGGGGCCGACATCAAGGTCGCTCGCCGATGTCCAGACTTTTATTTAAGACATTGAATTTGATTACCTGGTGCGATGCAGTGTTTGTAGGTGGCATCAAAGTGAATTTACGATTGTGGGTCGTAAAACAGAATTTAATGGAAACGTCAGCCAGTTTCTGCCAAAGGTGATTTTGCTCAAGGTGATTCTGGTCCAGTTTTGGGGGGGAAATCATGCAGCTCAACTGAAACATAAAAAGAAAATCCATACAGCCACTAGACCTGAAAGGCATAAGACTTTTAATACACATTCCAGGAGCTGTTCTTGTTTATCAATCTGCTATTTCCCCATTGGCCACAGGGGGGCGATATTGTACTACAACTGTGTTGTAGTTGACTGTTGGGCCATAATGTGTCTGCTGAACCTGTAATGGCAAAGTGGGATGTGTCTTGTGTTGACAGGGTGGGATCAGGCCACTATACAGCATACGGCTGCCATGAGGCCCGCTGGTACCACTTCAACGACAGCACGGTGACCCTGACCGAGGAGGACACGGTGAGGAAGGCCAAGGCCTACATCCTCTTCTACGTGGAGCGGCCGGACCGGGGAGCCACAGACGAAACCGCCTCGGACTCGATGGTCTCGGACGGGCCCGCCCAGGATGAGGTTACAGTGGACATGGTAGCCTCGGACAGGCACGGCCTGGACGAGGTAGCCACAGATGAGGCTCCTGTAGATCGTGTGGCCAAAGGTGGGGATGTGTTGGATCTAGCTGCCCTGGAGAAGATGGCTGCAGAGAAGGTAGCTAAGGTCGTCTTAGACAGGGTGGCCACAGAGAACAACAGCCAAGCTATACGACCTGCTGCACAATGAAGCCTTCAGGCTGTTATGAGCCTACGAACAGTTCACTGTTCTCCATTTCAGCCTCACCTGGACGAATCCCCTCGGCTCACAGTGCTTGAATTCAAATAGTCCTTGCCACTTTTTATGTTTAAGTGCATGAGGGTTTTGTTTTGTTTTGTATTTAGTACATCAGACAACCTATTCAACTTGCTGCTTGATTTCTTTCGTTCTTTTTTCTTGCCTTGTTTTGCTTGGTGTTACATTCCTCTATTGAGGTAGACTTCTCCTTTTATACGTATAAAAGATTCCAAAGGTGATCGTTTATAATGAAAGTTTTGGCCTTGGTCTGTCTGTTATTATGTCTGGACTGAAGAGATTTACCTTGTGTAACGTTAAGTATTTAGATTTTTCTGTTTTATTTTTTTAAGTTCCTAGTCGATTATTTCCAGGCTCACCTTCTCTTAAGTATCCTGGCCGTACTCTACAACCAGCGGATGAGATTCTAGGCATTAGAATGCAGCGGATGTTTTGATTGAAAAGTACTGATTAGGCCTGTAGAAAGGTATTATACTGTTTTGACCAGACTGTTTCGACCTTCTGAAAATGTCTGTTTTGTTCGACATCCGAGTCTGTCCCTTGCTTGCCAGTCTTGAACTTGGCATTTTAAGTCGATGTTGAATTTGCTTTGGAAAACGGGCCTGAAGAAATTACATCATTATCATGCATTTCATGAACCAGGTAATGTGAATGACAAATTTCGGAGAACCAAACCAACTGCTTTTTCTGTTATTTTAAATGCAGTTGAAACCTTGTTTATCTAATGTGTTATTTTAGTGATGTTTTACATGGCAGAAGCACCCACTGTTTAGGGAGTGTTTCAGTTTAAATGAACGGGGACCACAGTCCAGAAACCAGTCGACACAAGCTGTCTCATTATCAAGGCACACAATCCATCCACAAATAAAGAGAATTACAGATGGAGTTCATTAAAGACTTGCTTTCTTTCCTTTTCTCTGTAGGAGATACATGGTTATGAATTGTTTGGTTTGGACTCAACTAACTAGTACATTGTTATGTTGGTTGTCCTCAGGAGTCACAATTGACTCATTTCAAACCCTGCCCTCTTTCCTTGATCCTCCAATCGCAACCCTTGCTTTCCTTGGACAATTGATTGATTGATTGAAAACGTTATTAATTAACAGATTGCAGAATGGGTACAATACAGTACGGCTCAATGCACACAGTGATGCCACAGTTGCGACCTGAGGATCAGGAAAAGAGGGCAGGGTTTGACATGGGTCAATTTCACTGTTTAGATTAGAACATAAATTAACACGAGTTCAAACTATATAGACGGGTTCAGACGTACTTAATGACAGGTGTTTGGTGGTTACGTTCTTGCACATGTACATTGCCATATGAAAGCAAAATACATCTGTAATCAACCGCGGCATTATTGCCTAATCCTGAGCTGAGACCCGGGGGGGGGGGTGTTGTCACTTTTTCAAAGATAAAAGTAAACTTAACTATTAATATTTTACAACCGGACTTCATTGGTCGTAAAACAATAAGAATCTTACATAGGAATTATGGAAATTGCATCCACATTCAGTCTTTCCATTGGCCAAAAGGGTGTGTGACAAAGAAGAAAAGAAAACGTCAAATTTGATTCATTCTGAATTGTCCCAGTAGCAGGCATGCCCATTTTCTGAAGAGCATCCAGAAGACTGATGGTCTTAATCAACTTCATCTGGCTCTTCATCTTTCGTCTCTCACACTCTGACATAGAACTGTCTACTAAATAAATATGAAACAAACATACAGTAAGTCCTGATGTGCACTAGTTAATCAATTCATCAAAAACATTTTAAATATGAATATCATGCTTATCTATATTTTTCCAGTGCAATGTGCCTTTTGTGTTGGCAGCCATTTTGAAAAGACAAAAAAGGCAAGTTTGCATTGTCACACCCCAACACATGATATATCATTGGAAAGCTACGGTTGTCCAGGACAACTTGTCCTCTACGGAACGTCGGGGCTCAATAGAGTGACATGTATAGTATTCGAGGAATCGAGCTAAACCTAATGGGCACTACAGTGTACACAAATGAATTGCTCGGTCTCAGGAGGATATGAATACACAGCCTACAGATAGGAGGATATGTTTGTTGTATGTATGTTTGCGAACGACTCAGCCCTGCTGGTCTCTGACAAGAACAAGTTACAGGTTGAAAAAACCCTCAGCTCGGAACTAGGCAAAATCTGCATATGGCTCGCCGACAACAAACTATCATTACACATGGGCAAAACAGAGTCCATTCTCTTCGGTTCAAATAACAAACTCAGCAAAACAGACGGCTTCTCAGTTACAGTGGGTGACAATATTGTCACAAGGAAAGATGAAATTACCTACCTGGGTTCCATCCTAGAGGCTAATCTTTCCTGTGACAAAATGGCATCCAATGTAATAAAAAAAGTCAATCAACGAACTCGATTCTTGTACCGGATCTCCTCCCTGGTAAACAAGAATACCCTGAAGACTCTGGCAGGAGCACTCATTCAAGGGTACTACGACTATGCTTGCACCTCATGGTACCAAAGCACCTCAAAGGCACTAAAAACCAAATTACAAACATCTCAAAACAAACTAGTCAGACTACTGCTTGACCTGACTCCTATAGAACCCACCTCACCCCTGCACACTTTGCCAACCTAGGATGGCTTAGAGTAGACAACAGAGTACAGCAACTTGCAATGGGCCTGGTCTACAAGATACACTACACGACCAAGGTACCCATGTACATGTCAAAATACTTCCCAAAGGTCAGTGAATACCACGATCACAACACCAGAGGGAGCTCCACAAATCATGTAAAACCCAGATTCGGCTCAAACAAGGGACTAAACACGTTTCGCAATTATGCCACAACAATGTGGAAAGCCCTACCCAAAGCTGTAAAGGAATGTAAATCACTACCCACCTTCAAAAACACTCTCAAAGAACACCTACGGGAGACTGCAATTCAAAACTGGCCCCTACAAATGTCCTAACCCAGTTGTACAATAAAGACCAAGCATGGCTTTGTCAGTATTCCAATGTACAGCCCCACCCAACCCCACCCCACCTACCCAACCTCCTCCAATGTACAGTTTCCATGTCAAATGTATGTCAGTATTCCAATGTACAGTGTCCCTACCCCCCCCCACCTCCAATGTACAGCCCCACCCCACCTACCCAACCTCCCCCAATGCACAGTTTCTATGTCAAATGTATATACTCTTCTTCTGGATTTTTTTAGTATCACAAACAGTACTGTATTTGAAAATCTGGTATGTCATAAATGTATAGATGTAGCAGTACTGTCTATCTGTATGTCATGTGTGTCATATGATGAATTGAAAATGGGGGACCCTGATGGAAACAAGACGAAAGTCTTTCTCAGGTCTGCATCCTCTTAACAATTGTATGTATTGAGCTGTACTGTACTGTACCCATTCTGCAATCTGTTAATAAACTTTTCAATCAATAAATCAATCAATACACAGCCTAGTTACAGGTGTAGCAGTACTGTATCTGTATGTCATATGTTACGATTAATTGAAAATGGGGGACCCTGATGTAAACAAGACAAAAGTATTTCACCTTAACAATAGTGTGTATTGAGCTGTACTGTTTTGTACCCATTCTGCAATCTGTTTGATTGATTGATTGAAAACTTTATTAACAGATTGCAGAATGGGTACAATACAGTACAGCTCAATACACACAATTGTTAAGGGGATGCAGACCAGAGAAAGACTTTCGTCTTGTTTCCACCAGGGTCCCCCATTTTCAATTCATCAGGACATATATGACATACATGACATACAGATAGTCAGTACTGCTACATCTATACATTTATGACATACCAGATTTGCAAATACAGTACTGTTTGTGATACAGAAGGAGTCAAGAAAAGGGAGTATATACATTTGACGTAGAAACTGTACATTGGAGGAGGTTGGGTGGGGGGGGTTGGGTACACTGGGATATTGACAACCATACTGGGTAATTTACATTGGAGGTGGTTGGGGGGGGGGGGGGGGGCACACTGTATAAGCAAGCAAAACTGTACATTGAGGGGGGGGGAGACTCTGTACAAACAAACAAAATTGTACATTGGACTATTGACAAAACCATACTAGGTAAATGACTGTACATTGGAGGGGGTTGGGTTAGGATATTTACAGGGGCCAGTGTTGAATTGCAGTCTCCCGTAGGTGTCTCTTGAGAGAGGTTTTGAAAGTGGGTAGTGATCCACATTCCTTTACAGCTTTGGGTAGGGCGTTCCACATTGATGTGGCATAATTGCGAAACGTGTTTAGTCCCTTATTTGAGCCGAATCTGGGTTTAACATGATTTGTGGAGCTCCCTCTGGTGTTGTGATCGTGGTATTCACTGACCTTTGGGAAGTATTTTGCCATGTACATGGGTACCTTGGTCGTGTAGTGTATCTTGTAGACCAGGCCCATTGCAAGTTGCTGTACTCTGTCATCTACTCTAAGCCATCCTAGGTTGTCAAAGTGGGCAGGGGTGAGGTGGGTTCTAGGAGTAAGGTCAAGCAGTAGTCTGACCAGTTTGTTTTGAGATGTTTGTAATTTTGTTTTTAGCGCCTTTGAGGTGCTTTGGTACCATGAGGTGCAAGCATAGTCGTAGTACCCCTGAATGAGTGCTCCTGCCAGAGTCTTCAGGGTATTCTTGTTTACCAGAGAGGAGATCCGGTACAAGAATCAAGTTCGTTGGTTGACTTTTTTTATTACATTGGATGCCATTTTGTCACAGGAGAGATTAGCCTCTAGGATGGAACCCAGGTAGGTAATTTCATCTTTCCTTGTGACAATATTGTCACCCACTGTAACTGAGAAGCCGTCGGTCTTGCTGAGTTTGTTATTTGAACCGAAGAGAATGGACTCTGTTTTGCCCATGTGTAATGATAGTTTGTTATCAGCGAGCCATATGCAGATTCTGCCTAGTTCCGAGCTGAGGGTTTTTTCAACCTGTAACTTGTTCTTGTCAGAGACCAGCAGGGCTGAGTCGTCCGCAAACAGGAACAAGTTGCAGTCACAAGCTGACGACATGTCATTTGCATAAATTAGGAACAGTAGCGGTCCTAGTATGCTTCCTTGTGGAACACCACAGCTCACTGTGAGGGGGGGGGATAGGGTACCGTTTACCTCCACCATCTGTTCCCTCCCCTCAAGGTAGGATTGCATCCAGCTCACTGATAGACTATCAAAACCAATTGCTTTTAGCTTGTCAATCAGAATGGAGTGATTGACCGTGTCAAAGGCCTTTTGTAGGTCCAGCATGACCATGCCGCAGTATTTGCCTGCGTCCACCTCTTGTTTGATGTGGTCATTCAAATAGAGAAGGCATGTGTCAGTGGAGTGGGATGTTCTGAAGCCAGATTGGAATTCGTAGATTAGATTTTTTTCCGCTAGGTACTTTTCGACCTGTTCGTAGACTATTTTTTCCATGACTTTCGAGATGGAGGTGAGAATAGAAACAGGGCGGTAGTTGCCTGGGTCTAATTTGCTGCCCTTTTTGTGCAGAGGGGTCACCCTCGCAATTTTGAAGTCCTTGGGGACGTGTCCCTGTTTTATGGAGAGGTTTATTATGTGTGTGATGATTGGGGTGATGGCGGCTGCTGAGTCTCTGAGGAATTTGGAGGGGATGTTGTCATGGCCAGTGGCCTTGTTAGGTTGGAGGGCGCTCAGTTTATTGAGTACCTCATCTGTTGTTACCATTTCCAGCTTGAAGTCGTCCTTGCGGACCCCTAGGTTTTTGTAGTAAGCTACTATGTGTTCTACCCCATAAAGCCCTGAGTGGGAGGGTAGTTTGTTTACCAGTGTTGTGGCTATGTTTGTGAAGAAAATGTTTAAGTAATTGGCTACATCCAGCTTGTCTGTGATGAGCGTGTTGTCCGTTTTTATGTTTATGTTTGAGAATCTGGTTTTAAGTTTTTTACTGCATCCTAGTTGATTATTGAGTAATTTCCAAAGTTCACGTGGTTTGTTTTTGTTTTCCTCAGTTTTGTCATTGATGAAATTCTTTTTTGCAGTTTTGATCATGGAGTTTACGTCGTTTCTTAGTCTGTTTCTTTCTAGTTTGATTATTATCTAGTTGTTATTAAAGTTTTCAATCAAACAGATACTTATCCAACTAAAACATCGAGAGAAACGTGCAGATTATTCCCCCCCCCATCAAGGACTTTTGTTGTTTCCGCCCCTCCCCTCCCCCTCACTATCAAACATCTCCACCCACCCGCGCGCACAGGAGCTTCCCTCAGGACACGTGCCAGCCAGGCAGCCCTCTCGCTGAGGCAGGAATGCCCTCCGGTGTGCAGAAGAGCAGCTGCTCTTCTTCGTAGCCCACTCACAGGTGGCTGTCTGTGGCCTCGCTACTCATAGTCATTATAGACACAAGTGGCATTTTTTTTTCTTTCCCTCTTTTCTTTAGGAGTTTAGATCACAAGCTGCCGAGGAGCTCACGTTGCCTTGTGTTTGTGGGGCTGTGGGAGCTCTTCATGACTCATACCCAGTCACGGTACAGGCTGTAATCATGCTCCCTGCGGTGACGTTGCCCAATCTCCTGTGGTGTTAATAGACCTGGTGTACTCTGATTCAGGAGAGGCAGGATATAGCTAGAGATTGTGAGTGTGGGGGGTATGAGTACATTTTGTGCAATGTGCCCTGTGATGAAATGGAAATGTCGTAACTAGGTTGTACTGGCATTCTCGTGTAATTTCAGAATATTCTCTCAGCTCTACACATTGTGCAGTAGGACCACATACACAGACAGACATAGTAGTTCACAGTATTGTCTTCTTAACAATACATCCTATTGCAACAGCAACTTTCACCAAGGTGGAGGTCTTATCTCATTCAAGCTATGGTGAACTTGTTTAATCGAAAGATTTACATTTAGTCAAGAATTGTGATCTCAAGCCAGTGTGACTGGATATGAAGAAAGCCGGTGGTCCCGAAACGGGTCATTAATGTTGTATATGCGAGGGCTAGACCCCAGATACACAGAGAGAACTGGGCTAGGCCAGTGTAAACATCTGGCTCGGTCCGGAGGGCTGTTTGCTGTCTGTTGAGTGCCATGTGACAGATGGGAAGGGGGTGTTAGGCTCACACACACACACACCCTCTTCCATCTCAAAGCACCAGCAGTTGTCCTCCAAAAATAACCTCCATGCACGGCCTTATATGTGCTGGGCTCTAGTGTGCCCCGAAGGAGGCATCATGTATCTAGGCCACACAATGCAGACGGCAGGCTCATTGTTGCTGTGTGTCAGCAGGCCATATCACTACCCTGGGGAGGAGGCCTGTCTTTCCCCCGCGGCCTCTCACCATGCACCTCACCACGCAGCTCACCCAGCTCAACCAGGAGTGTCTCCTCCACCTCTTCTCCTTCCTGGACAAGGACGGCCGGAAGAGTCTGTCCCTCGCCTGCCGCCGGCTCCGAGACGTCTTCTTGGATCCCCGCCTCTGGTCGCTGCTCAGTTTCAGCGCCCCGTCTGAGCTGAGGCGGGACAACTTTGTGCTGGGTCCCTCGCTACGCTTCCTGGCCATATGCTGGTACTCCAGCAGGGTCCAGCAAGTCTGCAACATCGAGGACTGGATGAAGACCTCGTTCCAGAGGGACATCTGTAGCAAACACCAGAGTCTGGTCAGCACGTTCCTAGACCGTGTCTGCCAAAAGTGAGTCTTTATTTGTGATTCTTCTACCCTCCCTGTTTTGCAACATGAAACTTTAATTGTATTGATTGTCTTTATGATCAGTGATGAAATACATACATGCATTAGACATGGTCACTTGTTGAGTATGTATCACTGGAGCCTTATTTGGAAAATTAGTTAAATAACATGCTTCAAAAACAGAGGACATGTTTGACGGTGGAGAGATATTTGTAGGCAACGAATTCCATGAATGAACTTTATGAAAAAACAAACTAGCAAACAAAAACATAGTTAAGAAAAATGTCTCTGCCCTGTTGAATGTCTCAGGGAGCCTGTCAAAACACACACACACACACACACACACACACACACACCACAGGGCATATGGCAAACAGACCCTTCTCTTCCCAACAGCACATATCTTACTAAAATCCATTGTGTTTATCTTGAAGTGCTGCAGAGACCGGTTACCTCGTTTCACCCTTAAAATCCTTTCAAAATGAATGGCTGTGTGTAAACAGAACCTCCCACGGTTTCCACCTCCACGAGATAATACTGATGGGATCAGACGCCAGCGCTCAGACTAACACGTTACTGCCTTGACAAAAGGGAGAGATAAGAACAGTCACGTTTAACATCCTGGCCTCATTTTCACTGTGTTCTTAATACAGACCCCCAAAAAAATGCTATGCAGAATTTGCTGCAAGAGACGAGAAAAGTGATACAGTAGTAGTAGTCGTTTTATTCAGTCTTCACACACAATACAATCATTCCAGACTGTAAATTAGGTCAATAGTCTTTGTTTTGGCAGTGACTGAAAAGGTACAGCCTGAAGCATGATGCTCATTATGCCCATCCTATATTCTTATCAAATTAAGCTTCCCTCCAAAACAAAAACAATAACAACAAAATAGAAATTCACACTTGTAACCCTCAAAAATAGCCACAAGTTAACCCCAACAATAGAAATACATCTCGTTTGAATCCCTTTCTTAGTTTTTTGAACGGTAAACATACGAACATCTCAAATCATATTTGCTCTCCTGTATTGAGAAGAACCTTTGCACACAGTCAAGGAGTAACTTTGCTTTAGCGTTGTACATTATTTGTATTATTATGATAAACTAAATCATTACATTTTATAACATGGGACTTTATAAACAATGGATTTGTGTGATCATAGTAATCAGCCTTATTAATACTACAAATAGCTCGCTTTTGCAATAAGACTATCGGATGAAGGACAGCTGGACAGGTGTATCAACTACTTCAAAATTTAGATTCCGTCTTAATACCTTAATATTATCAGAATACGAGTCACAATCCTCAGTTATGAATGATTCATCCGACGGTTGAATTTGATGGTACTTGGTGGAACGTGCCGATTCCACCGACTTGTGGTTGTGGCCTTCTGTGCAGCTGTTCGGAAAGACGAAATCCTCACCGAGAGGAGGCACAATGAGCTCTCTGGAAAGTCTCTCCAAGGCAACCAGTAATAACAGCTGGCGTGAAAGGGCGCCTGGCCATCCACGCTCCACTGCTGTCACGGGGCGAGGGGCAGGCAGGAGGGGACGGCTCGTTTACAGAGGAGCTCAGGGAGAGAGTGTGACCCCGTGTGAGGCTATCCTGTATTGTGAAACCTGAGAAACCTGCCAGAGGTGTTAAGACTGACTAGTCAAAACTAGAAACACCCAAGGTGGCTATGTC
Organism: Notolepis coatsorum; assembly: GCF_963971535.1. Lineage (NCBI taxonomy): Eukaryota > Metazoa > Chordata > Actinopteri > Aulopiformes > Paralepididae > Notolepis > Notolepis coatsorum. The sequence continues at coordinate 48,125,660 of NC_140182.1, read as the reverse complement.
TTCAAATATTAGGACTTAATTGAGTAACGTTTTTAAGTACTTGTATTTTACCTGAGGGACACTTTATGGAATGTTCTACTGCTATTCTGCTACATTTCCAAAGGGAGTGTCTTACTTTTATACAGTTACTTTGAAGGAAAAAAAGATTTTGCAGTTATAATACACTTATGACTTTGAGGGAGTAGCTTATTAAAGGCAAAGTAATCAAGATGAGTTCACCTGTACCGTCGACTAATTTAGCTTATACCTACATTTACATTACATTTGACATTTAGTCATTTAGCTGACGCTTTTATCCAAAGCGACTTACAAGTTCTGTACAACAAGTCAGCAGGAAGGGTACAACTCTGGCAGCTAAGGGTCGTCAAACAACCTAAAGAGGTTATTGCATCAAACATGGAACCTCAAAGAACCTCTGAAACACCAGGAATAACTTGTACTAATCAAATCAAATCAAATCAAATTTATTTATAAGGCCCGACAACACACGTTAATGTCCCCATGGGCCGTACATGTCTTCTTTAAACAAGTCAAGAAGAAAACATAACAATAAGTCAAGAACAGAACAAGTACCAGTACTCCTGGTACTAAAACACAATCGAACACCATAGTCATTTGAACACATGTCGAATTTGGAACAGAGGACTTTTACCAGAACAGCATTGCACACAAGCGTAGACTTTTACTTTAAGTAAAAAAGTGTTTTGGCGGCTAGGTGGTGCAGTGGGCAAGGCGCTCACCACCAACGCAGGAGACGCTGGGTTTGAGCCCAGCTCTCCGCATTGCTATCAGCTTGGCTGGTCGTTCATACTAATACAATAGGCAGTGTTAGGGGGTGGGAAGCTGATGGGTGGGGATCGGACGTTGTGGACAGCGACTCCTACAGGTCGGTTGGTGCGCCTGCGCAGCAGAATCATGAAGCGACGGGGGCGGCGTGCCCTCCAAACGCAGACCACCGACGCTGAGAGATCGCGCTGTGCAGGTGAAAAGATGCGACTGCTGCTTCCTTGAGTACCGGAGGGGACACGTGATGTAAGGCTTAGTCCACATTGCAGCCGGCTTGTGGGAGGCATGGCCTAAGAACGTTCGAGACAGGGGAGGGTAGAATTGGACGATACGATATTGGGATGGGAGAAAAAAGTAGATAAAAAAAAAGTAAAAAAGGGTTTTGTTTAGGCTTCCTCCACCGATGGGGCCGCCTACTTCGTCTGTTCCCAATCTCTCCGCCTCAAGCTACTGCCAAACGGCGTCCTGATAAGCCCTCCGAGGTTGTTAAAGGAAAGGAGGAGAAAAAAATACCAGGCACGTGACGGAGAGAGAGGAGGAGGAGATGGAGGAGGAGAAGGAGAAGCTGTGGGGGAGATAAAGAGAGCGAGTCAAGACCATCCCAGTCTGCTCCAGACTGGAGATTTACACAGGCAGGTGGAGCCTACAATTGGCTCTTTGTTGTCGTCAGAGGAACGAACATGTGCGTCTGCCTCGGTCCTGCCTCTTCCTCTTCCTCACACGCTCTTGACGCCAGGCTCGGATCAGCCTTTTTCTTTCTGCTCTGAAAAGGGAAAAGCCATGTTAAAAAAAAGAAAGAAAGAAAGAAAAAACATAATTTTTATATGGTGTAACTTCGTTTACTTCCCAAACGTAATGGTATTCAAACGACAGCTGTCTGAAATGCAGCCGTTATTATGAAAATGAAGCCATAAAACATTTTGATTAGGCAAGTGACTCACGGTATCAGAATTCACATTACTATTATGTGTTGAAATGGCAGACCCCCCCCCCCCCCCTGCCACAGTGTAATCGTCGGCATGGTATAAACACAAAGTCGTATTTCTGTAGTTCAAACAGTTTCCCTTCTGGAATTTGACTTTATCCAACGTCTCCCCTTTAAGAAAACCGGTCGCTCGATGAGGCCAAACGAGTTGAGTGCTAGATGTATGTCTGAGTTTTCTGCGTTCACTGGATGACTTGACCGGACAAAATACCTGTTATAAACCAAACAGGTCATTATAGGGAGATGATTACAGGGTTTTGAGGGGTGGTGTGTGGACTTCAGCCATGGCCTTATGCTGAAATTTTCCGCCACCTCAAAACCAAACTGTCCAGTAGACTGTAGTGTCCCTTCTAGCTGTCACAACAAGCTCAGAGAGAAACAACAGGTAGAGAGAAACATAGTGACCTCTTTTTTTCTGCAGCCTAATCTATTCCATTGTTCCATTGGCTGTACATTACATCACCTATCCTATTGGCTGTCACATTACATCACCTATCCTATTGGCTGTCACGTTACACAACGGTCTGCTATGAGTACCAGATGATTAAGGTCGTTTGAGGTCGCTGGGGCGATGGAATTTGTTTTTCTGCACTTTCCTTTTACCGCAGAGCTTAAAACAGATGCCTTTGCAAAATCCTACTTCATGACTTGCTGTATTTCATCTGGTGTGCCCAAGACGTTGGAACCATTCATCTATTCCCATGCATGCAAATGAGTCGAACTCAAGGGGGGGAAAACATTGGAATATCATTGGAAGCTTTGGGCAACTTACATTAACATTAGAATTCATAAAAAATTTGACAAAGCACAACCAAAACCATATCTCCTCGCTACCCTTTTTTAACCCATCCGTAGCTCCTCCTTTTCGGCCATATGGATATGATGTGGCATGCACAAGCACTTCCCTGATTGGTTCCCTGATTCCCACAGAACAGAGGCTTTTCAGATGGCTAGGTAGAAGGCCAGATAATGATACCCTCTGAAGATATGTTCTGTTCACACACACCCGGATGACAGACATCTTGCTGTAAACAGCAGTGGGGTAACTCAGGCACGTGTCAGTAAATGTGTGTGTCCTATGTGTCTGTCTCTATATGTGTCTGTGATGTGTCTGTGTGAGTGATTTTTTAAACGAACCAGAGTACCAGACCTAGTCCTTTTTTAAGTGGACCAAAAGATGAAAGGTGACGTGCCCTCGTGGAACTTTTAGTTGGATCTAAACAAAAGAAAGACACCGTCAGCTTAGGTTTCTGTCATGAAGTGAGAATGTTTATTTGACCAGGAAGCACTTTGTTAACAGACCACAGTGTGCAACAAGCGCTTTGACTCACAATGACATTTACAGACGTTGGATAGGAAAGGAACATGGCGCAGCATCAACAATCAACCGATAAGAGTTTTATCAAATTAATACATTATATATGACAACGTTGTCCAATAAACGGATACAAAAAATGTATACATTTTAATAATCAGGAATCCCTGTCCTGACAATGATGTCACCGAGCCAAAGGTCACACGTTTGCCATTGACACGCCTCACATGCTCCCAAACACGTTCCCCTAGGCACAGGAAGAGAGTACATAATAAGGTGATTGCTGAGACTAGAATGGCTTCAGTTATACTTCCATAAACTAACGAATGCAAATTTGCAATAGCTGCAACTTTTTTTTGTGATAGGCCACACCCATTGCCACTCCCACTTTTAGCCAATTGGCATGAAAACACACATACGTCTTCACACACACACACACACACACACACACACTTGACCTCCGTGCCAAATTCCTGGCTTCTAGGGCGAAACCAGTGGCCGCTAGAGAATGGAGAAATTCTTGTGAACCAACCGACCAACCAACTAACGGGACCGTCAGAGTGACCTATAGGCTGGTTGCAGCTAAAAATAGAGATAATAAGTGAAGGAATACACAACTTATTTAAGAGGATCATACTCTCTCTCTTCGTCAGATGTAACACCTGGTAGGTAAAGGGCAGGCACACATACTGTATGATTAGCCTAACTGTTCCAAAGGAAATAAATACATAAACACATTTCTGTTGACAGTTCTTACAGGTAGTAATAAAGCATCACTGATTGCCATTGTTGCAAAAGCTAGGTTGAAACTACAGGTTATAGATATAAATCCATCACTGATTATTAGGGGTGGGAATCGCCAGAGACCTCACGATACGATACTATTGCGATACTTGCGTCACGATACGATAGTATCGCGGTACTAAATATATCGCGATACACTGAGTATTGCGATATTAATATTGTGTTTTTATTTTTTATTTTTTTTATTTTATTTATTACCTTTTTCAACTGCAAAGTAAAACTTTGTCAACATGTTTTATCTAATACAATAAAGTTCAGTCTGTTCATCTCACTTCAATAATTCTTATTGCAGAACATGGTATTTTCTCAAGCAGACAGATGTAAACACTGTAATCTGTGTTGCATGTACCTGACAAACTTTGTTTGTATTAGTCATATTCCAACTTAACACTTTGGTTGCCTTGGGTTAAATTCATGATATAGGTTGCCGGCTCTATTTGTCTATGGAGAAGTACCCCTTCTTTGCATGGCTATAACTTTTTAAATTCTATTGCTACATTGCCATTATTAGGGCCCATTCAAAGTCCTATATGTATTGTTCATTGTGTAGCAACGTTAAAAATTTTCATTCACATATTCATAGTAAAGTATGGTCTAATGTATAAGTATGTTTTCATCTCTTTCTGCAGCTTTCTCCAGAACGTGATCTATAGCCCCAAATGCATTATATTGATGATGCAATACAGTTTTATGGCAATCAGCGCGATATAAAAAATTTCAACTAGACGTACTTCTAGAAGTTACTACACGTCATCTGATGTTGACCGGATGGGCTAGGGGGCGTTTATAATTCCGTGGGCAGCGTTATACCAATCATCTAATGTGGGTCAAATGTTGATAATAGCAGTTAGTATCGAAGACGGTAACGTTACACGCTAAAACTCACCCCAGTCTCCGCGTGCCGTTGGGCGATCATCGTAGAGTAGAAATCTTATCATTATGGGATGTAGATTTACCCGGTCCATCTCCAGCTTGTATAATGGTATATACGTCCAAATCATGTTGTTTATCGAGTTATTGGCAATCGATCACTGTGTATTGTGACGAGCTAGAATGCCGGGACCTATAGCGAGTGCCCGGAAGTAATACGGACATCCAGCACAACCCCTATGCCACTTCCTGTTTAAGCGATTGCGCCGATCGGCCACCAGATGGCGCTCCTGAACCGCCAGAGAGCTCAGTGGGTCCTCCTGGTGGATCTCAGGCCAGCGGAGGGGACATATGAATCCGATCGCAGATTTTTGAAATATTGATATAAGGACGCTGTACAGCGTCCTCCGGCAACTTGAGCATGGCCGGCAATGACGTCTAAACACGTTTCCTGGCAGCCAAAGTGTTAACTGAATGCACGTGTGTGTGTGTGTGTGTGTGTGTGTGTGTGTGTGTGTGTGTGTGTAAACTAACGTTACAACTAACCTAAAGTTAGTTTAGGTTCGTGTTAACGTTAGATAATGTACAAAATAAACGTTTTCCGCTGCTATAAACGTTGCACTTTTATTTTGAAAACCCCAGAAAGGAAGTCATTATATTTGCTTTACCATCCTGTTCTGTGTTAGCTCCGGTTAGCTCCGAGCGTGCAGTAGTTAGTATTATATTATCAATACCAGCCATTGGATTACTGTTTTCTAAATTGGGGAGGCTTTTAATCGTCAAGGTAAAAGGATTTTAAGTCATTGTATCCATAAACTTCAATCGGTTCGGATCCTTTGAAGGAATGAGAATATCAACAAACACGGCTTCACGTTGAAACCACTGACTGCGCCCAGAGACTCGAGTGGTTAGGCAAAAATAGTTCAGAGTATATTTGCTTATAAAACGTAATTGTCTAATTCAATTATTTTTTATTTCTCCACGTGGTGAATACACAGGTCACAACATGTTTACAGGAACGTTTTGGAGTTGTATTTGGTGACTGTAAGACCCTGTAACGGAACGTAGGCCAAATGCGTCCACATTTTTATATGATTCTATCACATTTTCATAACAATAGCACCCTGTGCCGTTTTCATTGAGGTTTCTTACAAATTAACGATGCTTTATCTTGTCCTTTATATGCCGATTAATCATTAGAATCTTAAATTGTACCATATGTCCCCCTTTAGACAACATATGTAACGCTACCAGCGCACTTTTGTTAAGATAATTAGTTGGCCATTCTCGGTCGCTATACCGAGGTCGCAGTAATAGTTTAGCGCTGTTCAGATCACGTCGGAGAATATAGACCCATCCCAGTGACCTGCGACCTGTGCTAACGCTCTTGGGAAATGCAGTGTTGTAGTTCTCAACATTTTCAGCCTTTAATTTTAAACCAATGCTGCCATCTACTGACAACAAAAAAGTGTTGTCTAATCGTCACCTTGAGAGCTACTTCCGTATACAGCGCCGCCCCAAACCCATTCTAGAGATTCCCACTTTTTGCTGGGAGTGGGGCGTGGCCGTATTTGGTCCCAGACAATAAGAGTGGCTGCAATTGGTTAGGGAACGTCAGGCCCCGGCCCCCCCCCCACTTCCAGTGATGAAGCTAAGCTACACTAACGGAGCGACTGTTCCCAAAGCTAAATGCACGCACAGAGACAAAAAAAATATGTATCTTCTTGTCTAACTCCAGGGAAGATGTTAAATAAGCTAATTTCCCAAAATGTTGGAGTTTTCCTTTAAGTGTGTGTTTGTGTCCATCTGTCTTGTGTGTGTGAAAGAGAGAAAGAATAATAAAAAAATAACAGAAATACAGTTGATTGTATTGTTTTGTACAAGGGTGAAACACGAGGGACAGCGTGTTGTGTAGAGAGCAAAGCCTTCATCCAAAGAAAAAAACATCTGCACAAAGGGAGGGGCGGAGCCACGGGAGCAGGGCGTATGATTATATAACGGCTTGATGAAGCTTCTATCCCTGTGGTGTTTACTTCCACGCACTGTACCTTCTCTCCCCCGAATCCCACTCTCCCCTGCTGTTCAACTGAGAACAACTGAACCCCCTCGACACCACTGGCTCATGAGCTCTTGTCGGCACCAAATCCCTCCCCTGGCTTTCAGTCAGTGTCAACACCGTTGCAATCACATCCGCTGATAAAGCCCCCAAATGGTCCCTGTGCAACAATGAAAGCGAGGCACGTGGGGCTGGCTGCCCTGTCCCATGTACAGGGGCTATTGGGACAGTTACTCCTAACAGCGTTCACACACACACACACACACACACACACACACACACACACACACACACACACACACACACACACACACACACACACACACACACACACACACACACACACACACACACACACACACACACACACACACACACACACACACACACACACACACACACACACACACACACACACACACACGCACAGGCAACTGGAATGTTGTTTGCCTCACATGTGGTTAAGTGGTAAGATTATGTAAGCCTTTATGTAATCTGCATCAGGGCTACTGCCATCAGCTTTGTGTGTGTGTCTGTCAGCCATGTGCTGCAGGCGCCCCTGATAACCGGGAACTGTCCTTAATTCCCCCTATTTTCATGTGAAGTGAACTGACCAGTGGTCATTGTGACATCATCAATAGAATGTCCTCGGAAATTCACACACACCTTGATATACGTTAAAAAAAGAGGCAGCCTATTAAACCACAAAGTAACGTCCTGCAATTGTTATGTACACCATCATCAACAGCCTTACACCCCCCCCCCTCCCCACACCCTTTATAATGAAACAAAGGGTCAGGTTGCTGCCTCAGTGACGTTGTTTACAGTCCATTGAGATATGGCTTGAATCATCTCGCAACCAGCATCACACGCCGAGCAGAACTGCTTCTACAAACCAATCCCTCGCTACATATATACTGTACATGTCCTAAGGCATAATACCTACAGAGATGACACATCCAGAGCACTCATTTACCACTCCACCATGTGTCACTCTGGTGGCTGATGCTCAACTTGACCGACTTGCCATCTCTCCAACAGGTGCCCTAACCTGCTGGGCCTGACCCTGTCCGGCTGCGGACACATCAGCGACCAGGACGTGGTGGCCGTGTTGCACGGCTGCAGGAGGCTCCGACGCCTCCGTCTGGAGAACTGCGTCCGGATCACCGACCGCGTTCTGCAGGCCGTGGTTGCCCACGGCAACAGCCTGGTGGAGGTCCGGGTGGACTTCTGCCGCAACATCACCCGGGCCGGGCTGCAGGGCGTCAGGGAGAAGAGACCGTCCGTCCGGCTGAGCGCGGAGAGGAGCGCCGGCATGATTCCGGATAGCAACCCTGACGAGCGGCTGCAGCTCAGGAGAACCCTGCAGAAGGTCCTGCAGTTCTCCTGAGAGGAACGCTGTAGCCCTTCCAGTGAAGTAGCACACTGCCAAGGGACCACAAGGAGGAGCACTAACAGGGCTTCCCCTCCACACGGACAGTGTTGTTTTGGTTTTTCAACTAAGTCAAGGACCATTGGATTGTCTGTTGTGTTTGATTTTATATTTAACTTTCATGAATGTTTTTAAACGTTTTTTGATACCGACTTTTCTTTTTATACACAACTTTTATAACTTATTTCACAGTTCCTTTTATTAAACCTGTTCTGCTTAATTTATGATCTTGATGTTGATCATAGATGATGATCTATGATGTTCAAAACTCCATACTGTCCAGTCTCGGTTCCTTCAGGGCAGGCAGTCTAATTAATAAAGACTATTCAAATGGTTTGTCTTTGTGTTTTCTTACGTTGTTAAGAGCTGTTGTGTGTAAATCTGTGAATAATCCTTTTTTTTTTTTTTTATCACCTCACCTCCATAAACAGATGCTATGCACAACTAGATGTGAGCTCCATAAGCTCCATTTGCAAGCTTATCTTTGACACTGGAGTAATTCCCATCAGCGGCAGGAAGAGTTCTCTTGAGGGCATGGCAGTCTGCCCCGACTTGTGATTGGAAGCATGTTATATAAGGCTGGGAGACGTATGAAAGTGGGTTGGGCAGACTAGTGTTTGTCTTGAGAATTCCACGTGACAATATATCCTATATTTATTCTAGCTGCCGTGCTGCGGTGGCCCTGTGACTGTACACAGAATGGACATATCCTGTTCTGAAGGTCGCTTCTCAGCGTAACGGCTAGTTTGCAACCCTTTGTTTGTTTCTCTTTCTGTCTGTCTGTCTGTCTGTCTCTCTCCGTCTGTCTCTGTCTCTCTGCTAATGTTCAGTACAGTACAGCCAACCACGTGTTGAAGGCTGGCCCTGATGTCAAATGATTAGTGATGCAGTGTTAAAATAGAAGATGGGTAAACCATGAGTCAATGATCACTGTAACACCAACTGACCTATCTCAAGGTCCGCCCCTTTTCTGGATCCTCCAATCACAGCTGTGGCTTCCCTCAGGCAACAGTTGTGATTGGAGGATCAAGAGAAAAAAGGGATAGGTCACCAATATATTAGAATCTTTTCCTATAATAGTTTTATTTCCTCAAAATGACCCTATTTCTGATACTTAGCTTTAACCCCTTTTCTAATTATCTGTCCATTTTATCCTTGTTTTATGCCTATTTTTACTACTGTGTGAAGCACTTTGGGCTGCAATTCTTGTATGAAAGGTGCTATACAAATAAAGTTTATTATTATTATACCACTACTATAATCTATAAGATGAATTTCAATCATAAAGATTTTTGTCAGCTTAAAAAAGGTAGACAAACTCTTATTTCACAAATAGAAAGAGTAGGTCAACTGAATTTGGTTCCTTTCCACTTTACATTCCTGAAGATAAGGCTTGTGCGTCTTTCCTGTAGCAACACTCTGGTCATGTGCTGGAAGTAGAGCTGTGTATATGTACACCATGATGACAGAAGAGATCACTCGGGAGGAGTGGCAGTGTAGCTTGCTCTCATTAACAAGCTGTATGTCTTAATCCTAAACAACAATAAACACAAAGCGACCGCTAGATAACTCTTACCCTGTTGTTGTGCTGCTGCTGGGCTCACAGTTTAGAAGTTCTACCTTATTCACAAACTTAGAATTAGTCCTTGGTACTAATGTGCAGGGGTGTAGCTCCAGATTCTGGGCCCCATGAAAGAACGTATTTGTCGGCCCCCAGTGAATGCGAGCGTGCGAGCGAAATTTTTTTTGGCCATTTTTTTATTGATGAAAACGCATAATATGGTTTTTACCTATACATTCGGATCAGCAGTTCAGCACCTGCACTGTTGGTGGGTGAGCCTAGTAAAGGATGTCGCATTGCGTTCATCTTCAATGAATGGACCAATGCAATAGTCTACCAAAGCCCCCCCTCTCTCTCTATATATCTCACACACACACACACACACACACACACACACACACACACACACACACACACACACACACACACACACACACACACACACACACACACACACACACACACACACACACACACACACACACACACACACACACACTTCAGAAACAAACATAGTATCAATGAGAGCATCAATAAATGTTTCTAGTAAAAAAAAAAATTTGCTGGGCCCTTGGAATCATCCTAAGCTACCCCCCCCCCCCCCCCCCCCCCAGCTACCCCGCTGCTAATGTGTATTGGCCGTTGCCAGCACTCCTACATAATAACAGGAATGAGCCACAGACATGTAGCAGTGTGACTGTAGCAGCATGACTAGCAGTGTGACTAGCAGTGTGACTGTAGTAGCATGACTAGCAGCATGACTAGCAGTGTGACTGTAGCAGCATGACTAGCAGTGTGACTGTATCAGTGTGACTAGCAGTGTGACTGTATCAGTGTGACTAGCAGTCTGACTGTAGCAGTGTGACTAGCAGTGTGACTGTATCAGTGTGACTAGCAGTCTGACTGTAGCAGTGTGACTAGCAGCATGACTGTATCAGTGTGACTGTAGCAGCGTGACTAGCAGTGTGTCTAGCAGTGTGACTGTAGCAGTGTGTCTAGCAGTGTGACTGTAGCAGCGTGACTGTAGCAGTGTGACTGTAGCAGCGTGACTGTAGCAGTGTGACTGTAGCAGTGTGACTAGCAGTGTGACTGTAGCAGTGTGACTAGCAGCGTGACTGTAGCAGTGTGACTGTAGCAGTGTGACTAGCAGCGTGACTGTAGCAGTGTGACTAGCAGCGTGACTGTAGCAGTGTGACTAGCAGCGTGACTGTAGCAGTGTGACTCAGGGCGGGCCATACTTTTTTTTTTTTGGAAAATCAATCGAGTGGGGTGTCTAAAATATGTGTTTTTTTGTGGGGAATTCAAATATGGGATTATCTTTCTAATCGGATAACTCCTACCTACATTGTTTTAGATTTCAAAATGGCCGATTTGACCATTTTTCACCCCTTGGCCATACATGGATGCCAACATGAATCTGAAGGAAATCCTAACATGCAAGGTGTCTAAATGATGTGTTTCTTAATGGGGAATTCAAATATGAGTTCATTTTTGGGATAGGATAACTCTAACCTACATCATTTTGGATTTCAAAATGGCCGATTTTACCATTTTTCACCCCTTGGCCATACATGGATGCCAACATGTATCTGAAGGAAATCCTAACATGCAAGGTGTCTAAATGATGTGTTTCTTAATGGGGGATTCAAATATGAGGTCATTTTTGGGATAGGATAAATATAACCTGCATAATTTTGGATTTCAAAATGGCTGATTTTACCATTTGAACCCATTGGTATTGTATTACAAAATTGCAAAGATAAAAAATATATGGGAAATCATTTATAATGACAAAGCCATCAAATTTATTAACAAGTGAACTGTATATAACTGGATACAACTCCAAAGATCAATAATAATAATACTAACAATAATACATTTTATTTGTAATGCACACAAACACCTAAGTGCTAAATCTCGATCTCCTGACTTCTTGAACTTTGCCAGGTTCCAATATCTTGATTGGACTCATTCTTGGATGGCAAGATCTCCTACTGTACTGCTTTAGCCACCAACCTACAAACACAAACTTAAAGTCAACGTCAGCCATAAATAGGTGAGCTCTTTCCAGAACTACTCAGCAGAACCCTCTGTAACCATTTTAACAAACGTCTCAATGTATTGAGAAAATCCATGAGAGATTGATTGATTGATTGATTGATTGATTGATTGATTGATTGATTGATTGATTGATTGTGGATTAGAGACATCATCCAAGGGATAAAAACATGATAAAATGCAAGCACTTATTTCCATCATGGTCCCTGGTATTAAAAAACAAGACATACATCAACATAAAACAACATCATAAAACATTAAGATACAATATGCATATACAGTTGAAGATAAAAGAATAATAAATATGCTACCCTCTCTTTCCTATGCCAATAGCCATGATCGTACATGCTTTTTGAAGCCAGTTAACCCGGGGGCCTGTTTAATGCTGCTGGGCAGGCTGTTCCACAGAACTGCAGCTGAGTAAAGGAAGGTCTGCTGGCCGTACGAAATGAGTTTAAATCTAAACGGAACTATGTTTGTGTCTCTACCTCTGGTTTCATGGCTATGTTTTTTTTTTACATATTAGAAAAAAGCAGGAAGCCGGACCAGCACTCTCAGGTTTCGACCATTTTTAATCGCAGCCGAATACAACAGACGTTTCGGAACAGGTGTTCCTTCTTCAGTGTTAATGGCTCATTATGTCTGTTAATGTCTGTTGTATTCGGCTGCGATTAAAAATGGTCGAAACCTGAGAGTGCTGGTCCGGCTTCCTGCTTTTTTCTACTTAAATCTTCGGGATTGCAGCACCCAGTGTCAATTATTGAGAGCGTGGTCTAACTTGACTTTGTTTTTTACATATTGAAAGTAATTTTGAAGGTAGCTTGGCACCCCCCCTTTATAAATTCTATATACTAGGCATAGCTTTATCATGGATACTCTCTTTTCCACCCTGAGCCACCCCAGGCTGTTGAAGTGGGGCTGGTCTAAGTGAGTACGAGTGGGGAGCTGCAGGACTATCCTAACTAGCTTGTTCTGGGCAGTTTGAAGTCTATTTCTCAAGTTGCTGGGGGCACTGTCATACCATGACAAGCAAGCATAGTCAAAATGACACTGAACCAGTGCCCCTGCAAGTGCTCTAAGAGCTTTCCTGTATTTTGAGTTTCTAGCTAGGAATTGTATTCTGTTGTTGACCTTGGCTATTACTTTTTTCGCCATGCTTTCCCCTGAGAGTGTGTTTTCTAAAGTACACCCTAGATACACCACTGATTTGGTACTGGTGACCACTGACCTAACTGTATCTTGAAACCTTCCTGTGTTTTCTGTTTCCTTGTGGTAGAAAATAAAATGGATTCTGTTTTACCTAAATGGAGAGACAGCTGGTTTTCTGAAAGCCACTGACTGACATTCCCTAAGTCTGCTTTCAATATCCATTTTGCTTTTATTTGACACCATGAGAGCCGAATCATCCGCTTAGAGCAGGAGATCACATGAGCAGGCTGACTGCATATAATTTATATAAAGGAGGAAGAACAAGGGGCCCAGCACACTTCCCTGAGGGACCCCGCAGTCCACCGTCCTCAGATCTGAAAGGACCCCTCCCACCTCTACATGTTGTTCCCTTCCCCTCAAGTATGAGCTGGCCCAGTTTGTGGCCATATCATTAAAACCTATCGCTGTTAACTTCCTTAAGAGGATATTGTGGTCCACCATGTCAAATGTCTTTTGTAGGTCTAACATCACCATCTCTTTCTTAATGTGATCTGTTAGAAACAGAAGTGTCTGGAGTGGGACTTTCTAAACCCTGATTGAAATTCATATAGCAAGTTATGGGATGTAATATATTGATAAATTTGTTCATAAATAATCTTGAAAAAATTAAACCCAGGCAAGGAAAGAATGACGTCGGCTCATTCTCTCAGAGCAAAAGAGAAACCGCTAAAACCTTGCCTTGTGCTTTCTCCAGTGCAGGGGCTTAAGGGCTTTGGAAGGGACACTCAATATGCGAGCGCACAAAGTGCTCATTTGAGTGTAAATACTGTTACAAAGAGCATCAGATGATCCTGATAACCGTTTCTAATTACCTCATGAACTGATGCATTTGGCCTACATGTGTACTTGCTGCATACAAATTGATAGCAAATTGGGTCCAAAAAACCTTACCACAAAAAAAGATTTCAGAGAGGAAATAACCTACCTAATAAGCCTCTGACTTTTCTATATGGTCACTGACACATTAGGATGTGAGATTTACAACACGTTTGGTGTGCTTTTGCAACTGATACAAAAGGCTCTTTACAAGACTGCAATGTGTAACGGTTTCACTAAGCCAGAACACAGGACCGTAGCAGACTACAGAGAGTGGCCCACTCAGCCGAACGTACAATTGGAGGGGGGCTTCCCACCCTCCAGGGCATTTACAACAAGCGGTGCATGGGCAAGGCTAAGGGTGCGGTTACACCTTTCGTTTCATTTTCGTATCATTGTCATATGCGTTTCGCCGCGACGTCGTGCGCCTCGAGTCACACTTTCGTTATTTTTTTCGTTTTTGTCACCCGAGCACACTGATGTAGTACACTGCCAAAGCAGTAGGTGGCAAACATGAAGGCAATTTCAACCAATCAGAACTTGAATGTGCCAATACACTTCCTGGAAGCTCCAGCAAAGAAAATGTCAATAAGGCTAGGCGCCTATGCCGCGCCACCATCTTGCCTATTTACTCAATGCAGCAATTCTTTTTCAGCAAAGCCTAATAAAAGTGCAATAAACAAAACGGATACATTCACTGTGTGTTCTGCCTGTCATTTGTTGATGAAACAAAACTAACATCAACACAAGTGACCACCAAGAGCGGATAGTTTAGTCTAAAAAACTATCGGTAGCATTGTTAGCTGCATGCTAACATCAATGGAATTTGCCATTATAACAGTATAGCATTGTGGCTAGAAGCTAACGTTAGCTCACGCTACTTAGCCAGCACCAAACTGATGATATCGGGAGCTATCAGTGGTTAGATAACATTAGAGACAACGCTGTGTGTATTAAACAAAGGTGAATAGATGACTGGGCCATTTTGTTTAATGCTTGTTAAGTTGAAAGAGGAGCTTTGAGCTAACAGGGTTTGATAGCTAACACTAGCTCATGTTATCCAGTGGCAGTGCCAATCGGTAATGCTAGCAGAATGAATGGATGTAAACTTTCTTTAACATATTGCATATGGGTACAATACAATACGGCTCAATACAAACAATTGTTAAGGGAATGCAGACTGTTGTAGCTTGGACTGGGGTCCTTATAACAATAACTTGACAACACATAGTAGCTGCAGCTATTTGGTTTGGGACAGCTCTCTGTCACCGGAAGGGCACGCAGATGGTATCTACTGCGCATGGGCGTTTTCGCAACAACGGCTCATGCAGACTACACGCTGTTGTCTGCGAGTTTTTTAGCGTTTCTCCAAAACGCAAACACAATTTTGCGTTTCAGCCGTATCCACAAAAAAACGCCAAAAAACGCATTTCTGTGTAATAGGGACATGAAACGTATTCAAAAACGTATAAAAAAACGCCACAAATACACTAGTCTAACCATGGCTTAAGAGAATTATCAAAGACTTGAGCCACCCAAACAACTGCCTCTTTGAACTGCTGCGGTCAGGCAAGCGATACTGGAGTCTCATGGCAAGCACAGAGAGACTCAGAAGAAGCTTCTATCCCCAGGCCATCAGGATGCTCAACGAACAATAACACTATGTAACAACCATCAAATGCACACACAGCACACACATCCACATGCACACACTCACTTTAAACATACAACTCACTGCAGCACCCACTTTAACCACTTTAGTACACCTAAGCACACTTTATATTTATCGGTAAAGAATTTGCACTACAACCCATACCTCATTACACCTTACTGTAAATTATATTGTACCTAAATTGTACCTCATCCCACTTCTGCTTTGCACTGTATAGTATATTGTATGGTAACTCAGTTACTTCTACTCTACATAGAGCATTGTATATATGTATATACTGAAGATTTTTGTCTACGTACTTGACTTCTATTTTATACTGCTATACTTATTTTATTATCTATTTTTGCCTAGCACAGTCTCTGGAGCGAAACAGAAAGAAGCATTTTGTATAAAAGTATTCTGTACTTCTGTATGACAACTAATAAAGAAACTTGAAACTTGAACTTGAGGTGCAGACGCAAACAAGCAGAGACGATGTGGAATCAGAGTATAACCCAAATGTTGGGTGTATTTAATGAGAAAAGAAGAGTAACAGAATCCAGTCACTAGACAGTCCAGGGAGTGAGCGTGTACTCCGCCGAGCGGGGAGGTCATAGCCAGGAGCGGAGACTCAGACTGTCCAGGGAGCAGGCAGGTACAGGGTAGTCAGACGAGCGAGGGGGTCATAGCCAGGAGCGGGTATTCAGACAGTCCGGGGAGTGAGCAGGTACGGGGTAGTCAGACGGGCGTAGGGGTCGTAGCCAGGAGAGGGTCCTCATACAGTCCAGGGATGTTCACGGAGAGAGTGGTCAGGCAGGTCATTAACGGGAATCCAAGATGGGGGAACAGGGAGTGGAGCCAGGCAGGAACTGTGAGCAAAAGGAGGACAAGGATGTTAGAAGCACAATAGAACACAGACTGATAAATAGAACAAGGCACGAGAATATGGACTGACTGGAAATAAGGAACTATGATCTGGCAGCCTCATGACAACTGGGCCAGGTCTAAGTAGGGTTGGTAATTAGCTGGTAGATGTCACTCAGCTGCTCCTCTGGCTGACACACACCTGCACCCCATCCTGTAATCAGAGTGAGAGAGAGAGGAAGAGAGGGAGAGTAGCTAGGTCGGGATAGAGTGGGAGAACCAAGGGTATTAGAGGATGGGAAGCCTGGAGGACTGGAGGGGCACGACACAATGTTGTGAATTATAAACTAAAACTACAGTTTTCACTCTGCAATTTATTTGATAGGGAAAAATTCATGTTTCCGTGGCTTTGTGTCATTCACCTGTGTTTTAATGACAAGACATAGTTTGGAGACCAGACAGACTGGGATTCCTCCTGGTGAAAGATCTTGTGATGTATATTCCCTGTTGCTGATAAGTCATGTACTGTGCAAACCATAACGACTTCAATATTCCCGATTACAACATTGTGTTGTGTTTAGAAGTTGTGTGTGTTTGTGTGTGTGCGTGTGCGTGCGTGTGTGTGTGTGTGTGTGCTTTAATGCGTCAGGAGATGTGCTCAATTGCAAATCTTTGGCCTAATGGTGGTGCTAGATGAAAGGTCATAGGGTCACCAAAGTCAATTAGTTTCTTCCTCATTCATGGGGCCATGAATATGCACAGCAAATTCCATGGCAATCCGGCCATGACTTTTCGAGATACCTCCGTCAATGTGACTTTCTTACAAACTTACTGGCGGAGGTGATAAGAGAAAGACTCTTTGTACTGTATGTGTGTGTAATAGGATTTGTTAGCGTGTTTGCATGTGCGCATGTGTGCACTGTGCTAGCCTCTGAGTGACTGAATGATTGCCAGGAATATATAACCCCCAATAGCCTATACTCCCTTAAGTCATTCTCATTAATAAACACAGCATGTTATTCAGACCTTTGCACATAGGCGATGATTGTCCTCCCTTATGGCAGATTCAGTGGTGTTCTTGGCTCCTGGCTCTCTGTTTTATTTTCCTATATGAAGGCTCATTTATAGTATCATAAAAGGGTTCATTTTGTAACCTTATGTAAACCTCCCAGGATCAAATAAGGACCCCTATGGGAGTCATGTCTCTGAGAGAGGGGGGTGCGATCGGCTGGAACTGGTTAAAGCAACTGTTGGGAGAACTGCAGAGTGTGGGTTTGGGGGTTGGGTTCTGATTGTGGCTTCAAAGAGACTACGCTTTGCAATTATACTTCTATAAGAGAACACTCTGATCATAAAAAGTTAATGTTAAAAAAAGCACATGTGGAATTTACCGCCAACAAATTGCTACTTGGAGTTGGAATCCATATTAGCCATTTCATCTTGCTGTCCATATACTCTGAAAGCAAGGCATCTCTCTACAGATTCTCGACAGGGGACATATATTCCAGGATACAGCTTAATGGTAAAAACAGCGACAACTTTACCCCAGAACCTGCCGTTCTCTGACTGTTTGTTTGTGTTGGAACTTAAGGGAACGTTTCCCTACCAACTTCCTTCCTCTTTTTCTGTTTTATTTTTTCCATCTGTGATGAACGGCTGTTTTGGTGACATTGGGTCTCATTCACCAACATTGCCAAAAGATTTCTCTTAGGGCAACCATCTTGGAACTGCCTAAGACAAACTCGCCGACAATTACACCCGGATTCACCAAAACTATCCCAGCTGGGATGCCCACAATGAGGAATGTCACTCATTGACAAACATGAACGCGCATTCCCGTTTAGTTTATTTGCATACAGCAGCTCCTTATAAAGCCAGCCAACAGAGCCGTGTGCAAATGAAATCGCAAAAAGTATGACAAGAGTTAGACACACCTGTCCAGCTCATTATAATGCAACTGACTATGTTTCAAGTTTCAAGTTTCTTTAATAGTTGTCATACAGAAGTACAGAATACTTTTATACAAAATGCTTCTTACTGTTACGCTCCAGAGACTGTGCAAGACAAGATAAGTATGAAATAAAATAACATAGTAAAATTAGAAGTAAAAAAAATGAGGTCACAGTGTTCAGTTTAGACATATGTACAATGTTCGATGCAGAATAGACGTAACTGAGTTACCATATAATATACAATACTGTGCAGTGTACTAATATACAATACTATATAGTGCAAGGCAGAAATGGGATGAGGTGCAATTTAGGTACAATTTACAGTAGGTGTACGAGTTGTAGTGCAAATCCTTTATCAATAAATATAAAGTGTAAAGTGTGTTTGTGTGATCTAAAGTGTGGAGAGTGGGTGCTGCAGTGTGTTGTTTGTTTGAGTGAGTGTGTGCGTGTGGGTGTGTGTGCTGTGTGCATTTGATGGTTGTTGCATAGTGTTTATTGTTCGTTTAGCAGCCTGATGGCCTGGGGATAGAAGCTTCTTCTGAGTCTTTCTGTGCTCGCCTTAAGACTCCGGTATCGCTTGCCTGACCGCAGCAGTTCAAAGAGGCAGTTGTTCGGGTGGCTTGAGTCCTTAATAATTCTCTTAGCCTTCCCCTTGCACCGCTTGTTGTAAATGTTCTGGAGGGTGGGAAGCCCCCCTCCAATTGTGCGTTCGGCTGAACGTGTCACTCTTTGTAGTCTGCTACGGTCTTGTGCAGTGCTATTCCCAAACCAGGAGGTGATGTTGCCGGTCAGGATGCTCTCTATTGTACATGAGTAGAAGTTCCTAAGGATCTTCTGACTGACTTGGAACTTCCTTAGGCGCCTGAGGAAGTAGAGGCGTTGTCGTGCCTTCTTCACAACACTGTCAATGTGTGTGGTCCATGTCAAGTCCTCGGATATGTGGGCTCCGAGGTACTTGAAACTGTTCACTCTCTCAACCGGTGCCCCGTCGATGCTGAGGGGGCTGTAGTCCTTGACCCCCGACCTCCTGAAGTCCACAATCATCTCTTTTGTTTTGCTGACGTTCAGGGAGAGGCAGTTCTCCTGACACCACTGTGACAGGTTCTCTACCTCTTCCAGGTAGGCCCTTTCGTCGTTGGCAGAGATCAGGCCCACCACTACTGTGTCATCAGCAAATTTGATGATGGTGTTGTTGTTCCGCTGTGCTACGCAGTCATGTGTGTACAGGGAGTAGAGGAGGGGGCTCAGAACACAGCCCTGGGGGGCCCCTATGTTGAGCGTGATGGATGAGGAGGTGCAGTTGCCTGCCCTTACCACCTGGGGTCTGCCCGTCAGGAAGTCCAAGACCCACTGGCAGAGGTCATAGTTCAAGCCCAGGTCCCTGAGCTTGGCTATGAGTTTGGAGGGGACTATGGTATTGAATGCTGAGCTGTAGTCGATGAACAGCATTCTCACATAGTTCCCCTGCCTCTTGTCCAGGTGTGATGCTGCTGTGTGCAGCACATGGGCTATGGCGTCCTCCGTGGACCTGTTGGGGCGATATGCAAATTGCAGAGGGTCCAGGTTGATGGGGAGGGAGGAACAGATGTAGCCCTTCACTAGCTTCTCAAAGCACTTCATGGCTATGGAGGTGAGGGCTACAGGGCGGTAGTCGTTGAGGCAAGCGGGCGTAGATTTTTTGGGTACAGGGATGATGGTGGACTTCTTCAGACAGGTGGGGATGACAGCCTGTTCCAAGGACAGGTTGAAGATGTCAGTGAATACCGGGGCCAGTTGGTCGGCACAGACTTTTAGGACGCGGCCGGGGATGCCGTCCGGTCCTGCTGCCTTCCTGATATTCACTTTTTTAAAGATCCGTCTCACCTCATGCTCTGTTACCCTGAACACTGAGTCTCCATCAGCAGACCCCCCCCCCCCCCCCCCCCCCCCATTGCCGTGGTTTGTAGGCTGGTGTTGTTATTCACAGCCTCAAACCTTGCATAGAAGGAATTGAGATCATTTGCTAAGGAGATGTCACTGTTCAGTTTGAGGGGGGTGCCTTTGTAATCTGTCATTGTTCTGAGGCCCTGCCACATGCCTCTAGAGTCAGCCTGTTCAAACTGAAGTTCAACTTTATCCCTGTAACGCCGTTTTGCCTCTATTACTGCTCTCCTGACGTTGTATCTTGCCATCTTGTGTTCTTCCATGTTGCCTGTCACCAGCCCGGTGTTGTATGCTGATGTGCGCACTTTCAGAGCCTCACGGACGGATTTGTCTACCCAGGGCTTTTGATTTGGGTAGATTTTAATTGTGGTGGAGGGGATTGTTTCTTCTACCAGAGTACAGACATAGTCAAGCACCGTTTCAGTGTATTCGTTAATATTGGCTGTGTTATCACGGAATACACTCCAGTCTGTGCATTCAAGTGCAGCTTGGAGTGACTCCTCTGACGTCACGGTCCAACGCTTAACCTCTCGCGAGACCACTGGTGTTCGCTTGAGACTTTGTTTGTACTTTGGCAAAAGAAAGATGGCGGCGTGATCAGACTTCCCGAATGGACTAAGAGCCTGTGACTTATACCCATTCTTAAATTGCGAGTAAGTGTAACGGAGGTACCGCAGTATATCCACAGTCACGGGTACAAGTAGTGACGTGGCTGTGGATGGTAAGCGGTACTGCAAGTAAACTCACTCCCCAGAGGCATCCAGACCCGGAAGCAAGCAGTGAATTCACTTCTTGCTTAGTGGTCTGTGATGCCGCCCGCCGCGCCGGCGTCCGGGGTTCAACTCCCACTCAGGGCGATCCCTTAACAGGGGTCGAATCGACTTTAAACACAACGCAGACAAGATCACACCGGCTACATGTGGTGCCGTGACCCGGATGCCCTGGGTGGTGTGAGTTTAGTGGGGTGAGTGTAACGGAGGTACCGCAGTATATCCACAGTCACGGGTACAAGTAGTGACGTGGCTGTGGATGGTAAGCGGTACTGCAAGTAAACTCACTCCCCAGAGGCATCCAGACCCGGAAGCAAGCAGTGAATTCACTTCTTGCTTAGTGGTCTGTGATGCCGCCCGCGGCGCCGGCGTCCGGGGTTCAACTCCCACTCAGGGCGATCCCTTAACAGGGGTCGAATCGACTTTAAACACAACGCAGACAAGATCACACCGGCTACATATACATGGTCTAATATGTTCTCGCCTCTGGTGGGACAGGTCACATGCTGATAGAAATTCGGCAACACCTTTTTAAGACGCGCGCTGTTGAAATCGCCCAGAACCAAAATAGCAGCGTCTACGTTAGCTGTCTGTTGTTTGTTTACCTCGTCGTGTAGCTTCAAGAGTGCGGCCCCAGTGCTTGCTTGTGGTGGGATGTATACTCCGATCATGATGATGGACGTTAACTCCCTCGGGAGAAAGAAGGGTCGGCATTTGATGGTGATAAACTCCAGGTCTGGGGAGCAGTGGTTAGACAATTCCTTTGCGTTGCCTATATCGCACCACTCCTTGTTTACCATGAAAGCTATGCCGCCTCCTCTCGTCTTTAGTGATTCTTCTGCCGTTCGGTCCTTACGGAGGACGAAGAAGTGATCTGCCGGTTCTATTGCATGGTTTGGGACGTCCGGACGTCCGGACTATGATGCAGCCGTGTGGAAATGGTGGCCGATATAGGTAGCGGAAGCACTTTGCGACCGATCAAAATGAGATTCGATTAATGTATTGTCATCATACAGCTTGTGGCCATCTGTATAGTCTATGTGCGCCGACGCTTGAGTGCCAAACCGAGAAAAGTCGGGTTTTCATCGTTATTTCTTTTATTCGATATTTCCATTCATTATCCATCCAGGGAGCCTGGTGTTATCATAGGGAATGAGTCTGAGATTGCAAAAGTGCAATACCGGCCGCATCCTACCAGGCGGCGCTATCGAGCACCCTTTGAAACCTTGTGTCTTGTGCTGTGCGTCGATTATATGGGTCCGGGTTGGCTATTTTTCTCCGGGCAAGGGAAACAGTTATAACGCTCAGATTGAGAAGAATCAACTACTCCGGATCCATGTTCTGTGGTGGATTATGTTGGCGACACGATGGACTTCAATACTTGGAATGGCAATCAGATAATTGGAATATTCTTTTTGGGGTACATCCTAGTCAAGGTAAGGGCTATATGATATCAATCTTGCATTGATCCAAGCATGCCTTCATTGCAATCCGTAAGTGTTACTGTAACGTTACTCCACAACGTATGCCGTTGGTGGCGATCAAAGCATCAAAACCCCCCCACCCTTTCATGCATTCATGATGGAACATAATACCTATCATATGTGTTGTGTACTGACATCCCACACTGTTACGTGGTTACGTCATAGGAGCTGACACTGGGCGTTCACTCGAGACAAGGTATACGGAGAGCGAGTCTAGTGCGGGGGCACTAGACCGAGGGAGAACTGAAATAAAGTTTATTGTTTAAATACGGAGTTGATTCTTAAATGGAGTGATCAATATCTAACAATGGCGACAAGGATATACTCCGAAGTTAAATCTGTATAGAGTTATCACGTTGTTGAGACGAGAACATGGACAACTTGCCGAAGTTTGAATGCTACAATGAGCCGGCTACACTGGGACCAAGATGGACCAGGTGGCTAACAGCGTTTGAGCTTTACGCTGATGGGAAAGGGTTGATTCTGTCTGTGTGGACGCCACGGTGAGACAGAGAAGAAGGGCTATGCTCTTACATCATGCAGGTACGGACGTACAAGATGTGTTCTCTACACTGCCAGACGGGGGAGGACTGACGGACTATGCTAAAGCTGTTAGGGCGCTAAATGACTACTTTATGCCGCAGGTAAACACTGTGTTTGCGTGCCAAGCTTTCTACCAAGTGTCACATAAACCAGGTGAAACTGTACAGCAGTTTGTGACGAGGCTTCGTCAGGCTGCTAGAGACTGTGCGTTTGCTGCGGCCATTAGCAATCAAATAAGAGATGCGGTGCTGAGCAGGTGCACATCAGACTATGTACGGAGAAAGTTGCTGGAGGAACCACAACTGATGCTGCCGCGCGCTTTGGAAATAGCGGCACAGTGTGAACGAGTGGAGACGCAAATGGCGGCAATGAAGATGAGTGACAGAGACGGCGCTGAGAGGAGAGAGACGGTGAGCCGTGTCTTCAAGAAGGAGGGAAATTCCATCTCGTGGAGATCGTGGAGAAGGAAAAGAGAAATCCAAATCCAACAAAGTGTGCTACAGATGTGGACACGGGGATCATCTGGCCAATGATTCTGCATGCCCAGCAAAAGGACAGACATGCAGGAAGTGTAATGGAAAATACCATTACGCGAAAGTCTGTAAATCAAAAGGTAAAGAAAGACAGACTGCGAGATGTGTTGAAACTGATGACCAGGATACTGGGAACAGAAACTATGCATTTGTGGTTGAGGATGATTCAAATACTGAGAGGGTCACATTTGATGTTGGGGGAGTAGATCTACTTATGCTAATCGATTCAGGTGCATCAAGTAACATTGTAGATGAGAACACATGGGAAATAGATGAGAGTAAAAATGGGAGTAAAAAGATTAAATGTGTTTCTACCAAGGCAGTTAACAAACCGCTGTATACACTCTTCCAAGGTGCCTCTTCCAGTAATGGGCGTGTTCAAATGTCATGTTAAGGTGGGAAAATGTGACACTGAAGCAGAGTTCACTGTAATACAGGGACGGGGGGAGCCACTGCTTGGGAGGAAAACTGCTATTGAGCTAGGTGTACTGAGGGTGGGTACAAACATAGCAGCAGTGACAGATGTTAAATCTGAAATACAGAGGCAATACCCCAAATAGTTTAAAGGTGTTGGGAAACTGAACACAAAGCAAATAAGTGTGCATATTGATGAGAGTGTAACACCAGTGGCACAACCCCTGAGGAGGGTGCCATTTCACCTAAGGGAAGCAGTAGAGAAGAAAGTGAATCAGCTGCTGGACATGGACATCATATTTGGAGTGCAGCTAGTGAACAGTATCAACATGAGATTGCCACAGCTACAGCGGGCATTGAGGGGGTAGAGAATGTCTCAGATGACATAATTGTTCATGCCCCAGATCAGGAGACTCATGAAAAACGACTCCATGCAGTTCTGAAGCAATTGGAGGACTGTGGGCTGACTCTAAACAAAGAGAAGTGTCAGTTTAACATGGACAAGTTGATTTTCATGGGCATGTTACTCTCACAGAAGGGCATAGGCCCCACCACAGAAAGAGTGAGAGCAGTAGCAGAGGCACGAGAGTCTGAGAACGTCTCTGAGACCCGTAGTTTTCTGGGCCTAGCGGGATATAGTAGCCGTTTTATACCACAGTTTGCTAGCATATCAGAGCCACTGCGGAGGCTGACCAAGAAAGACACAGCTTTCATATTCGGGCCAGAGCAAAAACAGGCATTTAGAGTGCTGAAAGAAAATCTAGCTGAGGCCGGCACTCTGGCATATTTTGACAAAGATGCTCCTACTAAAGTCATAGCGGATGCAGGACCAGTAGGAATAGGAGCAGTCCTAGTACAGCAACAACAGCAGGAAATGGTGCCCATATGTTATGTGAGCAGGAGCCTGACTGATTGTGAAACAAGATATTCACAAACTGAACGAGAAGCTCTTTATTATTATATATAATAATAATTATTATTATAAAATTATTTGATTATCTTATTTAAAAAAAATTTATATATAAAAAAAAATATATATATAACGTTATTTAACAATCACTTTCCATCACAGACCGAAAATCTAGTTTTGCTTACAGGTGTCTAATGTGACTTACATCCATCCATCATGCAGTTATATATATATTTCACATTAGACCGGCTGCCCTCTCACTATGCCTGCGAGTGAGACAGGCAGTGTGTGTCCGTCACCGTCACCAACTGCACGCTGCGCATATAAAAAGCTGCCAGCGCTGGCACGTGGACTGTCTCACAGCTCACAGCCAGGTGTGTGTGTAAGTACTAAGGTGGAGTCGGAGACTGAGTCAGAGAGTGGTGTAAAAAAACACAATGTCGACTAGAGAACACGATAAAGGATGGAAATTTGGCTCCGGGAATTTACAACGAAAGCATGCAAAGAAAAAAGAAGGGTTCAATCATTTGTTAAAAGGTTCGTTTGATAAATTTATTACAAAAAACACCGAAGCAGCAGGGCCTCGTGGTGGAAAGAAGCTAGCAATTGACGCTAGCACTAGCACCAGCATGGCTGCCCAGCACCAGCAGAGCAGTGAATATGAGGATGGCGACATGGCCGCCGCGAGTCCCGTGAGTCCGACCATAAAGATAAAGACTTCATCATCATGCATGGTAGGGCTGTCTGCGTCATCTATCTTTCTCTATTTTTTTCCTTTTTTTTCCCTGTTTCTTTTCTGGCTTGAACATCTAGCCCAGCCCAGGGACTCTACACCTGAAAACGAGCAACCCTGCTAATGTTGGCATATTTACAGTTTTTTTATTTGTATTAATTTATAAATGTATAAACTGTTAATTTATTAACTGGTGCTAATGCTTTGTTAGCAGTAGCCTAGCCTAGCTGGCTCTGTTAGCATTTAGCCAAGAGCTGGAAGACCTGCAGTAGCCTAGCTGGCTATACTAGCCCTGCTATCAATCCAGTCCAGAGTATAAGCTGACGTTATGATACAGAAGGCTAACGTTATGATACAGAAAGCTAACGTTATGATGCAGAAAGCTGTCATTCGAGAGGTAGTCTTTTCTCTCTCTCTCTCTCTCTCTCTCTCTCTCTCTCTCTCTCTCTCTCTCTCTCTCTCTCTCTCTCTCTCTCTCTCTCTCTCTCTCTCTCTCTCTCTGTGTTGGCTGTGGGCTAGCTATCTGTGTTGGCTGTGGCCTGTGGGCTAGCTATCTGTGCTATTAGTAGTTCAGAGTAATCCACATACCTGGAAAGGACAACATTGCAGATCCCCTGTTGCGACTGCTGGGAGAAAGCACGACAGACGGAAACCACAAGCACGGAGCGGAGGAATACGTGTTTGTTGCCACACACGCTACGCCACGAGCACTGACCACCAGAGAGGTAGAGGAAGCCTCTGCAACAGATGAGGAACTCAGTGACCTGAGAAGTGCAATACAGAGTGTATGTTTTGACAAATGCCACGCATTGCATATGAACTGTGTGTAATTGGACAGTTGGTGTTAAGGGGGACACGCATTGTACTGCCACATGCACTCAGAGACAGGGCCCTGGAGTTGGCTCATGGACACTTGGGGGTTGTGGGCACGAAGCAGCACCTCAGGAGTAAAGTGTGGTGGCCAGGTATAGATAAGGCAGCAGAGAAGTATGTGAGGTCATGTCACGGCTGCCAAATAGTGTCTAGGCCTGATGTGCCTGAACCTTTGAGACCTACAGCACTTCCAGATGGGCCGTGGCAGGACTTAGCCAATGACTTACTAGGCCCATTACCAAAGGACACTCGATATTAGTTGTAATAGACTACTACAGCCGGTATTACGAGTACGATATCCTGCAGTCGACCACTGCTGAAAAGGTCATTAACAGCCTGGAGAATATCTTCAGCAGACATGGACTACCTATTTCCATACGGTCAGACTGTGGACCACAGTATATGTCTGCACAGTTTCAAGCATTCTGCCAGGAGAACGGAATTGAGCATGTGAAAACCACACCCAAGTGGGCACAAGCCAATGGGGAGGTGGAGAGACAAAACGCTTCACTGATGAAGAGGATTCACATCGCACAGTCTGAGGGGCTGGACTGGAAGAAGGAGCTACGCAAGTATGTGACCATCTACCGGTCTATTGATCACTCCACAACAGGGAAAAGTCCTGCAGAGCTCCTGTTCAAGAGAAAGATCAGAGGAAAGCTTCCAGACATCACAACACCACAAAGAGACCTGGAGGTCCTCCTCACTTTGGACAGTGTGTGAGTCCTTACACCATGTCCCAGATTCTGGTGTACATGCTTGAGAATGAGCATTGAAACATGCTGGTCCTTGGAGAGAATGAGCGGATGTTTAGCTTCCTCTGGCATTGATCCTCTGCTCAATCTTCCTCCAACTATCAAGAGTCCATCTTCAAACACTGGATCCAGCTTATATATGGGACTCTGTCGACTCACTGCTGCCTTCCCAGATATTAAAGCAACAATCTCTTCACTGAATCTCAGTCGCTGACAGTAGCCAACGATGGCAACCTCTGCTCTCTGCAGATCCTCCAGCGTCAAAGTGCCGCTCATAGATGTTGCTGTGAGCTTTTGACTTGCAGCCTGCTTTCTCAGACGGCTCTGTTCCAACAACATGACCCTCACCCTGAGGAACCAGGCAACTGCAGTCTTCAGCCTCTTCCAGTCTGAGAAGTAGGAAATGAGCTGGTAAGTAGGACTGGCCATGTCACACAAACTGATAGCGTTTACTGTTGCCTCCTTTTTGACCTCCTGGTCATTTGAATCCACTGAGACGTCCAACACAGTTTTGTGCCAATCCTCTTCTGGCTTCCAAAGAAATGCAGGACCTTCAAGCCACCTGCTGCCATTCAGGAAGTCCAAGACCCTCATTCCTCTTGACGCATCGTCAGCTGGATTGTCTTTGGAACAGACATGTCTCCACTGTGAGGGTTCAGACGTTTCTCTGATGGTCGAGATCCTATTGGCTACAAATGTGTGGAAACGCCTGTCCTCATTGTTAATATACTTCAACACTGAAGTGCTGTCAGTCCAAAATACTGACTCCTCCAACTGGAACTTCAGCTCTGCCTTCAACAGTGAGTCCACTCTGACAGCAAGGACAGCAGTCGTCAACTCCAGCCGAGGAATAGTCACAGCTTTCAGTGGTGTTACTCTGGCTTTGCCAAGCAGAAAGGTAACCTGGATGTGGTTTTCCTGACTCAACATCCGGACATACGATACAGTTCCATATCCACCTTCACTGGCATCGGCAAAGTGGTGTAGTTGGGCATGTCTGACCTTCCCAAAAGCCACTGGCTTAATGCACCTATTCGCATGGAATGCAGCCAGCTGCTCCAATTCCTCCAACCACCTTTTCCATTGGTGTATGATGTCCCGTGGCAAGTCATCATCCCACCCACATCCTCTTCTGCAGAGTTCCTGCTGCATTATTTTTGCACGCAAAGTGACTGGTGCCAGGAAACCTAGAGGATCGTATACTGAGCTGGCAATGGACAGCATACCACGTCTGGTGAGAGACTGTTGTTTCAACTCGATCTTGAACCTGAAAGAGTCCGTCTCCACACACCATAGTAGGCCAAGAGCCCTTTCCATTGGAAGTTTGTCTCTGTCCAGATCCAACTCCTTTAGATCCTTGGCCCTTTGCTCTGCTACGATGAACTGTAAAACACCACGACTGTTGCTGATCCACTTCTCCAAGACGAAGCCCCCCTTGCGACACAGAACAATAAGATCCATTATCATCTGGATAGCTTCTTCTTCAGTTGCTGAGCTCTTCAAACAGTCATCCACATAGAAATTCTGCTTGACAGATTGAGTGACTTCAGCTTAGAACTCAGCCTGATTATCATCAGCAGTTTTCCTCAGGGCATAGCTTGCGCAACTAGGGGATGATGCAGCGCCAAACAGGTGCACAGTCATCCTGTACTCCTCAAGGTCCCTAGTGACATCTCCCTCTGGCCACCAGAGGAAGAGCAGAAAATCCCTGTCTTCCTCAGCGACATTCACCTGGTGGAACATGGCTTGAATGTCACCCATGAATGCCACCGGTTCTTCTCTGAAGCGAGTTAGCACTCCAAGCAGTAAACTGGTAAGGTTAGGACCCTGCAGAAGTTCACTGTTCAAAGATGCTCCTTGGAATGTGGCTGCACAGTCAAACACCACACGGAGGTTTCCTTTCCTCGGATGGTAGACACCATGGTGTGGGATGTACCACACTTTTCCTTTCTCACCATGCAGTTGTTGCTGCGGTACTTTCTCTGCATAGTTCTTCACAATAAGCTTGTTCATGTATGCTGCATACTCCTGGTGCAAGCTTTTGTTATTTAGGAACCGTTTCCTCAAACCCTGGATCCTTTGCCTAGCCACTCCCACATTGTTGGGCAGACGGACCTCCTTGTTCTTAAAAGGTAATTTCAAACAGTACCTCCCCTCCTGAAGCACTGCTGAACTTTCCACAATTTCCAGAAACCTTAAGTCTTCTCTGGACATTTCCTTCTCCTTCACAGCTACTTCATTGAAGTCGTGATTGTACTGATTGGCCAGCATTTCTTCTAGTCTGCACACTGAGATCCTGTTGACCATAGCAGAGGGAAACTCTGTCTCCACAACACCACTGTTTCCATTCAGTGGACCATTAACGACCCATCCCAGCACCGTCCTTATAGCATACGGGCCATTCCCGTGATTGTTGATGACCTCCCAAGGTTCCAATATCTTGGGAGCGTTGGTTCCAATCAACAGGTCGACATTTGCTTTTAGGCGTGTGATGTGTACGTTGGACAAATATGGCCATTCCGACAGTTCTTCTGGTGTCACCATGTTCTCAGCCGTGACTGGCATTTTCTTCTGTGTGAGAACTTCCGGAAGAACATAAAAGTCATCGCTGTCCACATCAGCTATCTCCAACCCAGTCAAGGAGTAAGCTGGAACAACTGTCTCTTGCCCCATGGTGCTCAACAGGAAGTTGGTTCTTCTGCCTGTGATATTCAGCCTCTGCATTAGGTGTTCGGAGCAGAATGTGGCTGAGCTACCAGGGTCTAAGAAGGCGTAGGTTTGTATGATGGTATTTCCTTTTGCTGCTTTCACACGTACAGGGAGAATGGATAATGGTGCCAGGAGAACAGCCTCTCCCTGAACGTCAGCAAAACAAAGGAGATGATTGTGGACTTTAGGTCAAGGGTCAGGGACTACAGCCCCCTCAGCATCGACGGGGCACCGGTTGAGAGAGTGAACAGTTTTAAGTACCTCGGAGCCCACATATCCGAGGACTTGACATGGACCACACACATTGACAGTGTTGTGAAGAAGGCACAACAACGCCTCTACTTCCTCAGGTGCCTAAGGAAGTTCCAAGTCAGTCAGAAGATCCTTAAAAACGTCTACTCATGTACATCCTGACTGGCAATATCACCTACAGACTGGCAGCAGACTACAGAGAGTGACACGTTCAGCCGAACGCACAATTGGAGGGGGGCTTCCCACCCTCCAGAACATTTACAACAAGCGGTGCAGGGGTAAGGCTAAGAGAATCATCAAGGACTCTAGTCACCCAAACAACTGCCTCTTTGAACTGCTGCGGTCAGGCAAGCGATACCGGAGTCTCATGGCGAGCACAGAAAGACTCAGAAGAAGCTTCTATCTCCAGGCCATCAGGCTGCTCAACGAACAATAAACACTATGCAACAACCATCAAATGCACACAGCACACACATCCACACGCACACACTCACTTTAAACAAACAACACACTGCAGCACCCACTCTCCACACTTTAGAACACCTAAACACACTTTATATTTATTGGTAAAGGATTTGCACTACAACCCGTACACCTTACTGTAAATTGTACCTAAATTGTACCTCATCCCATTCCTGCTTTGCACTATATAGTATTGTATATTAGTACATTGCATATGTAGCACCCTGAAAATATGGCTATTGTTCAGAAGTGCTGACTTGCCTTTTATCTCCCCTGGTGCACCAAGGCATACTAACTAGTTTCCTTTAATATTCCCTCGAACAATGACGCAGGCTCCTCCTTGTTCTATCGGCTGGAATATGGATTATAAACAGTATCTCTGGATCATATTCACCCATCCAGTTGTCCCTGTGTGGCTAGTTGGCGACCAGCAGGGGGCGGTGGAAGGCAGGGAACGTACGAGAGCGACGGGAGAGGAAGCAGGTGAATGGAGGCGGAAGGGAGAGAACGCTCTCTTCGAGTCTGGACTTTGTTGTGAACAGACGTGTCTCGGAGAGCCCCCGTTGTGGAGCGCACGGGCGGACGAACTGAACTTGAGTATGTGACGTGTTATTTTTGCAAAGTAATCGTAGTGGAGCATTGCATGTTTTCCCCACTGAATAACCCTAGAGATATACAACGAGTTATCCTAGAAGAAAGGCGGTATAGCCAGTGTGGCTTAAGTTAAAGATATTCCCTCTAGTGAGGTGCCCCGCCAGCGTGGCGTGAAGAGGACCGGTGTTTAGAGACACCCTGCGTTATTATATATCACGGCTAGCAGGAGGGCTGTTTGGGACCCAGAGTGTAGCTTCAGTGTCAGTGAGGGCAAGGTTATGGATGCGCGTCGACCCAGCACCGGCTGTCTACAACCAGTCTTCACCGGCGTCAACGTCGGCTCTGCACCGGCTGTCTTCGGGCCAGAACGGGAGTTCGTCCCGACCAGCAGAGGTTGCCATCACCCAGCACACGCTCTCAGCCAGCTACTGTCCCTCTGCTCCAGCCCAGCTTGCTAGCGCCCGCGACGAGAGCGTTCGACGCCATCTTGCTACCTGGACGGTGGTGGCACGGCGAGGCCGCCATTTTGGTTGAGTACAATAAGAGCGTCGATGCTCTGGATCTATTACACAGTACACAGTGTGGTGCGGCCTACGGGTGAAGCTAATGGTTGCTAAACCCAGTTCACAGGGGTACCCCATAAACAATACATGCCGGCATTAGTTTAGGACTTCTGTTAAGTACAGTGGGCCCACCTTTTCAGTTCTTTTGAGTGTGATAACATGTATGGTTTGATTGACTGTCATGCCTCTTAATTTCCAGTCTCGTTAAAGTTGTTTCTTCCTGGGGTATTATTGTATAAGTGTTATATATGTTATTATTCTAATTATTAGTAATTAGGAATAATGATAGTGTATGCCATTTGACTCACTGCCAGTACTACTTGTCACTGCCCAGTATAAGTAACACTAAACGAACTAAGACAGGAATTGTTGTGTGTGCGTGTCCGTTATTGAGTCTAACCCTTTTTGATGCGGGTAATGTTATTATTATTTGACCCTTTCTCCTCCCAGTCATTAAGGTCTCTAGTGGTCGTCGAGGGAGGGTACTGCTTGCGGGGGGAACGAATCTATTTATGCATATCAGTCACTAGGTGTGGGAGGGTTAACGGAGCTATTCAGGGAAGTGAGAGCGAGTTGGGGAGTACTGCTGACCGCCCCGGAGAGGCGAGGAAGACCAGAGTACCAGACCAGGTTGGTAAATCCCGGGCCCCATTCACTCCCACTACCGGGCCCCAGTTTGACGCTCCAGGCCCAAAGACGAGGGTGCAGTCAGACGGAGCTCTACTGTGTCCAGCTACCTTGTGACTGCCAGCAACCGTTCCCACAAAGCAGGGATAATCCACCCTGCTACACATAGTATATTGTATATTGTATTGTATGGTAACTCAGTTACTTCTATTCTGCATCGAACATTGTACATATGTCTATACTGAACACTGTGACTTCTATTTTTACTTCTATTTTTAACATGCTATACTATTTTATTTCATACTTATCTTGTCTAGCACAGTCTCTGGAGCGTAACAGTAAGAAGCATTTTGTATAAAAGTATTCTGTACTTCTGTATGACAACTATTAAAGAAACTTGAAACTTGATAACACACACCGGTCTTTACCGGCCCCTGTATGTCCACATGTTTGCAGTGAAGTTGGTTGCTTATTGGATGGTTCCTTTAACTGTTCTGGAGAAGATGGTTGCCTTTTGATGTGAAGCAGGGTGGGGTGAGTTTGACCACAGACTTTGCATATCAAGCGCCTTTCGCAATCTCTGCTCATGTGACCAACACATAAGCATGCAAAGCAAACTCCCTTTTCCCTCAGAAAGTGTATTTTCTCCTTGTGCCTCTTTTCCTGAAGTTATTTGCACTCCTCCAATGAGTGACTGCGAGCACAGAAAAGGCATCCAGCTCTCCTAGCATTCATTGTACCTGATGTTGGTGATGTCAGCTCCTTGGCTCTCTCAGATATGTCCATGGTTGTTACTGTCGTGGCGACAATATTTCCTTTTACTCTGTTGGGTGAATATGATTCAAGATACAATAGTTTTATTTCAAACCACAGTGTTAGTTTGGCTACATTTACCATTGTCCGGCAAAACAACATTTGAAAATAAATGAAATGGGAAAAGAGGACCCCCCCCCCAATAAAAAAAAATAAAACAGCCAGAAACTATACACTGTTTGAAAAGGAGATGGAAGAAGCAAAGCTTATATGTTTCCATCCCCCATCAATAACTATATTATATATTATATTATATATACTTCAGCAAGTATATGACACGATTACTAATACATATAATACAATACAATTTGCAAAGACTTCAACTACACACAACACAATCACACATGCACACACACACACACACACACACACACACACACACACACACACACACACACACATACACACACTAGACTATACTCTCATGTCACCCTTCAAATCATTCAATCTCATACAATACGTTGGTCTTCCTCCCTGGTATAATTTGTGAACACAATCTTTTTGAACTTCCTCTTTAATATATTTATAGATTGACTGGATTTGATCTCCTCCTCCAGATTATTCCACAAGGTAACTCCACACAGAGAAATACACATAGCCTTCCTGGTTAGTCTTGAAGATTGCTGTTCCAGTTTGAGTTTCCCTCTAAGGTTATATCTTTGGAGTCCAGCTCTCTCACAGAACAATTTCTGTATCTTGTCAGGAAGGCTGTGGTGTATGACTCTGTACATGAACTGGGCGGTTTTGTATTCCACCAGGTCCTTTAATTTCAGGACTGAAACTTTTTAAAACAATTTGTATGTGCTTTGTAGCTCTCATTTGTTACAATCCTGATTGCTCTTTTTTGGAGCATAACCAAAGGAAGTAGGTTGGTTTCATAGGTATTTCCCCACACCTCAACACAATAATTCAAATATGGAAGGACCAAAGCATTATATAAGATAACAGAAGATTGTTGGTTCAGCCAATACCTTGACCTCCACATAATACCCACACTATTTGACATTTTTGTTCTTACATGGCTTATGTGAGGCTTCCAACAAATTTTTTCATTATGATTTAAACCTGGTGAAAGATTTTGTGCCAACCACACCAGAATTTGGATCCTGTATGTCACCAAACAGAGGGTCAGAAAAAATACCGACGTGTCGCTCCACAAACTTGATCATATCCTCGAAGTGAGTTCTTTCCTGGGTATTTTCCATGATGCCATGAGCCGTACTCCTCCATTGCTCCCTCATCTTGAATGGCAATTTTGATATTATGGCTCTCATGTTGACAGGCATGTCCAACTCCTGCATGTACTGAAGCTCCTCCATTGCATTGCAGCAGCCACGCAAGAATAAGGAGTAGGCTTGAAGTGCCTTGACATCCTCCGATTTTATTGTTTGCCATGCCAAGGCCTTTTGCATGTAGGCATTTCCTATTTTGTACTGATTTCCAAAATGTTCCTTAAGAAGACCCTTTGCCACTGCGTAACCACGCTCAGGAGCCATATGCTGGCAGCTATGCACCAATTCTTGTGGCTGTCCTCTTGTGAACTGCTCCAGATAATACAAAGCATCAGCTTCTGTTGCCTTTTCCTCCACTCCTTGTTCAAATGCTTTCATAAATGTTCTATATTGGAGAGGGTCACCTTCAAAGGTTGGGATATTTCGTGGTGGCGGAGACCTGGAATGCTGATGATGTACCAGAGCAGCAGTTATTTCATTTTGCCTCTCCATGATGGTAAGCATGTTTGCAGGTTGGTTTGAATTGATTTGAACATTATCAGTTGTTCCCATTCTGCTTTCCTGTTCCTTGTGGTTGTGGTTATATTGGCGGTTAGTAGCAGTACATTGGCCACGTTCCTTTGGTCTCACATCCACAGGCTTGTTTGGTGGTATTGACAATTGTGTCAATTTACTTCGTTGTGTTAATGTCCCAGGTTGATATTCTCTTGTGGTGTTCCGTTTCAAAATAGGAACTCATTCCTCATCATCAACTCCTCTCTGTCACCTGGAATAGTTCCCTCCTGTTTCAAAACCGCCTCCATCACTCCCATCCTAAAGAAGCCTGGTTTGGACCCTGAGGTGCTGGACAACTACCGGCCGATCTCCAACCTTCCTTTCCTAAGTAAAACCTTGGAAAGGGCAGTCGCCGCCCAGCTTCATCAACATCTGTCCAACCATGAGCTCTACGAACCCCTTCAGTCAGCCTACCGAGCACATCACAGCACAGAGACCGCCCTCATCAAGATCACTAATGACCTCCTCCTTGCTGCAGACTCCGGACACATCAGCATCCTCATCCTTCTTGATCTCTCTGCGGCGTTCGACACAATATCCCACTCAGTCCTCCTCAAATGCCTCTCCGACAACCTAGGCATCACCGGTACAGCTCTGTCATGGTTTCATTCATATCTCACAAATAGATCTCAGTTTGTCAGCGTCAGCGGCTCATCCTCCCCCCCGGCCCCAGTCAACCACGGTGTCCCCCAGGGCTCCGTGCTGGGTCCCCTACTATTCACCATTTACATGCTCCCCCTCGGTCAGATTATACGTCACCACGGACTCAACTTTCACTGTTATGCTGATGATACTCAGCTCTATATCAGCACCTCACCATCCTCCCAGCTCCCCCCACAGTCTGTAGTCAACTGCCTCCACGCTATAAAAACCTGGATGGCAACCAAATTACTTAAACTCAACAGCAAAAAGACAGAGCTCATGGTTGTGGCCCCCAAGGCACTGCTCGGGAAGGTTGGAGATCTCCTCCTCCACGTTGACGGCTGTTCCATCTCCCCGTCTCTCGAAGTCCGTAACCTGGGCGTCACCCTTGACTCCACACTTTCATTTCACTCCCACATCAAATCTGTCACCAAGTCTGCCTTCTACCACCTCAGGAACATCTCCCGTCTCCGACCCTCACTCTCAGACTCTGTGGCTGAGACCCTGATCCACTCATTCGTCACCTCCCGGTTGGACTACTGTAATGGAGTCCTGTTCGGGGTACCCTGCAAAGCCCTGGACAGGCTCCAGTATGTCCAGAACTCAGCTGCCAGGGTTCTCACTCACACCAAGCCCTGGCAGCACATCACCCCCACCCTCATCCATCTCCACTGGCTTCCAGTCAGGTTCCGCATCACCTTCAAACTCCTCCACCAGTACACTCCATCCCGGAACCTATGATCCTCTGATCTAGGTCTCCTCTCCATCCCTCACACCAGGTTACGGACTTTTGGGGACAGAGCCTTCAGCGTGGCGTCCCCTACCCTCTGGAACTCTCTCCCCCCCGAAATCCTCAACGCCCCAACCCTGGACACCTTCAAATCCGCTCTAAAAACACACCTCTTCACCAAGGCTTTCCCCATCAGTTAGTTTTAGATTAAATTAGGTCCATTATCCCCTACTTTCCCTCATCCCCTCCCCCCCCCCCCTATTTTCCTTGCCCTATTTTTTGTCCTGATTGTAAAGCGACCTTGGGTTCTATGAAAGGCGCTATATAAATTTGATCTATTATTATTATTATTATTATTATTATTATTATTATTATTATTATTATTATTATTATTATTATTATTATTATTCCATTTGAAGGTGCACGAGATGAATATTTGTTTTCAGAGGAGTGCAACACAGCCAACCTTGCAGTGGTTGCAGCCAATTCAGTGTCCACCTCCAGTTGTTCCTTTTTTCTCTTCAGCCTTAGTTCCTGCTCCTTCAACTTTAGTTCCTGCTCCTTCAACTTTAGTTCCTGCTCCTTCAAATGTTGTTCCTGCTCCTCCAAAGCATGTTTTTCTTTTAGAGATTCAGCACGAGCGACAAGTGCAGCTCTATCGGCTTCAGCTAAAACCCTGGCAGATGACCTGCTACTTGTTTTTGAATATTTGCTCACAATGTTTGACACACTCATTTGGAGCAATACCATCATCACTTAAATGCAAATCACCTTCAGTTGTTTTACCATCAATTTCATCATGTACATTCGTTATACCTTCATTGTTTGAAACCCAGTTTTGCATTTGAAATACACTCATTGTTTGACAACATTTTTGCTTTAAACCAGATGTCTTGTTTTTCCTTTTCATCATGTAACAACATATAACCCAACAGATTGTCATGCATGAAATTAACATGAAACCATGAATTGCATCTCTTATCTTGGCTGCCATGTTAAATCTACGTTTTCTGCTGGCTTCCAATTTGCCACAATGTTCTGCAATAGCCTTTGCAGTAATTTTAACGACACGTTTCCCAGTGACGTCACCGCTAGCAGCGGAGCGCACTGCGGTCTCCATGGAAACGTTTGACGCCGGTTTGCGCGTCTCCATGATATTAGATAGTCAGTGAGTTAAACGAGATGGCTGGCCAGTCGCGCAACAAAGTCAATACAAAAAAGGTCTGCGTGTAAAAGTAAAAGTCAAGTGTCATTCCACTTCAGCAACCATGGATTTATGCTCAACCCCAAGTTATGTGCGCGCACAATTTACATGGCCATGCATTTATATAGCGCTATAAACATACCTCCTTGCGTTGGGTACCATGCTGTGGCTCGCGGTCCAGTACTCGCGGTCCAGTACTGATCCTCAGCCAAACTTCGGGGTAAGCACCGGTGTGTTCCTCGTCCACGAACAGCTGCAGGCAGCTCCCCGATGCAGCAGCAAACACAGTGGAATCCTCTTCCTCCACAAACGACAACAGCAGCTCCTCGTCTTCCTCCGGTGGCGATTATCCGACATCCCAAACGCAGCAAATCTTCCACAGTCTCAAAACGAGAGTCCAACTGGTGCATGGTTTTTGACTAATATTAAAGGAGCTCCCGTCTATACGGAGCTACTGAGCAGTTTGATCCCGTAGTAGATGGACTGGCTGACACGCCGTTCTACTTGTCTGGTCTGATACCAAACAGTCCTTTGTCCCAATGATACATGCAGGCAGCTTTACTGGGAAAATGGTATTTATTTTCCTTCACCGTGCAAACAGAATGTCTTCTTAAACTGATTAAATAATAATGAATACAATAACTAATTACATACAAACATTTCGACCTGTGACCTGCGTCGTGCGTGCGGTCAAAAACCATTGCCCTTTCCGGGTCAAAACTCCTCCTCATACAGGTGTACCTGACGCTTAAATAAAAGAAGCACCACCCCCTGGTCACATAAATCCACTGCACATTAAATCCATTTTGGCCGTTACATTGGGGGAAAAAAATTGAAGTGTAATCTGTATGTGAAAGAAAAATAATTGAATTCATTGATATTTATGTACATGGTACATTGGAGTTTATTTCCTAGCAAGGAGGGGATGTTGTGTACTGACGTCCCACACTGTTACGTGGTTACATCATAGGAGCTGACACGGGGCGTTCACTCGAGACAAGGTATACGGAGAGCGAGTCTAGTGCGCAGGCACTAGACCGGCGGAGAACTGAAATAAAGTTTATTGTTTAAATACGGAGTTGATTCTTAAATGGAGTAATCAATATCTAACAATATGCATTTGATTTTTTTATTGTAGCGTGTAGGGACGGAACGCCAATGCATTTAGTATAATACACGTTGCGGGCTATTACCAGCCTCCTAGGAATTACCCTAGACCGCTCTAAAACCATACTTATATTCACCACGGTATAAAACGGGAATGTATGGATGAAAAATTATTTCTTTTTCACATATTGAACGATAGATACTCGATGTCAAATGGGCCATAGTATTGTATCCATAGCTATAATATAGAATATAGTTATAGCCCTAGCTGCAAACACCGCCACGTATTCCTATTAGAATGCTGGCCTTTTAACCACACATTACACATATCC
Source organism: Notolepis coatsorum (assembly GCF_963971535.1). NCBI lineage: Eukaryota > Metazoa > Chordata > Actinopteri > Aulopiformes > Paralepididae > Notolepis > Notolepis coatsorum. The sequence continues at coordinate 48,086,541 of NC_140182.1, read as the reverse complement.
CTCTGGCGCTGATTGAGTTAATATGTGTACTATACTTACTGTACAGGGCATAGCATATAGTATCTACTAAATCCTAATGAAACAAGTAATTAGAATAATATAAGCCTATAACGTTCATTCATTAGACACGTAGGCTATAGTGTGCGTGTGTGTGTGGCGCAACAAGACTTATGGAATATTAATATTCCACTATAAATATATCCACATGATTAGCTTTAGTTCTTATTTATTTATCCACTGTCATTTGCAGTGTTGGTGTAGTAGGCTACATAGTGTATTTCAATATCTGTTTAATTGATTAATGATATATATATATATTTTTTTGTATCTCTTTCTCAGATTTTTCTCTGTTTTCCTCCCCGTCCCAATTTAGTCGTTGTGCCAATTCCCCCCCCCCTCTCCTACCTGGATGTTGTGCGCATGTTCTCCTACTGGTCGGTACAAGGGAACCCTGAAGTATCCGCACGCTTCCTCCGACACGTGCGGCGACAGCCAGTGGCTCTCTTCTCATGGCAGCGAGGGCTCTCATTGGTGAAGTGTAACGCGTGGGAGGTCACGCTGCCTTCCTCACGTCCTGCTTCCGCTGAGCAAGCGCCTAGACCTGACCTGTAGGCGTCACTGTTTTTTTTTTTTATATTATCTTTTACCCCCCTCCTTTTTCCGATTTTTCTCCCATCCCACTGTTAGTCGTTATGCCAATTCCCAACCCCCTTCCTGGTTGTTGCGCACTCCCCCTACTGTTGGTCCGGGAGGCCGGAGACTGTCACATGCTTTCCTCCGACGCATGTGCAGCCAGCCGGCAGCCAGCCTGGCAGCGCAGATTCTCACCGGGAGAGTGTAACGTGTGGAAGGTCACACTACCTCCCTCCAGATCCTACCCTCGCTGTGCAGGCGCCCCGACCGAACTGTAGGGGTCGCTGTCCACAACGCCCAGGACCCACCCATCAGCTTTCCCACCCCTAACACTGCCAATTGTGTTAGTGTGAACGACCAGCCAAGCTGATAGCAACGCCGAGAGCTGGATTCGAACCCAGCGTCTCCAGCGTTGATGGCGAGCGCCTTGCCCACTACACCACCTAGCCGCCCAATAAAACAGAGATTTAACAAATAAGAAATACAAATGCCAGAGAAGGCATTAAATAATTATTATTTTCAATCATTTCACAATAATTGCATAATTGTGTTTGAATATCTGAGTAATTAAGTAATTATACATTTGTCCAAAATAGCTGGTTCAGATATGGTTAATCCAGCTGCCCTGTGATCAGATGAATCCATATTATTTATTTGATCATTTATCAAATGCATAATTTTTTATCGTACAAATATTGTCATATTTATTTAAATTATGATTAATTAATTCCAAGGAGGCCTGTAGAGTTGACATGAAGGAATCACTATGATTCCTCCCAAAGAAAGCCCTGTTAACCTGCAATGAGTCTCCTGGCCATTTTCGTTTTCGTTTTTGAGGACTGCATACTTTTTTTGCAAACCAAAACAACATACTTTATACTTATAGCACATGCATGAGCCTGGTCTCTTTTGAAAGATGACATTCTGAAATTCACTTTTAGTGCTAATGTAATAGAGTAACATAGCTCTGAACTTGAGTTGTAAAAAAAACGTGTTACTCAAGTTTTTCTGTAGTAGTTAGTAGTCCAGAGGTAGTATTTCCCCAGAAAGTGGTATGGTATGGTACAAGACGGAGCCATAGCCCGAAGCCTTATGTAGTACATATCCAAATTTCATAAAGATCCATTCAGAAATGAGTGATTAGGAGTGATTTTGGTAAACTGTGTACAAAGAAAAACTCAGTTTTCTCATAGACTTCAATTCATTTGGCTTCCTGTTAAAGAATTTAGTTGTTCATCTAGATCCCTGATTCACACATCCCCACATGGGGTATCATTGGAAGCCACACTCATTGGCTACAACGATCCACAATCATTTTCGAGATCGGATCTAGATTGACGGAACTACTGCAGCCTGAGTCGGGAGTGGTATTTTGCGCAATACCATGTACTTTGCACAAGCCTCAAATACCGGCATGTAACTCGAGAACCGCTGAACGGATTTTGTCGGATTTTGACGCTATCGACAGGCAACAAATAAGCTTTCAATTCGATATATATATTGTATTACAAAATATGCACACCGAGCCACTAGGGGTCGCCAAATTGCCGGTTGCAAAAAGTCGAAAAACTTCCCATATGTGGGACGTTGCAGCTTAAGCGGAGCACACCAGTCTGTCAAGTTAAGACTGCTCTTCAGCGCTCCTAAATCCTGCTCTTAGTTAGGGCCAAATCCAAGACAAGGGACGGTTGTCGAATCCCAAAATCGTCCCGAAAATGTCTTAAGCGGCCCTAAGAGCAAATTCTTTTTCTTAAGTCCGTTGGTGAATGAGACCCATTGTTCCTATGAAGCTTCAATAAAATAATCCAACTGAAGCCTCAAAGAGGATTTCTTCAATGTTTTGCACCTACGTGCACATTTTCATTTTCATTTGAAAAAAATAAAAAGCTTGTGACATAAGGAAGCAATTGAAGTAAGTGGTATTATTTTGTTAAAATAAATGTTAAATAGCTCTATATTCTGACAGACATCACTCATATAGTGTTTGTTCAATAACATGGGTCTCCCAGTCCCTCCGCTCTGTAGTAAACAGAAAATACACTTTCTGGTATCCCGTTCCACTTCCCACTTTATCCAACCAGGAGAGAGAAATATATGAGTCATTCCACCAATCCAGTCCGATTTGGACTTTGGGATTTTTTTTTTTACCAAGAGGTATTACTTTTCTGAACACCCCTCAAGATGAATGACATATTTAACTTCCAGAAAAATATATTTTCCCACCTCAGGCATGAAATCTCTATTATTTTTGGTCATTATTGTATGATATGGACACCATTAATCTTCAACCCCGTTACGGACACTCTGGAAGCTCTCTGAATAAGATTAAAACATGTATTTGTGCTAAAGTCAACATTTCTATAATAAGTAGATGTCCTTCACACCATTTCTATAATTGCTCATCTAAAAATGACGTAAAATCCTACACTTTTGCTATTCTGAACCCTGAAATTTGCCTTTTTTTGACAGCGGCCGCAAGCTTTTTCATCAGAAATGTGATTTGACCTCAGATTTTTAACTAAAATCGATATTCTTATGTTTGCTCTAAACGTTTCAGACAAAATTATTCAAAAGTTGAATTTGTTTTTCATAAACTTAAAGAAATAGAAATGTAGCTGTAACAGGGTTGAGTCTAGGGTAACATGTGAGCACAAGCACAGCAACATGCACATTACAATTAATATGTATGTGGCATAAGCATGTTGAAAAAGCTCAATAATTAATTTGACTATTATTGTATAACTTCAAAATAGTGTTAAAATCACAACCCTGTTTGTTGTGAAGGGCCAGATTAAACCGAATATATATATTTATTTATATATATATATTTAATTGTATTTGTATATTCTCTAATATTCCCTGATATCCCTTGTATATTCCTTGTACAATATGCATTGAATATCCATTCTAGCCTACTGAACATCCCATAATAGTCTCCATTCTACTATTGGTCGAGACCTTGGTGCCAGGCTGCCATACCCCTCAGACCCAGTTCAAACGTACCGCTCCACATGTACGAACAAGTCCTAGTTCCGTGTAGGAATCTGACTACCGGAGAGACGCCGGCCCACAAAGAGTCCATCTGCTTTCATCTGTGGTCCAAGGATCGCCGGCGCATTGAACGGCACTACAGTGGGTTCACCTGGGATACCCTTGGCCGGATGAGGCAGCCGGATTCTACCCCCCCCCCCCTTCCTACTCCTGTCGGCTTACAAGCGACCGGATTAACCCCCCCTAGTGTATCCAGTATATAATCATTAAAGTATCATTGCTGTTATTCCTTAAACTATTCCAGGTCGTATATGTACCACCTGCGCCTTCAGAGATTGGACATTCTCTATTGATATACCGACGAATACTCTTGCCATAAAAGTGCATACTAATTTCCATTCATAAATGTGATTGATTTGATTAAGTGCTTGCTCTACACACCATCGCTGTGTAGAAATAAAGACCTATTTCTAATTCGTACATTTGTGTTGGATCCGTTTCATCTACGTGACAGTGTTCATCATAATATATTTATGCCGTGTACTGGGTGGCCGAATATTAAGTACAAAGGTAGTGGTAGTAAGTATCATATCTAGTAATACAGTCAGGGAATTGTACCCCTCAGTTACAATTGGTCCTTCGAGCCGGATGGTAATTAGTGTAATATTAATATAGTGTTATTAATATTGAAATGGCCTATGATGAACACTCCACGAAACGATCCTCCTAACCAACGCCCGCAGCGCGAACGACGGCTCCCTCAGTACTTAGAGGCCTACGCTGTCAGTCAACAACCTAGTCTTCTACTAACAGTAAACGCGGTAAAACTAGAAAGTAAAAGTATGTCTAACCCCAACGCCCAGACTACCCCGACCATAGAGGCCTCTACGGGCTCTAATGTAACTGACCAAGTTCACGGTGGGGACCAGTGGGAACCAGACATGACTTCACACCCCGCCAGTACTGAAGAAGTAGTCCCCGATGAGTCCCGGGAGGAATACAACGCTACCGAGAGAGAACTCGGCACGGAAGAAGACGGGGAGAGCACCGTGGAGATAGAGCCCCAAGGCTCCGCAAGGAGTACCCCGAGGGAAGGCTCCCCTATACAACCGCCTTCTCCCAGCGAGGCAGAGAGGACCCTACAGCAGGCCTTCCTCATCAGCCTGAACGCCGCTGCTGAACGCGACCGACTGCAGATCCAGCAGCGGAGCGAAGAAGAGCATATACGTCTAGAACTAAGACGCATTCAGAGAGAAGAGAATGTGGCCCGAGACCGAGCAGACAGCCAGCGAGCAGCTGCTGGTGCTCTACGGGACGCAGAGCGCGACAGACAGCAAGCGCAACTAATAGAACAGCTGATCAGACGGACAACACCCTCTCCCTCCGCCAGAGGCTCCAGGAACTCGTCTAGACACACCTCCAGGGCGGCATCCCCTAGCCGAGTAAACAACCCTGAACTTGACCAACAGACGAGGTCTATACCCCCCACAGACCACCTCCCCCCACCGGTCCAAGCGAGACCTAGCAACCGGGAAGGAGCAGCATATCCTGTGGAGAGGCTAAACCAGAGACTACAAGCACTGGATGACCTAACCGAAGACGAAGAGGAAGAGGAGGAGAACCACGCCCAACGACAGCACAGTACTCTACCGGACCAGGAGGTCCGGTACAGCCCAGGCTATACTCCCGCGGAGCTGCGCTACAGACCCCCGACTCTATACACGGGTGAGCACGACGCACGACCCGCACCGAGGAACAGCACCTGGACAAGCGGGCCATGGTACACTGCCGGTACCAGCCCATACCAAGGAGCGGGAGGAGACTCGCCTAGGAGGCCTCTCCCCCAACGCTCGCCGATGTATCCACAGTCAGCGTCATACATTGGCCCGCCTATGGTACCCGACTTCACCCAAGAGAACCGGGCCCAGTATACGGAACTCCGCATGTGTCTGGAGACCATGTTGGTGGATGTATTGGATGAACGCCATAAATACGCCATCCTACTGAAGCACTTAAAGGTGCCCCGCGCACATAATATAGCGCTCGCCTACGCGACTTCCACCACCCCATACACAGCAGCGCTGGTAGCATTGGACCAGAGGTATGGGCGCATATGGGATTACGTGATCCAGGAGATCCGACACATCGACCGCTTACCCCCAGCAATAGACAATCGAGCACTGGACGACCTGTCCATCAGAGTGCAGTCCCTGGTAGGGATGTTGGGAGCGCAGAGAGAGAAGGGGAGGCATGAACTTTACGCCAACTCAAATGTGGAAAGGATCCTGGAGAAGCTGCCGCCCGCTCGACAGGAGCGTTTTAGGCGACAGAGGGACCACCGAGACCCGAATGGCCCCGAACCGAACCTCCTCGATCTAGCAGACTTCCTGGCGAGAGAAGTCAGCAGCCTACGGCTAGATACATTCGGACGGAGCACCCCTGGCTCCAGAGAAGGAACCAGACGACTAAATGATGGAAGAAGATCGGTGACTGTGATGCACCAATCGGAGTCAGTACCGAGCAGCAGGAGCCACAGTACCCCCTCCAGAACGGAGAAGTGGAAGATAGTGTGCCCCTACTGTGAGAAAGAACACTGGCTAGCGCAATGTGACTCCTTCCCCAAGCTGAACGCGGAGGAAGCAAGTCAATGGATAAAGTCCAACAAGCGCTGTTTTCGCTGTGCGCGCTCACACATGGCAGCCGAATGCCGCTTAAAGAAAAGGTGCACCAAGTGCGATGGAGCCCATCTGGACATACTTCACGACAGTAACAGACGGCGCCCTTCACCCGCACCATCCAGCAGCAAAGCGAGCGTCATGTACATCGATCCCGCCAGCAGCAGTGGAGCCCGAGTACTCCTAAAAGTAGTGCGTGTGACACTAAGCTACCAGAATAAAGTCCTGGACACTTACGCCGTCCTCGATGACGGGTCAGAGAAGACCCTGCTGCTCGCCTCCGCTGCGGCCCAGCTAGGGCTGCGGGGAAGCGAAACCCAAATGACAATTCGGACAATAAGACGAGATTTGAAGACGATAAAGGGCGAGAATGTCTCATTCTCTATCGCAGCAAGCGGCCAGCCTGAGCGACGGTACCAGATTACAGACGCTTTCACCAGCCAAGAAATAGGACTGTCGCGGTACACATACCCCGTCGCCAAGCTGATGGAGAAATATGCACATCTGCGCAAGTTACCGATCCCGCTCATAGACAATGCTATGCCGACCCTGTTGATAGGCTCCGACCATGCAGACCTCATTGTCCCGATAGACCGGGTTCATACCGGACCCCGAGGCTGTCCTGCAGCAGTCGAGACCCGTTTGGGATGGACTCTCCAAGGCCCGCTCGCCAAATCTCTCAACCGAAGTACAGCCACTAGATGTCTCCACTCCCGAGTCACAGAGGGAGAAACCGCACTCCTGCAACACGTAGAGCGGCTATGGACCTTGGAACAAATGCCCTTTAAGAACGGAAAGAAAGACATTCGCTCTAAAGATGACATTTACGCCATTCACCTCCTCGAGACAGGGACCAAGAGAGTCCCGGTCAACGGCGTGTTGAGATACGCCACGCCACTCCTGCGGCGAGAAGGAATGCCTACTTTCCACGCCAAGACAGACGCCACAGAACGGTACCTGCTGAACACGGAGCGGCGCTTAGCCAAGAACCCCGCCCAAGAGAGTGTATACCGCGCTGAGATTGAGAAGCTCATCACAGCGGGACACGTCACAAAGATGGACATTAAAGAGGCTGACCAGACCACTGAATCGTGGTACGTGCCTCACCACAAGGTCCATCACAACGGTAAAGACCGCATAGTATTTAACTGCAGCTACCAGATCGGATCCCAAAATCTGAATAAAGAGTTACTGCCCGGTCCCACACTCGGCCCCTCCCTACTCGGCGTTCTACTCCGCTTCCGCCAGGAAAAGGTGGCCATCAGCGGGGACATTAAAGGAATGTTCCTGCAGGTGAGATTAGTAGAGGCGGACAAGCCCCTGTTACGGTTCCTATGGAGAGAGAAGCCAGGAGATGAGCACCCAGCCATCTACCAATGGGAAGTCCTCCCCTTCGGAACGACGTGCAGCCCCTGCTGTGCTACATTTGCACTACAGAAACATGTAGCAGAGGACCCAGCAGCGGACGAAGAGGTCCGACACAGCGTAAAGAACAGCTTCTACGTAGACAACTGTCTACAAAGCCTTTCAACCCAGGAAGAAGCCGAGGCTCTCCTGATTAAACTCCGCGCCTCATTGATCAAAGGCGGCTTTGATCTCAGGCAGTGGGCCAGCAGCGATCCGCAAGTACTGCGCAGCCTCTCCTCCGAGGACAAGGCAGCCAGCAGCGAGACCTGGATGGCTACAATCCCGGGAGAAGCCCAGGAGATGACCCTGGGATTGGTGTGGCGATTCAAAACAGATTCGCTTCACTACAAACACAAGCCCCTGACTACGGAGCAGGGAAGGCCGGCGGCGGCGCCGACCACCAGACGGAGTGTGTACACAACACTCGCCCGACAATATGACCCGCTAGGATGTATTCTACCGTACACCACCAGGGCAAAAATGATTGTACGAGCATTGTGGGACAAGGACCAGGGCTGGGACGACCCCATTCCCGCACACCTTGCATCCACCTGGAGAGAGTGGGAGATGGAGCTCCACTCACTCCCAGGCGTTAATATGCGCCGAAGCTACTTCCCACCCACGGTGAGGCCAGAGACATGTAAAATGGACTTACACGTCTTCAGTGACGCCTCAGAGGTCGCATACGGATCAGTAGCCTACTTGCGGGCCCAAGAGAAGGGGGGAGAGATCTACACAGCATTTGTCCTCGCCCGCTCGAGAATAGCCCCACGCAAGCAACAATCTATCCCACGTCTAGAGCTCTGCGCAGCCCTAGCCGGAGCGCACCTAGCCACGCTCATCCAACGTGAGCTCACCATACCGGTGTCTAGAACAATCCTGTGGTCAGATTCCACGACGGTACTCGCCTGGATCAAATCGGACTCATGCAAGTACAAAGTCTTCGTGGGAGTCAGAGTCACCGAGATTCAAGACTTAACCGAAGAGTTACCCGGAGAAACAGAGTGGCGCTACGTTGATACAAAACAGAACCCAGCTGACGTCATCACCCGGGGGATGCCCCTGGATGACCTCACCCGTCGCAATGTCTACAGTGACGGCCCCGCATTCCTAAGACTCCCGGAAGGACAGTGGCCCATGCCTATCCCGAGGGAAGCAAGTCCAGAGGAGGTGGAAAATAAGAAGTCTGTGTTCTGTGGATTGAGCACCGTAGCCTCCACCGACCCTAACATAGACGATTGCACGTCCATAGAGAGTGCACAACAAAGAACATTCCTGCGGTACCACCCGGAGTGCAAGTCCCCCGCTGATATGTCAGCAGCTAACTACGAGGAAGCAGAATTGCTTCTACTGCAGCGAGCCCAGAGAGACTCGTTCCCCGATGAATTGGCCTGTCTACAGGGAGGAAAGCCCGTCCCATCCGACAGCAGATTAATTCATCTGGCCCCCGAGAGCGACGCTCATACCCTCATCAGAGTGGGTGGTCGCCTACGCAGAGCCCCCAATCTACCGGATGACATTAAACACTACCTACCGTCTCTACAGACCCGCCAGAAGTGGGTAAAGGAGAGAGACAATTTGACAGAAGGAACAGTCGTCATGATTATTGATCAATCACTGCCCAGAGCTATGTGGCCGGCCGGCCGCGTAAGCAAAGTGATCACCGGTGCCGACGGCAAGGTCCGAGCAGCTGAAGTGCTCGTCCAGGGTCGCACTTACACCCGTCCCGTGGCGAGGCTCATAGAACTGCCCCGACTCCCAGACACAATCGATGATGACCATGACCCTATAACCCTATGACTTTGTGAAGTTGACTGACCCCTACAGCAAACCCTTATGTGTAAATAGACAACGCGATTAATCTGTCTCTGTTTAACTGATTAGGTCTGGGACCAATCAGGGGGTGGCTGTTGTGAAGGGCCAGATTAAACCGAATATATATATTTATTTATATATATATATTTAATTGTATTTGTATATTCTCTAATATTCCCTGATATCCCTTGTATATTCCTTGTACAATATGCATTGAATATCCATTCTAGCCTACTGAACATCCCATAATAGTCTCCATTCTACTATTGGTCGAGACCTTGGTGCCAGGCTGCCATACCCCTCAGACCCAGTTCAAACGTACCGCTCCACATGTACGAACAAGTCCTAGTTCCGCGTAGGAATCTGACTACCGCACCACTAATGGGACTATTTGTTCATAGTGCGTATATATACTGCGCTACTAAAGTAGGACTTCCTTTTCAGTCCAGTTTCTTACCCTCCAATAGAGTCACAGACGTAAAGCCTCCCCGCGACGCCACGTGTGGGAGTAAGGCCAAGTTCGCCTACCATCGGTATTGAGACATCGTGTATATTAATATTTGAATAGTCATATTTGGCACTATATCGTCGAGTTGGACGTAGTCTATTAAGCTAATAATAGTCTGTTAATATATAGTGCTTCGTGCGGTGAGAATACTACCGTAGTCAGTACCCCATCGTTTCGGGCAGAGAACTGGCTGCTTATCCAGGGTGGTTGACCCCACGTGAAGCTGCACCCGAGGAGCCCCAGAGCCGACGAGCGAGTGGACCTGTATACCGGATTATTCTACCGACGACAGCCCGCCTTCCCAGGCACGGATTATGCTTTGTATACTTTGATTATTCCATGGATAAAGACCCCCGACACTGCCGTGTGTTGGAACCCCCCCCCCTGGAGAGGACGCAAGGTGAGGAGACGCTCTGCAAGACGAGGTCGCTTCACGTCTCTCCCCCGTGGACCGGAGAGACGCCGGCCCACAAAGAGTCCATCTGCTTTCATCTGTGGTCCAAGGATCGCCGGCGCATTGAACGGCACTACAGTGGGTTCACCTGGGATACCCTTGGCCGGATGAGGCAGCCGGATTCTACCCCCCCCCCCTTCCTACTCCTGTCGGCTTACAAGCGACCGGATTAACCCCCCCTAGTGTATCCAGTATATAATCATTAAAGTATCATTGCTGTTATTCCTTAAACTATTCCAGGTCGTATATGTACCACCTGCGCCTTCAGAGATTGGACATTCTCTATTGATATACCGACGAATACTCTTGCCATAAAAGTGCATACTAATTTCCATTCATAAATGTGATTGATTTGATTAAGTGCTTGCTCTACACACCATCGCTGTGTAGAAATAAAGACCTATTTCTAATTCGTACATTTGTGTTGGATCCGTTTCATCTACGTGACAGTGTTCATCATAATATATTTATGCCGTGTACTGGGTGGCCGAATATTAAGTACAAAGGTAGTGGTAGTAAGTATCATATCTAGTAATACAGTCAGGGAATTGTACCCCTCAGTTACACTGTTACAATCTCACAACCCTGTTACATTCAAACATTACATTCAAACATAACGGGGTTGAGTGTAACAGGGTTGTGATTTTTTGCACAAAATGGTTGCTACTCCACATGTGGTGAATACCAGGAGAGCACATGGCATGCATGATATTAAGGCGCTTGTTACACTCAGTGTTTTTGTGCTCGTTTTTATACGTTTTTGAATACGTTTGTTGTCCCTTTTACATAGAAATGCCGTTTTTGGCGGATACGTTGTGGCCCTACTGAAAACGCTAAATTGTGTTTTCCGTTTTGGAGTAGCGCCAAAACTCGCCGACAACAGTCGTGTAATCTGCGCGGAGCCGTTGTTGCTCAACGCCCATGCACAGTAGACTGTCAGACTGCAGTGTAACCTACAGCCCGCGCGCAGCACCATGTATATCCCTCCTGTCTGGCTGTCTGTCTCGAGCCCGGGGAGCAGCACCGAGCAGCGGCCGAGGAGCAGCCCGCGCGCAGCACCGTGTATCTCTCCTGTCTGGGCTGTCTGTCTGTCTGTCTGTCTCGAGCAGCAGCCCGAGCAGCACCGAGCAGCAGCAGCCCCCATGCCCCGCCTCATCTCTCCTGCCTCGAGCAGCACCGAGCATAATGCCATAACGTTATTTCGCGAGCCCAGTTGTCAGAAACTGTACATTGTAACGTTAACACAGCGCACCCTAACTGCTTGTGTATTCTAGCAGTGTTTTAGAGGTTATTTTGTAAAGTACCTTTATCTGCACTGAAACATATATTTCTACAGTACATGCAGTTGTTGGTAGATAACCGTGATTATGTTTATTTATTTATCTATCTCTCTGTGAGCAAAACCTATTAATATTACATATGTGTTGGCGGAATCGCGTCAATGTTCGTTATGAATAAAACGCAGAAAGTTACAAAGTAGCCTACAGTTGACAGCTGGGCTGTGTTAACGTTACAATGTAGTCAGGCGAAATAACGTTATGAATGCCCGAAATAACATAGCATTACAAAGTACAGTTGACAGCTGGGCTGTGTTAAAGTTACAATGTACAGTCCCGCGAAATAACTACCATAATATTACATGATAAATGACTGAAAACATAGTACAATGAGGTAGCTACTTGCCTGTTTCTGGTGTTGTGTTCTCCAAAAGACTTCAAAGTTGTCACTTCCTGTTTCACATGCTTCTATGGATTGAACCATTATTTTTGTGGGGGGGGAGAATGCTCAGTGTAACGGGGTTGAGGGTTACTGAGGGACAGACTGAATAATGTTATTTTAATGAATAATTATTCATTTATTTTGAAATAAATCATTACCAGCATTAACAGCACAGATGGATGTGTATGTTCATGGAAAAAAGTATGGACTTTTTACAAATTTTCTTGGTCATATCCCAAATACATTTTCATGAAATGCCACGAGGGACATGTCAAAATACATGGTGTCAACTGAAATAACAACATAATGCATAATAAAAAAAATTACATTCATGCAATGTTTTTACACTTTATTAAAGAGGACATCTCAACTGAAATAAATAGCATTTCAAAGCACATTTTGGTAACTGATTAGATAAAAGACACTTAAAAACATCAGAGGGACTCAAATCGGACCGGATTGGTGGAATGACTCATATATATAAATGTTCCTTATCTTTTTAATTGTTATTATTATTATATATTTTTTTATATATATTTTTTACTTATTTCAAGAAATTGTGCAAAGCCAGGGCGGCTGGGTGGCGCAGCGGACATTGCGCTCGTCACCAACACAAGAGACACCGGGTTCGACTCCGGCTGTCGGCGTTGCCTCCGGCTTGGGCCGGCCGTCATACTAACTCAATTGGCAGAGTTAGCGGGTGGAAGTCGATGGGTGGTAATCTGGACGTTGTGGACAGCGACTCCTACAGGTCGGTTGGGGGACGCCTGCACAGCAGAGACAGGAAATGGCGGGGGTAGTGTGAGCCTCCCACACGTTCCTCGCCAATGAGAGTCCGCACTGGCAGGTGAAAAGATGTGACAGGCTGCCTCCACATGTATCAGAGGGGACATGTGATGCAAAGCTTCTATCCTCCCTACAACCGGCCAGTGGGGGGCATATGCGAGCAACGTTCAAGACAGGGGAGGGGAGAATTGGCACTGCGAAATTGGGATGGGAGAAAAAACTAGAAAAAGGGGAGAGAAAGTGGATAAAAAAAAGATTGTGCAAAGCCACATTTTCTTACAGCATTGGAAGATTTGACTTGTTTCAAGCACATAGTTGTCTCTCCTGATTGACCCATCCTACTGACCAAACACTCTATATCAGTGATGGCTGTTGGGATGTAGAGTTATTATTTTAATATGTAGACTACTTATTTTAAGAAAGAAAGAAAGAAATACCTTTACAGCACCTTTAACTGATTATTTTTAATCAGTGGCTCTGCTCTCTTCAAATGATGTCAAACCCAGAGCTGTATGAATCTCTTGCTATGATGCTTATCATGTAGTTTGCTAGCCCCTTTCGTGACTGCGGTTTGCAAGCCTGGGGCTTTTGTGACCGCAGTCACTTGTTTATGTGACGCACCACTTTAGAAAATACCAACCAAGCGTGAATGCGTGGATGACGTTGTGTCAAAAATATATCAGATATGAATTTCAAAGATACCCAGCGTACAATATGGGTTTAACACAGCTTTACGGTGGGGTCTGGAAGCTCGGAGTTGCTAATAAACAGTTTAAAACATTGTTAGGAAACAAAAGTGGTACTCACAACGAACTCTGGCAAGATGGCGTCTTCTTCTTCTGCAACTTTTTTTGGGATAGGGAGCGCAGTGATTGCTGGACGCACCAGGCATGCGACATTTAGGATTTTTTTTGGCAACCCCACACTTAATGTATTGTGTAATTTCAATGTGGAATTAAGGAATATCAAAATAAAAGCACACGTTGTTGAACTTGATCATGTATATTTATTAGAAAATGTGTAAGGGACCAAGCAGCCAGAAGATGAGGCCACAGTGGTGCAGGACAAATAAGGGGTTTTATTTACCCAAACAAGGTTTAATAAATACATAACTTAAAAACAGAATATAAATGGGCCCAAAAAATAGAAGGCAGGCAATTGTGATCTGACCAAAAGTGACTGAAGAACCAGGGTAGATGTACTGCAGGGCTGATGAGAAGATGGCTGACAGGTGTGGTTGCTGAGCAGGTGAGTTGAATGAGCTGATTGCCAGGAAGCTGCCCATATATGGTCTGCAAGAAGCTGCTCCCCTCAGTATGTGAGCTGATTGCCAGGAAGCTGCCCATATATGGTCTGCAGGAAGCTGCTCCCCTCAGTATGTGCAGGTGCGGTGCACAGACACATCTGTCACACACATTTATAAAACGAGGCATATTTATCCAAAATATGTTGCAAATATATTAATTTTTTTATAAATTATTGATTGATTTTTTAAATAGATTTTTTACTTGCCAATGCGCAAAGTGGGGTTGTGTCACCTACCCATGATCCCACTTTGGGTCGTGACCCGTAGTTTGAGAACCGCTGGTCTACATGCTCGACAGAGCCTACACACACCTAGAGAGGCTGCGCAGCACCGTGAGCCAGTGTTGTAGTCACTAAATCTCAAGTCCAGTCTCAAGTCCCCAGTGTTCGAGTCCGAGTCCAAGTCCGATTCACCAAAGAAGAGCCTGAGTCAAGTCCGAGTCGGGTCCCCATTATCCTAGTCCGAGTCCAAGTCCAAGTACAAGTCATCAAGGTTGAGTCCACTCCACAGATGTCTGTTGAAGTTTGAGGTTGTCCCGTCTTCTCTTTAATAGTTCATTTACATATCGAACAGCAGTGCTCTTGCTGGAATTTGATGTAAAATCTGTGTAAGCAAAGTGCACGATTCAGGGCGTCTCTTTAGGCATCTATATACTGAACATGAGGGTATTGACGTGAATCCGCATGTAGGTGGAACATGCGTGTCTGCCCTTGCACAAAATTATATAATGTTACTGTTGACAGAATCTGGCTATGGGGCGACAATAATGTGGTCAAGAGGCATGGTTTCTATCTTTAGCCTTTAAACAGCGTGGTTTATTCATTCACATGGTAATTCAGCAGCACATGAGTCCTCCTCTCCGTGAGAGGTAGGTGGGGGAGAGAGGTAGAGGGGGAGGAGACATCTCTATTTATACTCGCCACCTGGTGGTATCAGGAGTGGCTCCCCCTAGAGCGCCCTCTAGTGGAAACAGTTATATATGCAGTTAGACAGTTACTAACAATCCTACATAGAACCTCTAACCTTAACACTCCCACTTAGGGTTGTATTAGCATACTGGATAACTTCTCCGAAAACATTTCACAAAGAAAATAATACAATCCAAAAACATCAAAAAGAATATGGCAGTCAATATCTACACACCAAACATGACCTCTGCAAATCTCTTCAATTTCAATTCGGAAGCAGGTTTTGTCATAGCGTCTGCTACCATGTCGTCCGTTGGACAATAAATCAGTGTCATCCTTTCTTCTCTCATGACAGATCTGATGAAATGATATTTTATATCGAAATGTTTACATCTCTGCCGGCACACAGGGTTTCTAGCAATCGCAATGGTTCCCTGGTTGTCCTCGTAAACAGCAGTCTTCTTATATACATAGGTATCCATCCCTTCGAGCAGTTGTTCTAGATAAATACACTCCTGTATGGTCATAGCTAGAGCCATATATTCGGCTTCGCAAGTTGATAGTGCCACTGTGGGCTGCTTCTTTGTTTTCCACGAAACCAGTGAGCTGTCTGTGTTCAAACTCACACAATATCCTGTGGTACTCCTTCTATCTGTGGTGTCAGCTGCCCAGTCTGCATCACTGTAGGCTTTAAGTCATAAACCCTCGCTGCTCTTTCTGAAACACAGCTGTTTATCTGCTGTACCTTTGAGATAACGAAAGACATGTTTTGCTGTAATCCAATGCTCCTCTGTGGGGTCAGCAAAATGCTGTGACAGTTTACTCACTACAAAACATAGGTCAGGGCGGGTACATGTTGTTAAATAAATGAGGCTACCCACAGCTTCTCTGTAAATTTTTACATCTGTCAGTTTCTGAGCATCCTCCTGATAGTCAAATTTTTTATCACATGGTGTTTCCCTTGATCTACATTCTTGCATGTCAAAACGTTTCAGGATCTTTTCCACATATCTCTTCTGGGATATTTTTACACAATTAGCAGACTGTTCAAAGTCCATGCCTAGAAAATGCTTTAACCTTCCAAGGTCTTTCATTTTGAATCTGGTGGAGAGCATCCCTTTCACCTGTGCTAGGTTTCTAGTGTTGTCTGCTGCGATGATCAAATCATCCACCCAAATGACGATGATCACTTTTCCTGACTCTTTTGACTCCCTCGAGTAAACACAGGGGTCTACTGGGTTCTATAGGAAGTGATCTTCGATAAGACATGTATGAAGCATCTCGTTCCAATTTCGCCCAGACTGTTTCAGGCCGTAAATGGATTTTTCCAGCTTACACACTAGCTTCTCTCCTTTCTTTTCATAACCTTCAGGTTGTTCCATATATATCTCCCTATCTATGGGTGCATGCAGATAGGCTGTCTTCACATCCATCTGATGTAAAATCAAATTGTCCTCAGCTGCTTTCTGCATCACTACCCTTATACTGGTCAGATTGGCTGTGGGGGAGAATGTTTCACCGTAGTCTATCCCCTCCCTCTGACTGTAACCTTTAGCTGCAAACCTCGCTTTGTACTTGTCGTGGCCTTCAATACCCTCCTTGATTGAGTACACCCATTTCCCTCCCACTGTCTGTCTGCCCTCTGGTAACTTGGTTAGAGTAAAGGTGTGGTTGTCCTCTAGGGACCTCATCTCCTCATCCATTGCTCTCTCCCATTTACTTGATTCAGGGGACACTATGGCCTCTTTAAAGGTCTGAGGTACCCCACTGTCCTCCTCATCACTTCCTCTCCGGGCATAGTCTGTCAGGTACTTTGGGGGTTTGTGTTCCCTTGAGGGATACCTCCCACTGCTTGGGGCACTTGACGTCACCCTCGGGTGCTCCTCGTCATCGCCCTCTGGGGGTGGCTGACTGTCTGCCTTCACAACCATGCTAAGTACACTGGGCTGATGTGTCTCTATTTCTACACACCTTACTCTGGAGTCCAGCTCTGGCTCTTCTGTCTGTGTCTCGTTCTCACATGTTGTCTTTGTGACAAACTTGACTAGCCTGTGTTTCTGCACTAAATTAAATTAAATAAGATGCACAGTGAGTTGTGTGTGTGTGTGTGTGTCCATCCCTGCTGCTAGCTAAAGTTAGTTGTTCACCAACAATCTCAACATTTATATTAGCGTTAACTCAAAAACACAGAACCGGACGACACAAGTTGCTAGCGATAGCAACAATAATACTTCCGGTCGGGGGGTTTCAAAATAAAAGAGCGACGTCTAAAACATCGGAAAGACGTTTATTTTGTACAGCGTTACAGCATTTCAGTGTTTTTGCTTGGACGCACATATCTCTTGAAACAATTTTGTATTTACGGAAAACTTTTTTGAAATGAAAACGAAAAAGATCGGATCCATCTTAAAGTCTGGACAAGGCCTGAGATAGCTCCATGTGCCCCCCCACCCCCTCATCATCTATCTTCCACTCCACCTCCTTGCTCCGGTGCCTCCTCCTCCACTCAGCAGCAGAGAGCCACAGAGGCTGTTTCCACCTGACATTAAGATGGGAGCTGAGTGATCCGTCACAAGTGGACAGCTCTAAGTACGTCTGTTCACACCTGCCATTAGAACGTGTCTCCACATGAGTCTCCAGTGACCACTTGTGATCGGATCTTGCTTCCCTGCTCAATATGCAAATCAACACTTAGGCCTACACTGAAATTACGGAAGACACCTGCAAATTAGGAAGAAATTACCCTAAAAAGATATGGGAAATATGATGCGTAATATAGAACAATACCAGTACAGAACAGTTGAGTGAATAGGAATTGTATTTCCAAGCAATAGAAGGATGATCATCATCAATGTGGGGCGGCGTGGCTCAGGGGTAGAGCGGGGCGTCCAATGATCGAAGGGTTGGTGGTTCGAATCCCGCTCAAGCCCATGTCCATCCCATTGCCGTTGTGTCCTTGGGCAAGACACTTAACCTACTTGCCTCGTATGAATGTGTATGCATGTGAATGAATGTTGGTGGTGGTCGGAGGGGCCGTAGGCGTTGATTATTCGCCACGCTTCCGTGAGTCTGCCTCAGGGCAGCTCTGGCTGCAATTGTAGCTTACCACCACCGGTATGACTGTGTATGAACGAATAATGGACTCTGTGAAGTGCTCTGAGTCAGAGCAACAGTCAGTCAGAGAAGAGCGCTATATAAATCCAATCCATTATTATTATTATTATCAACCTTTATTTATACTCAAAAAGACAATTGAGGTCACCCTGAGGGCCTCATTTTCAATGTCGTCGAGACTCCACAGACATTTCAATGCACACATTTCTACAATATAACAATAATAAATATTAATATCTATCTATATAGTATAAAATTAACATAGGCATAAAATCAGCACACAGATTGACAGAATAAAAAACAATCCATAAATTGCAGATATAGCCGGTGTCGTATTGCTCTGCGTTGTGTTTCAGATTCGACCCCTGTTAAGGGATTGCCCCGAGTGGGAGTTGAACCCCGGTCTCCCGCGTCGCGTGCGGCATCACAGATCACTATACCAAGAGGTGAATTCACCCCTAAGTAATGGGTCTGGATGCCTCTGGGGAGTGAGTTTACTTGCAGTACCGCTAACATCCACAGTCACTTCACAACACTTGAAGTCCATCGTGACTGTGGATATACTCGCTGTACCTCCGTTACACAGACATAAGAATAGGTATAATTAAAATACAATAAAAGTACTGCAATGTAAACGTGCAGACTTAATAATGGCATAAAATAAGTACAAAAGTACAATGTCACTCGAAGGTGACAGTCAGTCCCCCAAAACACCCCACAATCCCTACCACATCCCCATCCAAGACGCACCCCCCGATAAAGCACGCCATGACCGAAGGAAAACACAAAACAGCCCAGATGACAGCTGTCTAGAAAGGCTGATAGGCCTATCTCATAAAATAACAGCACTTTCCTTGCATATTCATTCCATACTAGGGATTCTGTTACGGTTTGTAAGCGACCCCAATAGCACAACACAAGACAGGTATGAGAGTTAGCCAAAAACAGGGCATCATTTATTTACATAGTGAAAAAAGCAACACTGGCCCTTTAAGGGCGAATACACTAGAGTCCAGGAATACAGTGAAATGTTCTGAGTCTGGTCTGTACAAGACTCACCAGAGCACTGCCGACGGGCAACTCAACAATCAAGGGTCCACGAAAAAAGAGCGAGAACACAGGAATCCTCCCGGGGAAAATAGGGAGCGACAACGACGTCTCACACCAGGAACGAGGAGCCACGGAGAGAGAGAGAAATGCACACGCACAGGAATCCTCCCGGGGAAAATAGGGAGCGACACGATGTCTCACACCGGAGACACGGCAGTACGCAGCACCATACAGCAGTAGATGGCACGCCGTCTCACACCGGAGACGCGGCAGTAGGTGGGAGTGTACAGATGGCACGACGTCTCACACCGGAGACGCGACAGTAGATGGAAGCAACAAGACGACCTGGCAACAAGTGGAAGGCAGTCGGCAATACTTATGCTCTCCCGACGAGCTGATTGCCAACCACTCTCAGGTGCAACTGATTGTTCAGCACGCCCCTCGTTAGGAAGCATGCAGAGTTCCACCAGCCCTCACAGATTAATCTTTTTCCTGAAAATAAGACATTTTCTGTAGAGCCCAACTTTTTTTTTCTTTTCAGAACATAATGCACATAATAGCCTGCTTCTCTTTGATGACCCCCCCGGAGCTCGGATAAGAGTGGGTCTGAGGCGGCCAGAAGATGTAGAGTAGAGGGGTCTTGAGTGTGTAGTTGAGAGACCATTGACCGGAGGTAGACGGGAGCCGTTCCCTTCGCTGCATGGTATGCCAGTTCAAAGACCTTGAAGCGGATTTGTACATGGATGGGAAGCCAGTGCATCTCTCTAAGAAGTGGGGTAACATGGGCTGACTTTGATAGGTTGGAGATCAGGCAGGCTGCTGCATTCTGTATGAGTTGAAGTGGCTTGGTGGTGGTAGTCAGTAGACCAGCTAGCAGTGCATTGCAGTTGTCGAGGCGAGACATGACTGTTGATTGCAGGAGGATTTGAGTGGCTTCTTTTGTCAGGTTCTGGTTGTCCCTGCAATGTGAGCGGAGAAGTTCAGCCGGTCATCAAGGACTACACCTAGGTTCTTGCGGGTCAGGGATGAAGCCACAGCTACATTCTCCACTGTGATCGAAAGGTCAGTCAGCGAGGAGGATTTGGTCGGCAGGTGAAGTACTGTAACTCAGTTTTGCTTAGGTTCAGTTTGAGATAATTGGTCATCTCCAGGCCGAAATGTTGGACAGGCAGGCTGAGATCCGCTCAGAGACTTCTATCTGAGGGAGGAGAGGAAGAGTTGAGTGTCATCAGCATAGCAGTGATATGAGAAGGCATATCATATACTCTATGAATATACATATGAATATACATATGAACACACACATATCCAATCCTTGGCATATCCTGTCTGGTTCCATCTAACCCAACTGCACAGTACCACCCATCTATGATTATATTTAACAGCCCATCCACACTTATATATATTTTGCCTGTATAATGTATATTTTGCCTAGTTTATACTAGCTTCATTTTTTACTTTTACTTTATTTATTGTATAGTAGCACACTTATGGAGTCGGCAACAATTATTTCACTGCACATTTGTACTTGTACGATGGAGTATGTGACAAAATAAACATTGATAAGGCGGCTGGGTGGCGCAGCGGACAAGGCGTTCATCACCAACGCAAGAGACACTGGTATCGAATCCAGCTGTCAGCGTTGCTTCCGCCTTGGCCGGCCGTCATACTGGCTCGATTGGCAGAGTCAGCGGGAGGGAAGCCGGTGGGTGGGTCTGGGTTGTTGTGGACAGCGACTCCTACAGTTCGGTCAGGGCGCCTGCACAGCGAGGGAAGGATCTAAGAGAGGTAGTGTGACCTTCCACATGTTACACTCTCTCAGTGAGAGTCCGCGCTGCCAGGTGAAAAGAAGTGATGGGCTGGGTACACATGTGTCGGAGGAAGCATGTGATAGTCTCCGCCCTCCCAGACCGACGGTAGGGGGTAGAGTGCGCAACGGCCAGGAAGGGGATTGGGAATTGGCATAACGACTAACATTGGGAGGGGAGAAACACGGAAAAAGAAGGGGAAAAAGATAATAAAAAAAAAAAAAAAAAAAAAAAAAAAAATTGATTTGTATTTGACTTGATTTAGTGTGCATTCCGATATTATTAAGGTATAAACGTAGTGCCCCCTCCGATTAAAAGTCGACACACTGTTTACAGAACGTGAACAGAGATGCACTGTTTCGAGGCTTCATGCTGCTTCAAACACAAGGCCTTGCCCCCCATGGAGAAGATGAGATGATATAGACAGGATGTTGGTGGTAAAAGAGAGGGAGACTGCAACGATGGGAGGGAGGGAGGAATGGAAGGAGGGAGGGGGGTGTAGCTATTTGAGCCCTGAAACCTGAAATCAGCAGTTTCCCGACTTCCTTATAAGGTCATGGGAGGCACTTCCAGTAGCCACCCACTGATTACTCACCCATAGAGAGGGAGTGGAGGTGTGAGCGGGAGACAGGAACAAGGGATGGGGGAGGGGAGGGCTTTCTTTGGCACTTCATCAGTATTATGTATTGTGTGTACAATACGTGTGTGTGTGTGTGTGTGTGTGTGTGTGTGTGTGTGTGTGTGTGTGTGTGTGTGTGTGTGTGTATGTGTGTGTGTGTGTGTGTGGGGGGGGGGGTAGCCCGAGGCAGGGAGGGGCTCTGACGGTGTCCGTCTTATTCATTGCAGAGGTTATTCACTGCAGAGGATAAAGCAAAGACATTGGACATCTGAGCCTCGGCGTGGTATCAGATGTGGAGACTGTGTCCCCGGGGGACAACCTAGCACATAAATAACTGCTCCTTTTCATAAACCAGAGGTTTATGTGGCAAGAGTCTGGGCCATGCCGTCACCCAAAACCCCCCTCTCAAGATTTTACATTCTACAGCACAATGTTTACTGCTGTCTAGACCATGTGTGCATGTCTCAACATCCTTCAGAATGCCGACTCACATTATGAGGAAGGTGTCAATTCTCCGATCCCCTTTCAGCTCCATGTTTTGTTTGTTGTTGTTTTTTAGAACTCCATAGGTAGCCGTCGTTACGTCATCTTTGGAATGTTCAGTTCTCGACATTTTTATATTGCACGTGAGGATTGTACACCTTTAACCCTTTCACTGCCACACGGCAGTGAAAGGGTTAACTGGCAGTTGTGTGGCAGTGAAAGGGTTAACCTTCTGTGTATTGTCGCAGTGAAAGTTCAAGTTTCTTTATTAGTTGTCATACAGAAGTACTTTTATACAAAATGCTTCTTTCTGTTACGCTCCAGAGACTGTGCTAGACAAAAATAGATAAGTATAAAATAAAATAAGTATAGCAGTATAAAATAGACACAAGTGTTCAGTATTGTTAGATTTCGATCAATTAGCCAGTATCACAAGTCAAGTCAAGTCAAGTCAAGTCAAGAGTTTTATTTGTCACGGCATACAAGTATACAATGAAATGCGGGTGGTCTTGCCCGCAACGATGTGCAATACAGTGGTACAACATATAATAGAATCCAATAAAAACAACATTGTGCAATAAACAGGTAACAGGTAACATGGTGGGACATCTTGGTATCTGTACATAGTTATTTACAGAGCATATAGGACATGCTAGGTAGCTTTGGTAGTGCAATACACTGTTACTGATTTTATACTAATTTAAAGTGGCCTTTCTTTTTGGCCATAAGTGTGGGTGTGTGCGGCATGAGTGTGTGCCCGCTCATGTTAAAGTGTTAAAGTGGCTGCTAGTGTGTGAGCGTGCACAGCGTGCGTGTCGTGTGTGTGCTCATGTGTGCTTGTGTGTGGATAGTTCAGTGTTCGGTGTTCGGTGTTCATTGTTCAAGGCTCTGATGGCCTGGGGGAAGAAGCTGAGCCTAAGCCTCTCTGTCCTAGTAGCTGGGGTTCGCAGGCGTCTGCCTGACCTCAGCAGCTGGAACAGGCTGTTATTGGGGTGGTGGGGGTCTTTCATTATTCTGCAGGCTCTGGATTTGCACCTCTTGTTGTATAGAACCTGCAGGGGAGGTAGTGCAATACCCGTGGTACGCTCGGCTGAGCGCACCACTCTCTGTAGGGCCTTCTTGTCCTGTGCCGTGCTGTTTCCATACCAGGCAGTGATGTTTCCGGTCAAGATGCTCTCTACAGCTCCTGAGTAGAAGGACTGGAGTATCTTCCCCGATACTCTGAACTTCCTTAACTGTCTCAGGTGGTAGAGGCGCTGCTTCGCCTTCTTTACGACTGTGTCTATGTGTGTTGACCATGTCAGATCCTCTGAGATGTGGACCCCCAGGTACTTAAAGCTGCTCACCCTGTCCACGGTAGCCCCGTTTATCATCAGTGGTGTGTGTGTCTCCTGCTGTCCTCTCCTATAATCCACGATCAGCTCCTTGGTTTTACCAATGTTCAGGAGCAGGCTGTTGTCCTGGCACCAGCGTTCCAGTACCTCAACCTCCTCCCGGTAGGCCTTCTCATCGTTGTCCGAGATCAGCCCCACCACCACTGTGTCGTCTGCGAACTTCACTATGGAGTTGGAGCTGAACTTGGCCACACAATCGTGTGTGTAGAGTGAGTACAGCAGGGGGCTCAAAACACAGCCCTGGGGGGACCCGATGCTCAGGGTGATGGTGTTCGAGGTCTGACCCCCCACCCTGACCGCCTGGGGTCTTTCGCTCAGAAAGTCCAGTACCCAGGCGCTCAGGGCGGAGCTCAGACCCAGCTCGATCAGCTTGTCCACCAGTCTGGTGGGGACTATGGTGTTGAACGCTGAGCTGTAGTCAATGAACAACAGTCTCACATAGCCCCCCTTCTGATGGTCAAGGTGAGAGAGGGTGCTGTGCAGTACCTGGGAGACCACGTCGTCGGTGGACCTATTTGTCCTGTATGCAAATTGCATAGGGTCCATATCACTGGGGAGGGAGGCACAAATGTGGTCCTTGACCAGCCTCTCGAAACATTTCATGACCACAGAGGTGAGTGCCACCGGTCTGTAGTCATTGAGACATGTTGGGGAGGGTTTCTTCGGTACAGGGATGATGGTAGACATCTTGAAGCAGACAGGGACCACTGACTCCGCCAGGGATTGATTAAATATGGCGGTGAACACCGGGGCTAGCTGGTTGGCACAGGACTTAAGTATGCGTCCTGTTATACCATCTGGGCCTGCCGTTTTCCTGGTGTTCACCTGCATAAATGCTCTTCTCACACTGTGTTCCGACAACGAGAGAGCGTCCCCGCCCCCCCGCGGTTGCCCCCCCCCCCCCCCTCCACAACAGCCGGCGCGCCAGTGACGTCACTAGCCGGAGAGCTAGCGGCGCCACTGTCTACACCAAACCGAGCGTAGAAAGAGTTGAGTTTGTCCGCGAGAGAATCGTCGTCGCTCCCCATTGAGGGGGCGCTGACTTTGTAGTCAGTTATTGTCTTCAGTCCCCGCCACAAGCCTCTTGTGTCGTTTTGTGCCATTTGTGTCTCCAGTTCATCAGCATATGTCCTCTTAGCAAGTTTAACAGCCTTGCGCAGAGTATAGACTGAAGCCTTGTACTCTTTCCATATTTCCTGACTCTCTGCCCAGGTTGTAAGCAGTGGTGCGAGAGTTCAGGGCTGCTCTGATAGTACTGTCCACCCACGGTTTCTGGTTTGGGAAAACCCGCACCTTTTTCGTGAGGACAATACTATCAGCGAGTGTTGATATGAAGCTCACAACGGTATCTGCGTACTCGTTGACATCACTGGCACTTCCTCGAAACATATCCCAATCCGTGTCTGCGAGTGCGTCCTGGAGCGTGGCCTCTGATTCGTCGTTCCATTTTTTTGTCTCACGTGACACGACGCCGTCACGTGATCTTTGTTTGTAGGCAGGGAATAATAAAATGGAGTCGTGATCGCTCGAGCTTGTGGACCCCGTCAATGGCGGAGCTGCTACCGCCTTGTAGCCGGCTCTGAACGGGGTCTAACAGTGGTCGAGTGTGCTCTTCCCTCTTGTGGAGCAGGCGATGTGCTGAAAAAAGGACGGCATCACTTTCTTCAGATTCGCCTGGTTGAAATCCCCAACCACGATCGTCGCCGCTTCCGGGTGTTTGATATGGGCCCTATTCCCCGTACCTGGTTCAACTAAGTCGATCAAGAGTCCCATTATCCAGATTCAATTAACCCTATGTTTGAATCCGGGATTTTCCTGTTCCTCGAAGGTGGATTCAGTCTCGTTCATTTGAACCAGACTTGATGCTGAGGATCAGTGCGCGCGCCCGCCTCAGCTGAAAAGACAGCAAGTGTCGATAGCAGAAATCCTGATTTTCTAACGGCATTGATTGATTGATTGATTGATTTAAAACTTTATTAACAGATTGCAGAATGGGTACAATGCAGTACGGCTCATAGCCTCGCCGACAAGTTAAATGCATAATCTATAGGCTAATTTTAAATCCCTCATTACCCCAATCAATCAGATTATATTTCTTTAAACGTACCTGCTGGCAGTATAGGCTTATGGAATGAATAATCAAATGAGATCTTGCTAGCGAAAATAATTAGTTCAGCTCTTTCAGAATAACGATAAAAACAAGCCCAAATAGTATATCTAATTGATACGAATTATATCATGAGGATATCTGTATGTGCTTAGGTATTAATATTATGTACTATATAAATACATGGTTTCCAAAGAGAGGCTTGGAGGGAGGCTTGCAGTTACACTATTAATCAGGTTTTAATCTGTTTCGGACCTAATCCATACATGCATTGAATTGATTACCATTTGGTTTATACCAGTGACACCTCATGTTCATCATCAGATAACAGTGCTTGAAAAGATAAATGCATTTTCTCGAATTCATTCATCAAAAACGTCAAAGGCTCATTCAATTTATCAAGTCACGTCACGTCATCAAATCCATCAAACAGCGCATCTCCTCATATATTTTAATCCCAGTTACAATATCACAATAACGTGTGACACTATCACAGTGATACAATTAAATATTCCACAGATTCAGATTCCTCATAATTCATATCCACAATCCGCGCATAGACGCTTCAGCTTGAATGAAACGCATCCGGGTGCTCCGTTAAGCAAATACACAGCGAAAAATATTAAACTAATCAGAGCCAAACACCCGATAGGTTTCATTCATTAAAAATATCCCAGCGGGATTCACATTTGCAATGATCCGTTTAGTCCGTTATTAAAATAACTGTGTGTGTCGCGACTCGCGAGCGCCGTATCCGTATAAATATGACGTGCATTATATAGGACAAAGTAAATTCATAGGCTGAATATGATTTATTATCAGCGTTACTGCAGACATATTATTTTACATTTCAAACGAAGCACAAGAACATAAAAAGAATGGTATAATGCAGATCTAGACTGTGAGAATCATTTCAGGAAGCGAGCTGGCATTTCTTTGCGGGGGCGTGGCCATGGTTCATCCAGCTAACTGAACTTAACCCTGCTCTCGACCAGGCTCAAACTTTTTGATCTGTTGTCATAGTGAATTAGACAATTGAGCGTCGGGGAATGGAAAGGTCTGGCTTAAGTCAGGCTATGCTGGATATTATCCGGCTAACTCAGTTAGCCAGGTACGGGGAACGGGGCCCTGGTGTTTATTGAGGTGGTCGTGTAGTTCCACCAGCGCTTTGCCAGTATTTGCCTGTGGGGGGATATATACGGCGGTCATGATGACCGCGGTAAACTCACGGGGTAGGTGGAACGGGCGGCACAGGATTGAGAGATGTTCCATGTCTGGAGAGCATGAACTTGAGAGAACATGTACTTCTTTGGGATTAACCCAGACATTGTTCGTGAGGATGCAGACCCCACCGCCGACGCTCTTTCCAGAGGCTGCTGTGCGGTCCGCTCGCAGGACTGTGAAGGAGTCCGATGGAGAGATGCTGTTGTCCGGAGTCGCTGGCTTGAGCCATGTCTCCGTGAAACACATGATGTTCACGTCTCTCATCTCCCGTTGGAAGCGGACCCTCGCTCTCAAGTCATCCATCCTTCCCTCCAACGAACGTGCATTCGCCAGGAAGATGGATGGAATTGCTGGGCGGTAAGCAGATCTTCTTAACCTCAATCTGATACCTCCTCGTCTCCCTCTGTGCCTCTTCCTGCCGTTTCCTTTGTTGCCATTCTCCCGCTTGATCTCTGTTGGCCATTCTAGGCATAAAGTGTCTCCAAACTCCTCTTTGAGTCCGGGGTTTAGGTCCATAAGTGTCTGGCGGTCGTATGACGTACCCGCCAGTGATGTTTTAATAAAAAAGTAGAAAAAACAAACATAATAGCAAAAAATGTGCACAATCGTCGCGGCGCTAAACCAAAGGCGACTGACCGGGGTCGCGCCATAGTACACCTCTTCATCTGTTGGCTTGTATAATTATCACCTCTTTATCCGTTGACTTTGCGTTGTGTTTTATCTCTCCGACGTCTCATACTGGCTGTACAATCTTTGTCATCCCCCTTTAATGCAATCCGCAATCATAATAATTCTCCACCTTCATAAGAATTCGACACTTGACAGCGTAATACCTTTCTCGGAAAACGTTGTTTATTCCATAAACAAAACC
This sequence comes from Notolepis coatsorum, assembly GCF_963971535.1. Taxonomy (NCBI): domain Eukaryota; kingdom Metazoa; phylum Chordata; class Actinopteri; order Aulopiformes; family Paralepididae; genus Notolepis; species Notolepis coatsorum. The sequence continues at coordinate 48,058,669 of NC_140182.1, read as the reverse complement.
TCGTAATCAGATGGAAACCAATTCTGTATTGTCCTTGAAAAGTCTTTGGAAGAAAACTAAATTCATTATTCTATCGTCTCTGAGCACAGATGCTCTTCTGCTGTTTAGTCCAATGGGGGCTGAGGCCTTGTCGTTAGCCAAAACCCTTCTCCCGTTAGCCGAAGCTGCTGATGATGTGTCATCTCCCCTCCCCCACCGGCGAGGGTGAGAGAGAGATGAACGTCTCTGATGTGTCTAGATCGTTTCTTAGTCTGCCCTTACCCGGAAGAAACCTTAGTTATATGATCTTCGTCATAGCAACGACGGCCTCGCCCCTCTTCTGGTTGCCATGTGACGCGCTGTCATGGTAACTGCTTTTAACCTTTAACACACATTAAAAACGTCTGTTTCATTAATGTCAAACTCTCTCTGCCCATTCTGCCTGCTGCTGTTCTTATCAGTTGTTTGTGCTGATGGAATGCAGACACCCTGCTCGCTGCTACAACACCGACTGCTCCCTGCTCTGTTTTCACCCAGCTGATAACGGCCCTCTGCCCAGTTTGGCTGGAGACAGACATGCATGCTGAAAATGACGATAATGGTATTATCCTCTTAAAGCTCATCCCTATATCGGTTATACACCAAATGCAAATCATCGATTTCCTTCAGTATGTACATATGTACAATGTTCAATGCAGAGTAGAAGTAACTGAGTTACCATACAATATACTATACAATATACTAATATACAATATACTATATAGTGCAAAGGAGAAATGGGATGAGGTACAATTTAGGTACAATTTACAGTAAGGTGTAATGAGGTATGGGTTGTAGTGCAAATTCTTTACCAATAAATATAAAGTGTGTTTAGGTGTTCTAAAGTGTGTAAAGTGGGTGCTGCAGTGAGTTGTTTGTTTAAAGTGAGTGTGTGCGTGTGGATGTGTGTGCTGTGAGTGCATTTGATGGTTGTTACATAGTGTTATTGTTCGTTGAGCATCCTGATGGCCTGGGGATAAAAGCTTCTTCTGAGTCTTTCTGTGCTTGCCATGAGACTCCGGTATCGCTTGCCTGACCGCAGCAGTTCAAAGAAAGGGTTAACCGTTTGGTAGTGTGGCAGTGAAAGGGTTAAAGGGTTCATTGACATTCTGCTGTTGTGTTTCTATGTGCGGCTCTCATCACACTGCTTGTACGTGCTATCTTACACCTGCTCAGGTCGGTGTGAGTCAGCCCTTGGGGCCCTGTTGAAGGAGACGCTTCTTTAATAATGTAAGAGTGCTTTGAAGCCTCCTTCTTGCCCTGGCATACTTTATTCACCATATTTCCCCCTGGACTGACTCATAGGCTCCTTGCTCGAGGCCTGGCTCCTTGGTGAGCTCTCCAGGGTCTGTCTCATAGCAGAGACCATGCATGTCAATTATTTAGTGTTGTAGTCTTTGTCAGTCACGTGTAGACAGCTCCAGCATTCCACGTTTTAATTCAGTCGTTTGAATCTAGGCCATACGGATACTTTATCAGGACATTTGTGAATGAGCAAAATAAAATAAAATAAATAAAATAAAATAAAATCAGTCGTTTTAGGTGGAGACATTTGAAGACCTTTCATTCTGAAGCAGAAAGGTGGGGGCATTATCCTGTGTTCTATACCCCAGACAGAGGGTAGAGTGCTTTATCCTGTGTTCTATACCCCAGAGGGTAGAGTGCTTTATCCGGCAGCAATGAAGTGTCCTTCCCTAGACCGTTGTATTGTAATCTCTCTGTATTATGCATGCGCATGGTGCAGAATAATACCACAGATACTGTACAACAAGACGGGTCACGTAATCGCCAGGGAGCGTGAGGGCAGCCACCGAACAGCCTCCTTTCAGAGGACAGGCTGGACGTCTGATCTAGCCACAGTACAGCCTCCGTCCAGAGGACAGGCCAGACGTCTGATCTAGCCACAGTACAGCCTCCTTCCAGAGGACAGGCCGGACGTCTGATCTAGCCACAGTACAGCCTCCTTCCGACGTCTGATCTAGCCACAGTACAGCCTCCTTCCAGAGGACAGGCCGGACGTCTGATCTAGCCACAGTACAGCCTCCTTCCAGAGGACAGGCCGGACGTCTGATCTAGCCACAGTACAGCCTCCTTCCATAGGACAGGCCAGACGTCTGATCTAGCCACAGTACAGCCTCCTTCCAGAGGACAGGCCAGGCGTCTGATCTAGCCACAGTACAGCCTCCTTCCAGAGGACAGGCCAGGCGTCTGATCTAGCCACAGTACAGCCTCCTTCCAGAGGACAGTCCAGGCGTCTAATCTAGCCACAGTACAGCCTCCTTCCAGAGGACAGGCCAGGTGTGTGTCATGTGCTGCCATCGTCTGCCACAACACGACACAGCAGCCCACGACGACGTGGAGCAGGAGGTGGACTCACTCACTCACTGGCTGTCTCTCACCTCCCACATTTCCCACTCTCCGAAAACACCATCGAAATGCCACCGATTTGATCCCACTTGCTGTGCTTAACATGAGAACCTCCCGGCTCATGTACATAAATGGATTTAAGGTCTGTACATAGTCTGTCGCTGTGTTATATTTGGACATTTAGCCGTTTCTTTTTTTCCTGTTTTCTGTTTCCAAGCCTGTTTGTTTGTTTTCTCCCTCATTGATTTGCATCTGGTATTTTCTCTTCATTGCACACTGCTGCCCCCCCCCCCCCCCCCCCCACACACACACACACCAGCACACTCCAACATAATCACCCCCCCTCTCTCCAGAGTCCTGGAGGAACACTGCATCGCCCTACAGTGTGCGCTCGGGTGCCCTCTCATCACCCACGGACCTGCATCAGGTAACATGTGTAGTGACAGGCAAGCTCCGAACATGGATCTCAACGCGATGGCACTAGCGCGGAGGCTGTGAAGCGCCAGTAATCTGACCCTGAAATCCAACTGGCTTTCTGCAGATTGATCAGGCTTCTTTTATCTTCTCAGTGTCTTTACTACCGGAAGGTCTGTCTGTCTCCATTGATTTAGTGCAGGTTTAATAGGTTAGATGTATGTACTGCTGCAGCATTGTGACACGGCATATCGTGATGAGCAGGTATCCTATATCTGGCTAGGTTGCATTAATTGTGATTGTATTCTGCCTCTTTAAAGGTACAATCTGTAATAAAAAAATTCATTTCAAATTTTATTTAAACTCGAAAGGCAACTGAGGTTTCCCCCATTTACAGTCATGTTGAGTGTACATACAGAGGTAATAAAAAAAAGGCATATAAAATCATAACAATAAGACAAGTAAGGATAACAATAAATTAAATCATGTACAACTTGATTGACAAAGGTTGGAGATCAAGGTTTTAAACTCTGCAACAGAGGGAAGAATCTCAAGCTTTACGGACTGCAGCCGTCAAACAGTGGCAAAAGAGTCCCACTTGTTATTGCACTTGTTTTGTTTTTTTGTTATTGATGGCTCACTATAATAAGTTACACTAGTAGATATTATATTATATATATATATATATATATATATATATATATATATATATATATATATATATATATATATATATATATATATATATATGGAACCTATTTTCAAAAACAGAATGTATTTCTGCATCTCTCTCGTTCCGCCTGCCACTCTGGGTATGATATAATCATTAGATTTCCCAGCGGTCTGTCGCTAGCTTGTTTTGGCCCGCGGCACGCGCCGGATAGGAGGCAAGAACACACAGAAGTGGGGCTACTGCTCCCCTGTGGGCCGGAGGATTCGCTCTATTTGTGGAGCTGTTTCTGTCTGTCACAGCAGCCATAAAGACCGAGAATCAGCCAGTGCACATGTGAGGGAGTAATTGGAGCACTGGGGGAGGGGCGGGGGTACTGTGGACACTGATGATGCTCCTTGGCCTGGCTCGGGGGTACTGTGGACACTGATGATGCTCCTTGGCCTGGCTTCAGGCAAGGACAAAATCAATCAACGCTTAAATGCACACCAATGTGGAGTAGGAGCAGGAGCAAGCACAGAGGTTCAAACTCCTTTTTGTGTGTAAGCCGGGTTGCCACGCAATGTGCTGTCACCCTGCACTGTCTGCATGGCCCTCTGAGGCCTGTCAATTGACCTATCTCAAGCCCCGCCCTCTTTTCTTGATCCTCCAAGGGGCTTTTACCAACATCAACTCAAGAGACACTAACAAACTGAACAAGCTGGTGAGGAAGGCTAGCTCCATAGTGGGAGTCGAACTGGTCAAACTAGAGGTAGTGACAGAGAGGAGGACGAGGAAAAAGTTGGACGCTATACTGGAAAACCCCTCCCACCCACTCTATGGGAAGCTAGCCAAGATGAGGAGCACGTTCAGACTTGTCCCCTCACGACACACCACAAACCACCTCGGCCAGTCCTTCGTGCCAGTTGCCATCAGGCTCCACAGCCGTGGGCACGGACTGCTGCCAAATGCTGCTGGAGAGTGAACGGCTGGTGAACTTGAGAACTGTTAGGACTATCTGTCTATCTGTCACTCACTCATTCTGTCAGTACCGGTCGCGTACCGCCCTCATTCCGGGTCAGAGTGCGAACCCCCCCCCCCCCCCCCCCCCCCCTCTCCCCCCTCTAGTTTGTGTACACACTGCAGTCTTGGTTCGCTTCGGGTTCTGTTTACGGTTTGCCTTTTGAGCGTTTACGCTTGCCGTAGGCGATGATGTCACGTTCGAAAATGGAAACAGGAATGTCTTAACACGACTGCGGACTCTGGATGCTGATATAAAATGAACAAATTGCCAATAAATATGAAGTTATATTTGAACCTCTGTTGTCAAGCCTTGTCAATATAACCCACCCCATTTTATCACGAATGGATGGTGTTGTAGAGTCCGCTTTTGAGCGTTTTAACGATAGCGCTAAGCTAACGGCTAAACGCTAGTTAGCTTAGCCTTTACTAGTAATATTGCTGCATCGATTATATGCATTATATTGAATGTCATTGATCTACTGGTCGACCACGGCCGACTGGTTGGGCACCACTGGTCTAATAGAAATAAATGCATTCGAACAAGAAAGTATAGTATACAGCAATGGCTAACGGCTAACGCTAGTTAGCTAGCCTGTTCAGAAGCTAACATTATCCCATCGCTTGTGGCAATTATATTGCATGTCATTGATCTACTGGTCGACCACGGTCGACTGGTTGGGCACCACTGGTCTAATAGAAATAAATGCATTCGAACAATGTATAGACATAGCAATGGCAAACAAAATTGCCAGGCCTAACCGCCCCCACTAGTGCGCACCTGAGACCACCTATTTCACCGGCCCCGGTTCAGCGCCCCCGGGGACGAATCAGCGGGGGGCGGGGACGGGGGACAGCGTTCTCACTCAGACAGACACACCCTTTTCTGATGCGAGCCGGGTCTGATTCGACACAGAGCAGTGAGTGAGAAAGGGGCGGGCCCTTAATAATAAACACTGTTAGGACTATCTGCCTCTTAATAATAAACACTGTTAGGACTATCTGTCTCTTAATAATAAACACTGTTAGGACTATCTGTCTCTTAATAATAAACATTGTTAGGACTATCTGTCTCTTAATAATAAACACTGTTAGGACTATCTGTCTCTTAATAAACACTGTTAGGACTATCTGTGTGACATCCTCCGGGCACGACGCAATTAACACAAGTAGATTTCTTGAACTGATTTTAATGAAGCTTGTTCATTCTCCATCCAAACTGTAAAATCTGTATAACATACAAATGCATACAAAAGATACCATTAACATTGAAAGTCCATTAAAACCATGGTCAGAACATCACTGTAACATATACCAAAATCATCATCCAAAACAATCAATACCTTATTGGCTGTGTGCCAGTATAAGAGAACATCGATGCGTTATGGTAGTATGTCTTTGATCCTTATCTTGAAAGATTGTCTTGTTAAGTTGTCTTGATGGATTGTCCTTTGCTTATTAAGATTGACAGGTAAGTCAATAATCCATCCAAGTTCATTGTCGCAACTCAAGAGAAAGAGGGCGGAAACACGTTACCGGATACCAGGTGTGCCAAGTCTCGTGAGATGAAATAATTGCGCAAACAAATAGAAAAATAGTGCGCCACTAATATATATCTTATATAAACCAATAAGAAATACAGTGAAATACAATTGAGTGTATTATTACTAATATACAAAAATAAGCATATAAAATTGTAAACGAAAATAACTATATTAACCAACTGTTAAACCATAGCTGCAGTTACAATCTGTCTCTGAAAGGTATCTTCCGGTATCCCATTTTCACTTTGTCCAATCAGGAGAGAGAACCCTAGATTTTTTTTTTACTTATTTCATGAAATCTTGCCATGCCAAATTAGCTGGCAGGTAATTTTACTTGTTCCAAGCACATATTTGCTTAACCCTTTCACTGCCACACAACAGAAGGTTAACTCTTTACTATCACACAACCGACGGTCGCCGCTCCTACAGAGAGAGGTGCACGCGGCTGCTCGGACCAAACTCCACATCCGATCAACTCACAAGGGAAGAGGAAGAGGAGCAGATGCCATGTGCCAAAAGGCGTGGGAGGCTGGATGAAGCTGCTGGTTAGTCACAGCAGAGGCACATAGGAGCCAGACTTGTGATGACAGGCTTTCATCTTGAGTTCTCAGTGTACTGCTGGTGGTGCTGCCCACATTGCATGGCAACCCGACCTACACACACAAAATAATGAATAATTGCTCTTGTAAAACGAATATCTGGAAAACTAAATGACCCTCTCTTAGTTCATGAACACTCAAGACATTTTGGGAAATACACTTATACGTATTTGCCATCTTCCCCAGAGTCAGAAGAGAAGACATCAACTTAATCTCTGTCAATCAACTTAATCAGTCAGAGTTGTCAGATGTTATACTTCTTCACTTTTGACGGAGCTAGGCTAGCTGCTCCCTACTGTTTCTAGTCCTTGCGCTGAGCTATAGCTGCTCCCTACTGCTTCCAGTCTGTGGTATAATATAATGTCCTCATGTAAATATATTCCCCTCCCATGTGTCCCCCTTACCTGTGCCCCCCCCCCTCTCTGTGGAATAAGACATTCCCCTCCCCTTTCTCCCCAAACCTGTACCCCCCCCCCCCCCATTTGACCTATCAAATGGGACCACACACCCCCCCTTGTTGAACTATATAGGGCTCCTCCCGACCACAATCGAGGTCTTTTACCTGGGTCATTTCAGCTGATCACCTGGGGGAAGCCCTCAGCCATTCTCTCTATGTATTTTATCTGTTTGGTTAATAAACCTTGTTATTATCCAAACCTCGGTTGACTGAGAACATTCTTCATCAGGATATCCACAAATATCCCACAATTGGCGTCTACGAACTTGTGACGGACTCTTGCGTCCTACCGGCGTGCTGTATCATTTCAGCTATACAGAGAAAAGTGAGTATAATAGACTGGTCGACCAAAAATGTATGGCAAGGAATTAAAACCTTCCCGCTTTTCTCTGTGCCAGGTGAATATTACAGAATGTTGTCAAATATTGAGATCATGGCTGAGTAAGAATAATGTGCATTAATATATCTGATCTGTATTGAGAATCGTACTGGGGAACGCGTGTACCTGGGTCCTTTATCTGGACAGATGTTCTGAGAGGATGGGTTGTTAGTGCTATTCCCGGATTTGAGCTGTTGCCAAACCGAAAGTTAGGGCACAAATTAAGGTTGTTGGATTGCTAACCCAAGTCTAGCCGATGCAGACTGAAATATAGGCAACAAAAGGAGATACGTGAGCTTATTAGAGTGATATCATTGGAAAACGCTACTCTCTTAGAAACTGTTCTGTGATTCTTTTGGCAAAGAGGCGGGAAGTTAGGACCGAGAAGCTGTTATAATCATAAATTAGATTTAACAGAGTAACGTCATATATTCATAGTTTCAACCTCAAACTAAGCTCACAACCTCTTCCATTCCTGAAAACGATGTATTCGGATTGAATTAACCAATTGATCATACAGATAAGCGGGAAGGTGACCGGCGATGTATCGGTAGTACGTGAATGTACATTTAACGGGACATTAGTCGCGGGTTGAAGGGACGAGAGTATGATTAAAAGGTATATATAATCTAATATATCGCTGTTAAATTTCGAAGTTCAGGATTCGGTCGTTATGACTTTAATAACGATGTATAGTTATATCAAGGGATAAATGCCTTGTCGCAGCAGATGCTGGTCGACTAAACGAACAGCGATCCAATACAGTCAGATATACACACACGTTAACTTATATGTATTAATGTTTGTTTGTCTGTTTAAAGTCTCGTTTGTATGCGCACAATATGCCGACTGATATCGCGCCGAGCATTGAGAGACGAGTACCGTTATACAGAGAATAACATTGAGGTGCAATTCACGCGACAAACTAGGATAGTAATTTCCGGAACCAACAAAACCGGCCCACGGGAACGACCATTTGGGAAGTATAGTTTTATCGTTTCAGTTTGTTTACGTTTTCACATATGCACAGGCGCGTTCATTCGGTAACAAAACGCTGGGTTTAGGTAAATTCCAGGCTATTGAGAGCTCGCGGAACTAGTACTGCAGGATTGCAAAGCGTTATTTCCGAGGCGAATGAGAACGCACGAACGTCGCTTGGAGCGATGACGTCACGCTATGCGCGCCGTGGAGTTATGGTTTTGTTGTGAGCCTATCCATAGGCGAACGTAAAGTTTAATATGCCCGAGGGCGAGGGTATATGAAATCCACGTGTAGTATATGTTTTATTTGTATATGTATGTGCGCGCTGCTATTGGAAAGTGTTGAGTTGCTGTGGCGAGATGCAGAAGAGTGTTTCCAGGAACGCATTGTCCCAGACAACCAAGAGAAACAAGCCGAGCATTGCATTGACGACACGTAACGTGCTACAGCCTCAGGAACCACTATTCGATTAAAGATACACATGGGCACAAAAGGGGGTAAGTTAATATGGTTATTCAATAACTGAACTGAACTGTGAGGATCCAACTTGAACACGGCAGCTTTTTCCGGTAAGTATGAAATCCTAATGTAACTGCATGACATAACTATCTTCTCATTGCAGTAAATTACAGCTATCCCATATCGCTTGAGTGATTGTTTTTTTTTTTTTTTCATTACTGTACACGTTATAAGTCACATAAAGCTAATTGCAATGTCTGTTTCAGAATTATAATGCATCTGTGGGCGTACCGGTCATACTGACCAATACGGGGAGCTAAACAAACACTTCCGGTTTCCGGTATATGGCAGTACAGGAATTGTAGTCCACATAAACAGCGTTAGATTAGACCTTATAAGCTTTTAATGTTGAAAACTTGGACACAAACAACATAGATTATGTTTAAAAGTAAGATGTTTAGGTTAACAAGTAGGTTATATTCACTTGAGTTAATGTGTTTATATAAAGAACCAATGAAAGATAACTAGCCCTTTCCATTGTAAGACATTTTTGAACATGATTCAAAATGTGTGGTTCCACATTCTTATGGTGCTTGTGTACAAAATAAGCGATATGATTGATAAATGATAAACACTATATCATTACATCCTAGAATGGGATGGATGAGAACTAGCTGATGTTTTTGTTAAGCTCACAGACAATCAAGGAGAACCCACTCAGATGGTCTTAGAGGAGTGGGAAATTAACATTTTTTTTGTGTTACAGGAGAGGCAGACTGAGTTAACTCTAAATTGAATTACAAAGCAGTGTTTAAACACTCACTCAAACCAGCTGAGGACGATGTGGAGTTGAAAGACAATGCAAATAGCCAGAGAGGACTCTGACCAGACGCAACTTAGTATCTCCACTTAGTATAGTAGGAAGTATCGCTTTAGATGCAGATTTTCTCTTTGTTACCACGAGACTCAACCGAAGATGGTGTGGAGTTGAGAGACAATCGATTGACCATTTAAAACAAATCTGCATCCAAACACCCACATGTAAATTGTGTTTACAGAAAGCAAACAGACAATCAAGAGGCAGACTGAGTTAATCTACATTTGAAAACAAAGCAGTTTGGAGCTAAAGGGAAATCAATTGTGAGACAATAGCAGACACTATTCAGAGTGGGCACTTGAAACCCACAGGGTATGGCGTGAGGGAGACAAAGCAATGCAAATGCCTGCACTCTGACCACAGGCTTGATGGACTCACCTAACAATGGATAACAACAGAGAACCACTTATTCAACATGAATCAGAGACAAGTGATGAATTTGCAGTCATGAAAGGCACCATATTTCCCATACTAACAAAATAACATAACTTGCATGCTATCCCCTCCTTCTATTCTCTGCTTATAACCAATAACATGCATGACTATTCTTTTAACAAACAAACTAATACATTTCCATGACTGCAAAATATCAACCACCAAAATTGGAGCACAATTATCTAAATGTACAAGGTATACACATACATTGATCATTTAGCTGACACTTTTATCCAAAGCGACTCACAGATTCTGCGCGACAAGACATCAGGAAGAGCACAACTCTATCAGCTGAGCAACAAGTCATCAAAGGTTGAGTGCCACAGTGTAGGGTAGTTTTATTAGGACGAGTGCATGACAATAAGGTTAGTTAGGGTTAGATGACAAAACAAATGATTGTTTTTCATGCAAAATTAACTGGCTGCCTAGATTTTATATTTTTCCCCATGCTAAATTATGACGAGCCACACTGAGACGTGAAGAACAACCGAGAAGTCATGACGAGGTAAGTATCTTAAAGAAGCACACCATCGTACGCGGCCTGAGGTAAGGTCAACTGAGGTAAGGTCAACTTCAATTTGACATCACAGATTATAAAGATAAAAAGAAATGTTTCTGATTCCATGCAAAGATCGGATCCAAACGATATCAAATGCATGATGATATTACAAAATGAATTGAATTAATCCCAAAATGATTTTCCTCTTTAGCAGAAAGGCGTTGAATCATTTATGTGAGGAGGTTTTCTAAGGCAATTTTATCATCCTCAGATCATATTGGTGAGAGGACACGACAAGTGAGAAGGAGTGAGACGACGCGTGACCTGAACCACGAACAACGGCAGGACCAGGCAGAGAGGAACACAACCCAGTGACCTGAGCGACCCACGACAGCATAGGACCACCAGGGACGCCGCCAAGGAGCTGCGGACACAACCAGGACGACGACAGCAACCGTGGGAGAGCCGCCACCCCGACAGCCTACAACAAACCAAGGCCAACGCCATGTATCTCCACCATCCGTGTGAGAGAGAGCGTCCTCTGACTAGCCACTACACCGGCGGACCCTCGCCCTCCATCAAGTGGTACCACAATGACGAGTAGAGGACAGCGAAACCAGCACAACACATTCAAAAACGCCCTGACCACCATGTCTCTGGGCCTGATGGGGGCCAAGCGTGAGCACAGTGGCGGATGTGTGGTGGTGATGGAAAGCAGCGCAGGCTCCAGGAAAAGAGTCTGCAAGGCCACTATAGTTGACCGCCACACTGCTACAGGTGACCCTTGACAGGGAATGAACGGCGACCAGTGAATGTTCCCGACTGCATCGTCAAGAAGAGACATCATCAGAGACCTGTGGACCAAGAGACTTCTGAACACACATTGTCCACATTGTTATGTATTTATTTAATTTTTATGTGTTACTGTTTGGCCCTGCCACACGACCGACAGAGAACACCTTGTCAACAACGACGCAACATAATTCAGATTAATACCTTCACAAGCAGGAAACTTTTCACACAATTGTATGTATCTGCAAAATGATGAACTAGGGATGTGATGAAAAGAAATCAATGAGAAAGCATTAACAATGGTTAGTAATAATGAGCTAAAATGTATTGCTGAAGGAAGAAGTGGTCACATGATCACATTACATCACATTTGAATTACTTAAGTTACAAAATTGCCTGATTCTAAGTAAAGATCAATCTTTCCACCACAGATGAAAGTGACACTCAAACTCAGGTTAAATACAACTGGATCCTAAGTAATTTCATCAAGAATCATTATAAATTGTGCATATATATATTTTTGAACAGTTTCCCATAATCAATCATGTTAGTTTTATATTAACCACTAGGTTAACAGTTTTCAATTTTATTTTGACACATTAGCCACTAAGGTAATGTCTATTGTAAATATTACTATGTTTGTATATGTACAACCATGACATTAGCTCCCCTGAGTCACGACATGAACGACTGAAGGTATGCCAAGATAGGTGCACAGCTATAGCTTCTAATGATTATGTTAAATGTTGTTTGATATCAGAGTTGAGGACCACTCAATGATATAGGTATTTTGAGCGATAAATAAAAGAAAAGGGTGATATCTATTCCCACATCTCTGATATCAAAATAACACAGAACGCAGTCCAGTCGATCATGTCATGAATCATGTATATAAATAATACTATTATAAACTGTTACGCCAACCAACAGATCACATTGGCCAACATTTTCATTATTTTAATTATTCATTATCTGATAACCGATGGATTACATCGGTCCCATTCTTTTACCATACCTATTCACTTTTACCTGTTCCAAACAATCCTGGTATATTATACATTAATCTCACCCACATTATAAGAAAGAAAAGTGAGTATTGTGGTATAATATAATGTCCTCATGTAAATATATTCCCCTCCCCTGTGTCCCCCTTACCTGTGCCCCCCCCTCTCTGTGGAATAAGACATTCCCCTCCCCTTTCTCCCCAAACCTGTACCCCCCCCTTTGACCTATCAAATGGGACCACACACCCCCCCTTGTTGAACTATATAGGGCTCCTCCCGACCACAATCGAGGTCTTTTACCTGGGTCATTTCAGCTGATCACCTGGGGGAAGCCCTCAGCCATTCTCTCTATGTATTTTATCTGTTTGGTTAATAAACCTTGTTATTATCCAAACCTCGGTTGACTGAGAACATTCTTCATCAGGATATTCACAAATATCCCACAAGTCCTTGTGCTAAGCTAGGCTAGCTGCTCCCTACTGCTCTCAGTCCTTGCGCTGAGCTAGGCTAGCTGCTCCCTACTGCTTCCAGTCCTTGTGCTAAGCTAGGCTAGCTGCTCCCTACTGCTTCCACTCCTTGTGCTGAGCTAGGCTAGCACGCACCTGGACCTCTCTCTCTGGGGCTACCGGACACACTTCTACCGATCTTCTCGGCCGAATCTGAGGGAGATGAGTATTTCCCAAAATGATGCGTATTGCTTTGACGGATTAGAAGAATAGAGATGTTGACTGTGTTTCTGACTTTTGTGGAAAGTAAAAAAGGAAGCAGAAGCAGCCTTATATTATATATAACTTTGTGCCACATAAACCCACCCTCTCTCACATATTGGTGGTCAAATAAAAGGTGTGTAAACTGTGAAACTCCAGTCATTCACAGTAAAGCCAATCACAGTTAAGTTAAGTTAAGTTAAGTTGCATTTGACCCATCCTATTTAGGGACAGTGGGGAAGCCACACAGTGCGGTGCCCAGGGACCAACTCCAGTTGTAATGCCAGTAGCTTGGTCAAGGGTAACATCAGGAAACCTAGCGTGCATATCTTTTAGTGTGGGAGGAAACTGGAGTACCTGGAGGAAACCCACGCAAACACGGGGAGAACATGCAAACTCCACACAGAAAGGTTTTCCTTTTTAACCCAGGACCTTCTTGCTGTGAGGCAACAGCGCTGACCACTGTGCCATCGTGCCGCCCGTAACCTCACAGCAAGGTTGTGCGCAACCACGAGCCCCTACAGACGACCACGAGCCCCTACAGACGACCACGAGCCCCTACAGACAACCACCAGCAGTCCCTACAGACGACCACCAGCAGCCTCTACAGCCGACCACCAGAAGCCCCTACAGACAACCACCAGCAGCCCCTACAGACAACCACCAGCAGCTCCTACAGACGACCACCAGAAGCCCCTACAGACGACCACGAGCCCCTACAGACGACCACGAGCCCCTACAGACGACCACGAGCCCCTACAGACGACCACCAGCAGCCCCTACAAACGACCACGAGCCCCTACAGACGACCACAAGCCCCTACAGACGACCACCAGAAGCCCCTACAGACGACCACCAGAAGCCCCTACAGACGACCACCAGAAGCCCCTACAGACCAGTAGCGGCTCGTGGATGCTTCGCCACTAGGGGCGCTATACCAAACATTTTGCAAACATGTACAGTACCACGCAACCGACTCATGGCAAGACGTGAGCGATTCGACTCACGCTCACGGCAATGAATCGGCTCTTATGAACGAGTCGCTCAGCTGTTACTACAACACACAACCAGTCAAATAAAGTATAGTCTAATTCACAACTTGAAACACAATATATAAATAGAAAAGTTAGAAACAAAACTCGCTCCGTCTCCAAACACACGCAGATCTCTCCTTCTCTCCTTCTCTCTCTCACACACAGCGCGACGTGGAATCGATTCGTTACACAATCAGACCTATTATATACCAAGAATAACTTCAGTATGAGTACAGGGCTGTACACATATTTTGCATATTGTTAAACGAGCCAAGGCTAGCTATTAAACTATCGATATGAATCGAAAATCTGGGACCCTGATGTAAACAAGACAAACGTCTTTCTCTGGTCTGCATCCCCTTAACAATTGTGTGTATTGAGCCGTACTGTATTGTACCCATTCTGCAATCTGTTAATAAAGTTCTCATTCATTCATTCATTCAAACATAGACGATATTGAACAAGCCATAATCCACGTATTTTCAATCCAAAAGCGAGAGAGAGAGAGAGAGAGAGAGAGAGAGAGAGAGAGAGAGAGAGAGAGAGAGAGAGAGAGAGAGAGAGAGAGAGAGACTCACTGTTTAGTTGACACGTCCAGGGCAGGAGGGCTTGCCTTGATAAAGTAGTGTATAATCCACTGTTGATGTATTCCAGACCACTGTCCACTGTGTCCAGACTGCATCCGCCATATAGCTTGTTAGCCAAGTGTTAGCTTGTTAGCAGTTAGCAGCACCACACAACACAAGTACTTCATTCCTTTGTCCATTTCCGCTCGAACAGACTGCAAACTACCTGGCGTTCTATCGCCATGCTCTAAGACAAACTCTAACTTTAACCAACTTTGAAAGAGTGCCTAAGCTTAACAGTCTAAAGAACTTGCAGTCACGGCACGCTCTAAGACAAACAGCTGCCTGCATCTCACAACAACACAACTATCTCTACCACCAACGGACCAACCTAGGAATAAGCTAGAATTGGAACATTAGAAATTGGATTCGGCCAATCAGAGATCGTCTCTGTGAAATTCTGCTACGGAAAAAAATACTGGCGTCGGCCAATCAGAGAGCGTCTCCGCGAAATGCGGCTACAGAAATTCTTGGCGCTACTGGCTAGACCGCTTCAAATCGCGCCCGGATTCCAACATAATAGTCATATTTCAACGCACAACGCGTTATGCACTGATTGGCTGTGACGGATACAGCGTTCAAACTGTGACGCGCACTCAGAGCGCTATCGCGTCTAGCCCGGGCCGAGAAATACGAAAAAATATAAAAAAAAAAAAAACGTGAGTCACTTCCTGCTCAGGAAAACGAGTGTTTTTTATTTTAGATAATAACGTTATATTGTGCATTGGAAATACAAACATACTTAAAATGAGTAAATATTATTCATTTTAAACATGTTTATATTATTTATAGGGCTATAAAACAAAAAAATAAAAAGTTTTATTTTCTTCTTCTCTGATTTAACAGCAGGTGGGGCGGCGCCCGTGCGCCTCTAGTGGCAGAGCCGCCACTGCTACAGACTACCACCAGAAGCCCCTACAGACGACCACCAGAAGCCCCTACAGACGACCACCAGCAGCCCCTACAGACGACCACCAGCCCCTACAGACGCTGCAACAACAATCCATCCCCGAATTAGCTGCGCTGGTGAGTCTCTGACAGTGGCTTAGGAACAGTGTCCGTCCACATTTCAAAACAAAACACATCACAACACAACAAAACACTCCAAAGCCAGTACAGGACATATGGGCAGGACAGTGGCTCAGGATTTAGAGAGGTCGTCTGGTAATCAGAAGGTTCCCGGTCCGATTCCAGCTCCTCCTGGCAGCGTGTTGAAGCATCCTTGAGCAAGACACTTAACCCCTAATTTCTCCCGATGAGCAGGTCGGCACCTTGCATGGTGGCCTCTGGTGTCGGTGAGTGAATGTGAGAGTGAATGGGCGAATGTGAGGCATCAATTGTAAAGCGCTTTGGATTAAAGCACTATATAAATTCACTGTAAAACAAACAAAACAACAAATAACCTAAATGTTTGCCTACTCCCTGACAGGGTTAAGTATTTCAGACAATGATTCGCTTTTACAACCAGCGGAAGGGCTGGGTGAGTGTTCTCATAAATCCCCCACCTAGCAGGGTAATCTGCCACAGAGCGAGTGAAAGGTCTCTTCTGCATGTGTGCTTAACCCGCTACACTGACCAAGACAAACGACCAGAGATCAGCTCTGGGGCCTGGCCCTGCTGTGCACATGTGGAGCTGATTGACTGATCGCAAGGAATCAGCTGTTTCCTCCCGGCCACGCGACCACACTACAGGTGTCACAGGACAGCTGTCATAATTATCCCCATTGTGTTCATCGTCATCATCATCATCAGCTGTGGTAAGGGTCAGCTAGACCTCACATTTCACACTGTGTCTTGTTACATTCTGCTGAAAAGGCAAGGTCAAAGGTCAGGTCAGGCGAGGTAAGAATAGCTATGAGTAGCTCCTGCCAATACCTGCCTATAGAAAATGAAGAGAATGAACGAGGACCTACTTTTGTCCCGACTTCTACGTCACCCTATTGTATTACAGTATTTAAAATTGGTTGAAATAGGCAGAATATGGCCACATGCTCAATGGTTGCTAGGTACAGAGTGACAGTATATTAACTTAGAGGAGGGAACGTATATCTTCTTTTGGGATCTCTGGCGAGTGCACTAGACCCCTTTTTTGGTTATTGTCATCAAAAGTTAAACTTCTGTTTCTGTTTTTTTATCTGTTTATTAAAAAATATATATTAACAAATTTCACAAAAACTGAACAGAAAATTAAACATACACACCCACAACACTCCCACCCTCCCTCATCTCACTCCCCCCCATGTGGAATAAAAAGAATTAATGTGGAATAAAATAAATTTAGCTGTACTTGATGAATTGAAGTTAATGAAAAACGATATCAAGTCATCCAATTACAAACTCGCTCACAACCTGTGCAGTGTAATCCAAGTCTCTCACAACCTGTGCAGTGTAATCCAAGTCTCTCACAACCTGTGCAGTGTAATCCAAGTCTCTCACAACCTGTGCAGTGTAATCCAAGTCTCTCACAACCTGTGCAGTGTAATCCAAATCTCCCACAACCTGTGCAGTGTAATCCAAGTCTCTCACAACCTGTGCAGTGTAATCCAAGTCTCTCACAACCTGTGCAGTGTAATCCAAGTCTCTCACAACCTGTGCAGTGTAATCCAAGTCTCTCACAACCTGTGCAGTGTAATCCAAGTCTCCCACAACCTGTGCAGTGTAATCCAAGTCTCTCACAGCCTGTGCAGTGTAATCCAAGTCTCTCACAACCTGTGCAGTGTAATCCAAGTCTCCCACAACCTGTGCAGTGTAATCCAAGTCTCTCACAACCTGTGCAGTATAATCCAAGTCTCTCACAACCTGTGCGGTGTAATCCAAGTCTCTCACAACCTGTGCAGTGTAATCCAAGTCTCGAAGACGCTTACCGTCTGGTGTCAGACAAGAAGATAGATACCAATTTCCTCTCTGTGCATTTAGTAGAAAGCTATCCGGCTGCAAGCTAGCCAAGCAATGAATGGAAGCGGACAAGGACCACTAGCCTATCTTAAAACTCTGGTTGTGGATGGAGCTTTCCATCCTTACTTCAGGTGTTTGCCAGTATGACTTGTCAGCCCATACTATATCTTGGGCAGTGGGCACTTAAGTTTTTCACTTTCATGCCAAATGTGTATAGGTTTAAAATATACAACTTTGGGTCTTAACTTAAGTCATATTGGAGAGTCATAGAGCTTGTGTCCGTGTTGGAGAATTGATATTTGTTTGAAAATATTCACAATACTATGTATTCCCTTAAAACTACTGTACAGACAAAGTTTAAATTGAATTGGCTATGAAGACCTTTGCTTGTCTTTTTCTGAGTTATGCATGTATGGATGGATGAAAGGTTTTGGCCTGCAGTATAAATTCCATGGAAACTTTACAAATATTTGTTCACTAATACAAACACACTAATGCACGTGCCTTTACACGTGTGTTGACATGTATACACACACACACACACACACACACACACACACACACACACACACACACACACACACACACACACACACACACACACACACACACACACACACACACACACACACACACACACACACACACACACACACAAAAGGTGCACAAACCCATTGACCTGCAGAAAGCCCATCCCCCTGTTTGCTAAGAAATGCAGGCTATTCAGCTCCTAGGCTCGGCCATCTGTGGCATTCTGAACCTACTAACCCTGTCGGGAAGCAGACCCCCACAATTAGGCTAAAGCATTTGGCTGAAACCTGCTCTCCAAAGGATCAGTTGTCACAGTCATTGGGCTCAGCTCTCCCATTCACACACCCATATCACCATACCTGGCTGGCTCACGTGTGTCTGAGAAGGTCATTCCAGTGCTCGGCAGCAGAAATATGTGGAGATTCCATTGACTCACCCTCCCTGCTTATTAACGTGGAGGCTTTTTCCCGGCTGAGGATCTTTATAGCATTTCCTGTAACCATGTACTGTAAGCATACAACTACAATTCAGATATTCACAATTGCACTAGAATGTTGAATAGAAAGTTCACGGTCAAGAGCTTTGCTTCCGGTTCATTGTCTAAGTACTTTCCCGGTTCTTGTCACTTTGCGCCAGAACGCTCAACCTAAGAGGTAACGATATTGATTAACGTGTAGCACTTTGTGGATTAATATTTTCATGTTGTAAATATTCAGATAAGAATTCTATGTTAGTAATTAAGTAATGTTGACTCAGTATTGTTGTTACAAATAGACTAACACACAGAATGCACATAAAACAGCGGATCGAAGAGGAATTGAAGGTCCAATCACAGGGAAACTAAACCACAATCTCGCTAAATGGTCACGTTTTATCGCTTGCCGCGGGCTCGCCTGTTGGATCCCGTCGTACTTGTCGTAACAAAGAAGTGCGGCGGGATCCGCAGACGTTAAGTTAAGGGGAACGAGAAATCCAAAATATCATGGAAAACATATCATTTGAAAGCTAGGAGCTTGGGATGAAGTATAAGATTTAGTGCTAGATAAATGGCTGTAATGGTGAATGTCCCCGACTGGTTTGGTTTGTGGTTTCATAATTAGCCGTGTGACCAATAAACTGTCAAACCTGGATCCCGTTGAGCTGGGCACCACTGGATGTTGCCAGATCCAGACCTCCAGAGTTAATGGGCCATAGGGGAGGCTTGAGCTAAAATTAGGCAAAGGAGCTTCATCCTCACAATGGGATTTGTACCCAAAGTCTACAGAAGCCCCCCCCCCCCCCCCCCCCCCTCTCCCGCCCGCCCCCCTCTCCCCCTGTCACTGCTAGCCTTTAGACTGTTGGCAAATCCATTTGTGCTTGACCTAGTTAGTGTTTCTGGTGAGATGGGATGGTAAACACGACTCTTCAACAGGAAACGTGGAATTTTACACACACACACACACGCACGCACGCACGCACACACACACACACACACACACACACACACACACACACACACACACACACACACACACACACACACACACACACACACACACACACACACACACACACACACACACACACACACACACCCGTTGACTGACCAGCAGGATAGGCCGGGTGTCTACACTAATAAGGTGAATGGGAGGAGCTTATTTGGTGTCTGGTGAAGGGAAAACTACTTTACAACATAACATTTTTGACAGACAACTCAATGCTAAGGATAAGGATAACTTTTATTGATCACTCACGGGGAAATTCAAGTGACATACACATAGGTACAGCTCATTGTCTCATTAAACAATCATTAAATTTTTACGGTAACAACGGCACAACATAAATTCAAACAGGCATGTACATTTGTTGACACATGTCGACTACAGTATATCTGAGACACCGTATGCGATTGTCGGCTGCAGCAATTCAGCCATCGGCTGTGATTGTCGGCATGATTTTAAGATTAAGCTATCCACTAACTAACAGTTAACTAGCTAACTAACTTCATTCCCCTACCCCCCTACAAGGACCACAATGGAAATAAGCTCTGAGCTTTGTTGTGTCTATCCTTGGCAGTATTCCAGACTGTGCTTCTGTCACATGTTATTTATATATTGTCAAATTAAATCAGTCAATCAATCAATCAACAGTAGTTCTCAACCCTGTTTGTGCCCCCACCCCACACCCCCCCAAAAAAGATCTGATACACACTAGGCCGTTGACCCCCGTTTGATAAAATGTTGTTAAGGACGTCCGTCTGAGAAGATTCTGGTTGTTACGGTAGATATTATGATTCAGTCGGGAGTTCTATGCTGTAGTGAAGGAGTTAACAGTGGAGAAACATGTGATCAGACTTACAGTATATTCTCTCATTGGGCTTAACTTCTACTGAATGAAATAGTGAAACTATTCCCCAATCCTCTGGGACCCCTGGAGCCAACACATGGACCCCTGGTGGTCCCCCATTCCATTAAAGTTAGTTTTTCTTCCAAATGATTAAAGTGTTTTAATTCATATTTAACAAATTCTGTTAAAAGGGAGCTTGGTCTTTTTCAGACTTGTGCTCACGATTACATTAGGGGGAGGGATGTTGGCGCTTTGCACATGTGTGTGTTGAGGAGGCATGTGGGCGAGAGGGTGCGTGAGATGGGGGCTATGAGTGAGCAAGCAAGAGAGAGAGAGAGAGGGGGAGGGAGAGAAAGAGAGAGGGGGGAGGGAGAGTGTGAGGGAGAGAGCGAGAGAAGGGGGGAGGGAGAGAGGGAGAGAAGGGGGGAGGGAGAGAGAGAGAGGGGGAGAGAGGGAGAGAAAGAGAGTGAGTGAGAAGGGGGGGGAGAGACCAACGAATGACGGTAAAGGGAAGAGGGAGGGAATGTGTGAGTGAGAGAGAAATTGAGAGACAGTGGGGGCAGAGTGAGAGAGCAGGGACTAGAACAAGAAAGAGAGGGAGGGAGAGAGTGGGAGAGTGAGACGAAGATAGTGGGGGTGTGAGAGTGTCACGTGTTTCCCAGAATAAGCACATAGCTCCACTAGGACAATCTGGACACAGCGGCAGCAGCAGCCGTACAGACCCTCATGTTCGCTCCACATGCTCTCCTCCAGACACCTGCCCCCCCACCACCACCTCAGCTAACCTTGCCCCCCTACTCCCCCCCCCCCATCCACACACACACACACACACACACACACACACACACACACACACACACACACACACACACACACACACACACACACACACACACACACACACACACACACACACACACACACACACACACACACACACACACACACACACCTATTTTTTCTTCACAAATCAGAACTGTGCCGTTCCTATGATTCCAAATCAGAACCAGACGCGGGTTGAATGTCATAGAAATCCTCAGTGTTTGTTCTACCTCTGCTTGGAGTACCAGATGGGTGGGGTTTACACTGTGTCAGGTAAGGTGTAGATCAAATAGAATTGTTACATTTGACTTTTGAATAATAGTCTTAAACATTCTACCACTTAATGCGTTTGTCCTCTGTGGCAAAAACCCACCCATACAAGCAGAGTAAAACAAATTCAAATGAACTGTTTTATTCGCCAATACTATTTAAACCCAGACCCGTCCTGTATCCACTCTCTGACGCTCCTGTCCCGACACATTCTGTGCCCGAGCTCGTTCCCATGCAGCGAGGGCTTTGCTGTAAATGTGTGTTGACATTTAAAAGTGATTACATATGTAATGCCTCATTTGCACACATGTGTGAGAGCAGCTGCAGTGTGTGTCCCGAAGCCTGGCAGTCTCAGGCTTAACGTGCTATCTGAACATTCCTCTCTCGGAAGGCAGCGGTATGAGATATAGAGGAACTCAACCGTCGCTTTGAGTCTCAAATGCTGCCCTGCGAGGAGAGAGTGCTGGAGGGACGCCAGGTACTTTTTCACTTCTAAAGGTTGGGATGAGTTCCAAACAAAAGAATTATAGCCCTAATGTGGGCCTCCCTATGTTATGCAAGTGTATGAGTGTTGCAGTCCAATAAAAAAAGAAAAAGAAAAACCTTACATAAAGCCCCACGTTTCTCCTTATTCTCTATTGGTGAGTGGAGGAGAAAGCTCACGGCCAGGGCAGGGCTGAGGACATCTGCTGCCCACCGTGACCCCCAACGACACCATCTGCTGCCCACCGTGACCCCCAACGACACCATCTGCTGCCCACCGTGACCCCCAACGACACCATCTGCTGCCCACCGTGACCCCCAACGACACCATCTGCTGCACACCGTGACCCCCAACGACACCATCTGCTGCCCACCATGACCCCCACCGACACCATCTGCTGCCCACCGTGACCCCCAACGACACCATCTGCTGCCCACCATGACCCCCACCGACACCATCTGCTGCCCACCGTGACCCCCAACGACACCATCTGCTGCCCACCGTGACCCCCACCGACACCATCTGCTGCCCACCGTGACCCCCAACGACACCATCTGCTGCCCACCGTGACCCCCAACGACACCATCTGCTGCCCACCGTGACCCCCAACGACACCATCTGCTGCCCACCATGACCCCCAACGACACCATCTGCTGCCCACCGTGACCCCCAACGACACCATCTGCTGCCCACCGTGACCCCCAACGACACCATCTGCTGCCCACCGTGACCCCCAAAGACACCATCTGCTGCCCACCTTGACCCCCAACGACACCATCTGCTGCCCACCGTGACCCCCAAAGACACCATCTGCTGCCCACCATGACCCCCAACGACACCATCTCACCGCCGATGTTCCTTCGTTCATGGAATTGATGCAAGGTTTAAAAAAGAAAATAATAATAAAAAGTTTCAGTCATGTAACAACCCGTCCTGTAATTCTGCTCCAAATGGTTTGACGACAGAATGCTTCTGCTACAGTGAGCGGGCGGGGTATCACAAGGTGATGAGAGCACCGCTACATTCTGCCGGTCTCCTGGGTCAGGCGACTGTGTGCCCGATCAGTGATTTAAATGTAAACAAATGGGGACCACCAAAAACAAGACATTGGAATAAAGGCATGTTTTAATTTTTTCGTTGAATTACTCAGCTTTTGATACAAGGACCAACACTAAACATCAAAGCGAAGCAGGCTATTCTATGTCCTCGCTCCATGATGGTGGAATGAACTTCCCACCACAGAGCTGAAACCAGCCCAATTTTCCACTGATGAGTAAAAAAAACACACTTTTTAAATCTATATCTGAAAAGAATAAAAAATTTAAAAAAAAACACTAAGCTTCATCCTGTCTTTTACTATTATGCACTTTGCTACTAAGTAATCTACTGTGCCTATATTACTATCTACTATGCTAATATGTCTATACTATTATGCACTCAAGAGTGTAGCACTCAAGCTTGACACTGTTTGATGAACAATATCACTTACCCTTAGCTGCCAGAGTTGTACCCTTCCTGCTGACTTGTACTGAACTTGTAAATTGCTTTGGATAAAAGTGTCAGCTAAATTACTAAATGTAAATGTAAACAACAGGTACATTTGTTGTATTGTTCATGTAGGTTTGTAAAAACTGTAGTAACATTTTACATTCTGATTTACAAAGCATTGAGAAAGTGATTAAAGAAGAAAATCACAGATTGCAGATTTAAATTAGATTTGCGACCACTCTGACTCTCCATAAAACAACCCTGGCATAATCAACTCTGATCACTACCAGTTTCCCCCCAGGGGTAAAGTATAGTTTGCCATGTTTGCAAATAACACCATTGATATGGAGTACCTACAGATGAGGTACTCAAAAAACTGAGCGCCCTCCAACCGAACAAGGCCACTGGCCATGACAACATCCCCTCCAAATTCCTCAGAGACTCAGCAGCCGCCATCACCCCAGTCATCACACACATAATAAACCTCTCCATAAAACAGGGACACGTCCCCAAGGACTTCAAAATTGCGAGAGTAACACCCCTGCACAAAAAGGGCAGCAAATTAGACCCAGGCAACTACCGCCCTGTTCTATTTCATTATGGCTTTTGCTCAGCATCATCTGCACTGTACTTCACTTCGTGCACGAGCACTGAATAAAGAATTCCACCATGTACCTTTACATCCCAACATTCGTCTGGCCACACCCCCATCCGCTTACCTTCATAAGCAGGTGTGTGGTCACCTACTCGCCTCCTTCTTCACTTTCACCACAAGGAAGTGCCTTCGGTAGATCCCACACTTGATGAGGTTGTTAGCTGAAGAAAGTTGAGATGTGTTTACATTGTTGCTTGTTTTTTTCTTCTCTCATATATTTCGATAGAAAAAAGTCATAATGTCTACTTCGGGGAGTCGCGCTCGCAACGCTACTCTTCACCAGCGGTTCTCCATTTCCACCTCCATCGTGCATCTTGGAGCGGGGCTGAGACCTCTCTCGTGGTCGGTAGCCACGCCCGGTAGGCGTCCGATGGGTAGTTTGCCTCTCCAAGGAGCTGGTGCACCGGGGCCGTAGCCTGTGCGATGGCCTGGTTCCGGCTCTGGTTCCTCTGCTTCCGGGGAATCGTCCGCTGTTGGGCGGCCGGTTCCCTTGGTTGCGGGGGATTTGAGACGCAAACTTTTTGCGTCAGCTCGCTCCTGTCGCAAGATGGTAACTTGCAGACGCGAACGGCCCGGTTTTGGTGAGTTGCTGGAGCCAGGTGAGGATGCGTCGGTCTCTACATGCCCGATGGACACAGAGGATTACATGATAGAGGCGGACGGGTTCTTATTTGAAGGCCCGGTGGAGACATGTCTCCCGCCCGTCCAGGTAACACTGGAGGGGGGTGAGATGTCTCCTTGAGGCGCCTCGTTCGAAGACGTTGGGGTAGAACCTCTGACTCGTCGGCGGGATGCCCTGCTATCAGCCACATCGGAGTGTGGCTCCTTGACCAGTAGTAGCCTGCTGTATGTGAGGGATGCGGGCTCGGAGGAGGAAAGTCTGCAGGGGGAACTGCGTGCTTTGTTTCCCGAGCTCATGGCGGCGGCGGCAGTCGCAAAACGGCGTGCCGCTGCCGCAGCCACTGCCTGTTCCTGTCCCTGATGATCTCATAGGTCATCTATGGCAACGTCGCCCGGTGAGAGGGGTGGACATTGTCCACCCATTTTTTCCCCTCAATGGCGGCCTATGTCCGTCAGGGCCAGGTGGTCTCCCACATCATAGGCCTTACCCCTGCCTACGTGCAAGTCACGCGGGTGGCGGGGTTTGGTCGACGGTATGAAGGAGGGCGTGCCACGGCTTGATAGGCCGATGGCGGCGCTCCTTTGTCCGGAGGTGGTGTGGGAGCCGTTACGGAAGCCGGTTCCCCAAGGGAAATCGGCGAGGCGGTTTGCATATTGGAGCGACCAGTCATTTATCACCGGAACACAATCTCTAGCTGCCGCGTCTAACATCGCGCAGCTGGCAAGATTCATGTCCGGAATATTGACGGGCGGCACGGAGCTGACTGATGTACAACATGACCAGCTCGCCCAGTCGGCAGGAGCCATCCTGCATCTGACTCAGCCGCAGGCTATAGCCGCTGGGAAAGTGCGCGCCCTGGCAACTCTGGTCCAGCGCCACCTTTGGCTGGAGCAGGCGCGTGTGCCGGAGAAGAAGAGAGTTCCACTTCTGACGGCACCCCTCTCCGATGCTGGACTATTCGGGACGGCCCTGCAATTGATGACCTCGACTCGACCTCGGCAGAGAGATGCAGGAGGAACGATCCGTGTTCCAGCCTCATTTCCCCCCTCTCGATGTCGCCGGTGGAGTCAGACGGCCGCCACGTCGTCGAGCATCTTCCGCCGTGGCCGCCGCTGCCACCACCGCCACTGCTGGACCTTCGGGGAAGAAGGCCAGGAGGAGAGAGGGCGCCTCCGCTACGACAGCCGGCCCATCTACGCCCGGAGGCGACGGTAGGGATCATCGAGACCAGCCGCCGATCATTTACCGTCCCTCCGGTGCTCCATGAGGTGGCAAATCCCGAGCGGCTCGTGGCAGGCGTCGCTAGGACCCAGTGACTTTTTCCCCCTGTGGTCCCCCCCCTCTGTTTTTCCCTTCACGGCCCCGCTATGATTTTGTTCAAAAATAAAGAGTCCCCTCTAAAGGGGGACTGTATTTTTTGTTAACAAACTGTGTGTTTATTCACCAAACATATGATGGGGTTGCAACGTGTGAATCTTCGCTAGTATGGGTTGATAGGAGGGTTACATTCATGTTAGAGCTTAAGCAAGGCCTGCAGCCTACACTCGGTTGAAAAAGGTTTTTTTCTGCCTCTGCCTGAATCTCCACATAAAGGTAGAGGATAGTTGTGTGCTCTGTTGCTTACACAGTGATATTGAGCTACAACACTGTTGTGTTGGGTTTGCAGTAATGCTCGTATGAAAACGTACCACGGCTCTGCCGTTCTCTCTCTCTCTATCAATGTTTTTTCTGTGTTACAACATGGATGCGGGTGTAGGATTCACACACACGCGACTTGGTCTTGTTATAAACCCTGTTCACAGATTATGATAGCTTGCGCTATTCATTAGCATTGCTACTAAAGGTATCATATGGCTAGTTGTTGTTGTATGCAAGGGTTGGGCTTGTGAGGGGGTACCGGATAAACCCCTCCTTCTCTCTTCTGATTGGTCAGGGGGTTTATTCCTCTCTTATAGTTCAGTCAGGGCGAAGCTGTTAGACGGCTTGGCAGGGGGGGGGGGGGGGGGGGGAGGGTTTCCCAGACTCTGCACCTATCACAGGCGTTGAGTCTTGGGTTTCCCCCCGTCATAGCACACGTCACTACGCACGTTGCTATTGGACGATGGCTTCCGTGAGTTAGACCCGTATGTAAGGTCTGTTATTGTCAAAATGTCGGGATAGAGCGTAGGAATTAAGGTTCCACTACGCTCGATATACATGTAACTTGAGTCGGTTGGTCACATGACTCAAGGTTACCGTGGTTTTTTCAATCTATGGCTCACGTGGGAAGTCTCTCTGGGGAGTTCCGTCTCTGCCTCGACCCCTCTGGGTGTTTTTTTTTTAATGGAGGCTTTGTCATGGTGATCAACAACGCCAGCATACGCCCCTTCCGCCGGGGGGGCTTCTTCTTCTTTCGTGTAACGTCAGAGGTCCAACTCCGTATCTTGTAGCCATGCCCTTAACTCTGGTCCCACATCAAAGAGGCTGGCTTCCGAGGGTGGTTTGTATAGGGGGCAGATGGTCAGGATGTGGTCAACAGTCTGCTCAGGGTCTCCACACTCACATGCAGCGCTGTCTGCCAGGCCCCACTTCTTTAATGATGCTTTAAAGCGACCAACCCCAGATCTTAAACGGTTCAACAGAACCCATTGCCGGTGTGGAAGATCGTCTCCTGTGGTGCCATCTCCTGGATCCCAGATGTAGTGGTGGATATGGGTTGGCCCAGCACTCTCCCACTCTCTCTTCCAGGCTGCCGCCAGCCATCCATTTCTGGATAGGTCCTCAGTGGTGGAACGGAGCATCTCTTGTGCCACCTTGTTGTAGGGGTGGCGGGACTTGAGTCTGCTCATAGGTGCTGTTGTTGTTGTGGTGTTGTGTAGGATGTGCCAGTCATGCTTCACTGCCTTCCTTGCTAGGGCGAGAGTGGCAGCCTCTCGTCGTAGGCCAGCTGGTGCGATTCCTGCAAGGACTGGCAGCAGGAAAATGGGTGTAGCCTTCAGGCATCCAGTGATGATCCGGAGGGCGTTGTTAGTAGCCGCATCAACTTTTTTAACGTGTGGGCTTCTGCTCCAGACTGGGGCACAGTACTCCGCTGCCGAGAAGACCAGGGCTTGGGTGGATATCCTGGCACTATTGTAAGGGGCTGGTTCTCCTTCTTTCGCTCCTCTCTCACGCATGGCGAAGAGGGGGCTGTTGGGGTGGTCTTCTGGACTCCCCCTGGTAATCCTGTGTGCTTCCCGGGCCGCCGGGCCCGGTCCGAAGTAAAGTTTTGTTGATACCGTAGGCCTGGGATAACCCTTTTTTGGAAACTGAAACACTTGTACTGCGGTATAGCTGGTGTATACCCGCAGGTGTGTCTTGGAGTTTTTTCTTGAGGGGTTATAGGAACAACCACCGTCTGTACCAAGAGGGTAGTTGATTCCCTGGTATGTTGGAGCAGAGTCAACTCCCGGGTTGCCCGGTTGAGTGTGCCCCTGCACGTTCATGACGTCTGCCAATCATGTCAGCCTTCTCTGCCTCGACCCCTCTGGGTGGGTTTTTTTTAATGGAGGCTTTGTCATGGTGATCAACAACGCCAGCATACGCCCCTTCCGCCGGGGGGGCTGTTTTCAGCTGACTCCTTTGGCGCCTGTCTCTTCTGCAGTGCTCCAGGCTCAGGTTACAGCCTGCTGCCTGGTTTCCCCGGTGCGCTGCCTGCTTCCGTTGGTTAACCTTTTTGAGTGCTTACGGCCATGCTGACTGCCTGTTCTGCAGGGTCAGTGTGCCAGGCGGTGTGCTATTGGGGGGAAAGGGCCCGCTCTTGGAGGGGCCTTATCCGAATACGCTGGCGATGTGGGGGGCGGTGTCACTAAGTGACCGCCTGGTGGGGTCTTGATGCCTGGCGTCATTGACCTCTCCGGGCCCCCTTTTTCCGGGGGATCCAGTCCCTTCAGTGGGTCTGGGTCTTCCTTCGCGCTCCGCTGCTACGGCCTTGCCACGGGGTTGGGTTTGCTCTTGACCCCGTGATTTTGGGGGCAGTAACGAGGTTGTTCCTTCCGTTCGTTCCCTGGTGGCATGCGGGTTGTGCGTGTGTGTAGTCGTGGGGTCAAGCCACGGTCTGCTCACCCTGTGCGTTGAGTTGCTTGAGTTCCTCTTCGCACGGTCGGATCCGTCTCCCCCATAAGCCTCCAATAGGGGGGGTATCCTCCATTAGGGAGGGTCGGGGGGCTCGGTCCTCCCCGGTCTGATGGTTGTGGGGGGCCTCAGCAGGGTACATTTGTCAGGCTATGGCTCCCGCTCAGCCTCTCTTGTGCAGATGATGCTGAGCGAAAGCCATAATGAAATAGAACGTAAGGTTATGTATATAACCAAGTTCTATGAATTATGGCGACGCTCAGCATCAGATGCCGCTGCGGCCCTTGATCTCGCCTTGTGGTGAAAGTTTGGGAAGGAGGCGAGTAGGTGACCACACACCTGCTTATGAAGGTAAGCTGATGGGGGTGTGGCCAGATGAATGTTGGGATGTAAAGGTACATGGTGGAATTTTTTATTCAGTGCTCGTGCACGAAGTGAAGTACAGTGCAAATGATGCTGAGCGTCGCCATAATTCATAGAACTTGGTTATATACATAACCTTACGTTTATATCCTTACATCCATCTCGAAAGTCATGGAAAAAATAGTATACGAACAGGTCGAAAAGTACCTTGCGGAAAAAAATCGAATCTACGAATTCCAATCTGGCTTCAGAACATCCCACTCCACTGACACATGCCTTCTCTATTTGAACGACCACATCAAACAAGAGGTGGACGCGGGCAAATACTGCGGCATGGTCATGCTGGACCTACAAAAGGCCTTCGACACTGTCAATCACACCATTCTGATTGACAAGCTAAAAGCAATTGGTTTTGATAGTCTATAGCTGGATACAATCCTACCTGGAGGGGAGAGAACAGATGGTGGAGGTAAACGGTACCCTATCCCCCCCCTCCCAGTGAGCTGTGGTGTTCCACAAGAAAGCATACTAGGACCGCTACTGTTCCTAATTTATGCAAATGACATGTCGTCAGCTTGTGACTGCAACTTGTTCCTGTTTGCGGACGACTCAGCCCTGCTGGTCTCTGACAAGAACAAGTTACAGGTTGAAAAAACCCTCAGCTCGGAACTAGGCAAAGTCTGCATATGGCTCGCCGATAACAAACTATCATTACACATGGGCAAAACAGAGTCCATTCTCTTCGGTTCAAATAACAAACTCAGCAAGACCGACGGCTTCTCAGTTACAGTGGGTGACAATATTGTCACAAGGAAAGATGAAATTACCTACCTGGGTTCCATCCTAGAGGCTAATCTTTCCTGTGACAAAATGGCATCCAATGTAATAAAAAAAAGTCAACCAACGAACTCGATTCTTGTACCGGATCTCCTCTCTGGTAAACAAGAATACCCTGAAGACTCTGGCAGGAGCACTCATTCAAGGGTACTACGACTATGCTTGCACCTCATGGTACCAAAGCACCTCAAAGGCACTAAAAACCAAATTACAAACATCTCAAAACAAACTAGTCAGACTACTGCTTGACCTGACTCCTAGAACCCACCTCACCCCTGCACACTTTGACAACCTAGGATGGCTTAGAGTAGACGACAGAGTACAGCAACTTGCAATGGGCCTGGTCTACAAGATACACTACACGACCAAGGTACCCATGTACATGTCAAAATACTTCCCAAAGGTCAGTGAATACCACGATCACAACACCAGAGGGAGCTCCACAAATCATGTTAAACCCAGATTCGGCTCAAACAATGGACTAAACACGTTTCGCAATTATGCCACATCAATGTGGAACACCCTACCCAAAGCTGTAAAGGAATGTGAATCACTACCCACTTTCAAAAACACTCTCAAAGAACACCTACGGGAGACTGCAATTCGAAACTGGCCCCTACAAATGTCCTAAACCAGTTGTACAGTAAATTACCAAGTATGGCTTTGTCAGTATTCCAATGTACAGTGTACAGTGTCCCCACAGGGTTCATGCCAACTGGCACCACATTTGCTACATACTAGAGCACCTGTAAATGGTATATGGCTGCATTTATATAGCACTTTTATCCAAAGAGCTTTACAATTTGTTCCTCACATTTTACCCTGATGGAAACAAGACAAACGTCTTTCTCAGGTCTGCATCCCCTTAACAATTGTATGTATTGAGCCGTACTGTATTGTACCCATTCTGCAATCTGTTAAATAAAGTTTTCATTCATTCATTCATTCACCCATTCACTCACACATTCACATACCGATGGCAGAGGCTATCATGCAAGGTGCTGTTGTAAAATCCAAAACATATATATCATGATTAACTAAATGTGTAGAAATATTTGGGCCTCAAAACAATAAGTCATAGATTGTCTGTGTGTGGTTACAATAGATTGATTGTGCAAATGCCCTCCTGGGGTGACAATGGCATAGTGGCAGCTGGGGTAAGACTACTTCAAACAAAGACCAAAAGGTCATATAGACATGTTATCTCGCTGAAGTTTCCTGTCACACACACAGTGATCAAAGACGGCCTGGGGACACAGACAGACACACACACATACTAACACACACACATTTTCGAATACACATCCACACACACACACTCACACACACAGAGACACACACACACACACTCACACACACTCACACACACACACACACATTCACAGACACACACACACACTCACACACACACACACACATTCACACACACACACACACACACACACACACACTCACACACACATACACACACACACACACACACACACACACATTCACACACACACACACATTCACACACACACACACACACACACACACACAGAACATCTCCAAACAAGCTAACTATTTGTCTGGTATATTGTTAAAATAGTAATTTGAATAAGTAAGTTAAAATATAATTAGTGTTTGGTCATACTAAAATGTCTACAATTAGTTAATGTGTCTGTGCCATTTTTCATTTAGATTCACTATGATAAATTGGTTGTTCTATATGGTATTGAAATGTATTCTATTAAGCTAACAGAATGATTAGATTTGTTTCTATATGGTATTAAAATGTATTCTATTAAGCTAACAGAAAGATTAGATTTGTTAGATATATGTTCTGAAAGTCAAACAGACTTAGTAATAAAGAAATATATCTGTGTTTAGGTAATCAATATAAACTTTGATTCATCAAAGTATTAACAAGTCAAATAATGTGTTTAAGTAAAAGATATAAGGAAATGAAAATAATGCAATGTTAAAGGTAGATGGTTAAGGCCAGCCTCTGTTTGCATTTATGTGAAAAGGGTTTGGCCTATAAGCCAAACCCCTATTTTCAAATGCCAGCTTAAGCAGTCCTGTGATTGGAGGAACTAATGTGATGATGTCATCAACTCCAAGAGACTGGCCTTGGGCTATAAGAATGGCTGTGTGATGGTGGGAGGGGACTCAGAACCGACTCAAGGAAAACAACAGAAGAACACTCTGGAACCAACCAACAACCCACACAGGACAAGACCTCTCTCACCATCTCCACCATCTCACCCAAGGAGGCCAAGGCAGAACGAGAACAAAAGGACTTTTGGAGGGAAAACAGACTGCTTTGTTTTGTCAGCCAGGACAACACAAAGACCAGCAACAATTTATCTTTATATTGAAAACAGACTGCTTTGTTTTGTCAGCCAGGACAACAAAGACCAGCAACAATTTATCTTTATACTGTGATATTAGTCTGGTTGTTATCATCTTACGGCATAGTGTTTGTGATCAACAACCATAGCATCTTCTTATTGTAATTTGTATACACTCTCAGACTTTGATTAAACAACTGTTAAACTATCTTTCCTCCTTAATTCCTGCTGCCTTTCGGCCTGCTCAGTCAGTTTGAAGAGAAGTGATTCCCAGCTTTAAAGTATTGAGACACAACGCCGAGAGTACTAACCAACAGGTTCTGAAGCAGAGCAGAACCAAAACAGCCTGGGAATCCACTTCATTTTGGTGCCGTGTTACCCGTGAACAAGTGGCGGCCCTGGACGAGATTTTTTCCCTTCACTCATCAGCCTACACGCCGGTCGACGAGGAGAACAACTGGTCGATCGTCTTCAAAGTAACTGGAAGTAGTTACAGAGAGGTGAGTGTGGAAGAAGAATGGGCTGCTCAGTTCGAACAACAAGGGGTTGGGGAAAGAAACTAAAGAATTTAACCTCATGTAATCATGATGTAAGGGTAAATTAAATTGAATATTCTGGCTGGGGAGGGCGGCTCTGTAATCACCGGCGTAGTATATTTTATAGTAAAAATGTTAGCACTATGAACGGGGCGCCGTTGCCAGTCGGAACAAGTAAGGGGATAGGAACATGTCTTAGATTCGTGCTCAGAGTTAAG